>NC_133172.1:46009112-46317705 GCF_040802235.1 Manis javanica
AATCTCATTACCAATGGTCTAGTACTGTGGATTCCCCTACAATCTCCAGGGGTCTGCAGGACCAAGGGGGCCTCCCAAGAATTGTCCTACAGTGCTGGGGGACCTGGACTGTCTTTCCCCTCTGGAGAAACTATAGGTTCAGGGGAGTCGTCTTATCCTTCTAATGCATTTTATCTCAGTGTCTATGGTACAAGGGGTATACTTCTGCCTCATTCCTTTGTTCTAGGGTTTTCACAGTAGTATCTTATCCACGAATAGTTGTTAGTAGTTCTTGTGAAGGGGAGCAAAGTCAGAAACAACCTATGTCACTGTCTTGGTGACATCATTGTTCCAACACCAATGTACCTAGTTCTCGTAACAATCTGAGTTGCCTAAAAACTGGTATTGAGATGTTAATGTCATAAGATGGTAGAGTCTCCATCAAATTGTATCCTTGCAGAACTACAGAGAACAAAGTCACTTCTCAAATTTATCTGGCCATATAGCATACACAAGAAATCATCTTTTGTTGATTTAAGCCACTAAGAAATAAGATTTGATTGTTACTGCAGCAAAACATAATCTATCCTGACTGATACATATGGCTTCCAAGCTCGATATTAGAGATTGAATCTGCAATACATCTGAGACAGACATTATTTCCATTTATAAGTGAGGAAATTGAGTTTCAGGTAGTAATATTCACTAAATCATACAGGGAGTTACTGAAAGAGTTGAAAGAGACAGTGATCAATGTTTCTAAGAAAGATAAGGCTTTGGGTTTGACGATGGAAAGAGTGATTGGTTTCTTCAAGGGAAACCTTTCCATAGGCTTTGATAGTCCTTTCCCTTAACAGCATTAATCTTTGAAAGATAGGACTTTGGATAGAATACAGAACTAGTTCCAGAACATTCTCAAGACTGAGTTCTTGGCTGATATCAAATCATAGTGACTATGGTAGAGGCAGAGGTCTGGGAAGGGATTATCTTTTAAAATGATAAGAAATTATACATTCAAAAGAAGGTCTTCTTTGGAAAGCAAGACCCACAGGAAGATGCAAATATATCCCTGTAGACTGCAGTTATTTCTAACTTGTCTAAAACAGTACCTGGCTGAATTGTAAATAATAAAACAGCACCATAGTAATAGATGAGGTCTTGCATGTAAGTGTATAACATGAGGGGGAAAAAGAAGAAATAAAGGTAACAGAAATAATTAAAGGTGCCAATTCTGATAAATTAGGTATGGAAGACCCAAATCATAATATTGTGGGTCACAACCAAAGTATTATTGCACATTATCTAAATTGTCTAATGTGGAATTCAGTGAGGAATGACAAAATTTTTTCGTAAGTTTGTAAGCTTTCAGGATGACTATCCTATTAAAATCCTTTCCTTACTTGATCTGCTCTGATCTATATAAGATGAAGTTAGTGCTTGCTTCTATACATAGGAAAAGGAAGATGTCCAATTTCATCTTTAAAATGTTGTCTCACCTTTAAAAACAACAACCAAATTATCCCTTTACCTAGAATGTTCTCCAACAGATGATGGATACATATGGTCCCTAAACCACACTTGCTGTCTAAAAATGAACTAGATAAATTTGCTGTTTTAAGCATTAGAAAAATAACATTAAAAGAAGCAAAATGACTTGCTTGAAGTCAAAGCTTGAGGTAGGTCAGAACAAGGAAGCCCTCTGTTCTCCCAAGACCATGCATCTGGTCTTATCTGATGTGTCATCAAGTACTCAGGTGTTCAAGTACTCAGATGTCCTCTTTCTCTTTCCTCACTTCCCTGGTCTGAGTCTTGGCCACTGTCTTTTACTTAGGACACTGCAACAGCCCCCAGATTGGTCTTCCTGCCTCTTGTCTCTGCATTTCAATCCCATCATGATGTCAGAAGATGACAGAATTATTTTTTTAACAATTGGATCTCATCACTACCCTAACTTTAAGGTCTTCCATGGGTCACTGAAACCCTCAAGTGAAATCAGTACACCTCATGGCTGAGAAAGCCCTTCCCAATCAGGCATCTATCTATCTTGTTTTATTCCCTAGATTGTACTCAAAAACATCCTTCCCTTCAGTTCTGTGGAACTGAATGGAGTTTCCTTGGCCTGTATTCTTACTCACCCTTTCTTTCTTTCCAAACTGCTGCTTATTACCCTTCAAAATCCAAATCAGGTACTTTTTGCTCCAGGCCTTCCCCAAGACATCCCCCTGACCTAAGCCTGTTTGGGGTATATTTATACTTTGTTTCAATTCTCTCTTGACATGACCTTCACCACCAGTTAATTTAGGAGTCATTGAGATTGGGGAATGATATATGCCAGTCACGTAAATATCAGAAGGAAGGAAGAAAGGAAGGAAGGGTGGGAGCAGGGGAGAAAGGGAGAGAGGAAAGAACAACAAAAAAACACCCTAACTCTCATGTTCCTTGTCTCTTAGTCCAGAGTCCTTTCTCCCATCATTTCATAGCTAATTTGAGAATATCTAGAAATAAAATAAAATGTGACCATGTAGATATTTTGATAGTCAATGAAAATTATGTTTCTGTATCATTTTCTTCAAGTTCAAGATTAGTTAATCAGAAGAAACAGAATTTCTGTCTGAGGAGTTATTGTAGAAGTATTTTGCAAGCTCAAAAACTGATGTTTGAGATTGCAAATTGGAATAAAACAACCATAGAAAGATGCCAATAAAACAGTTTATATTATAGAGTGATACAATCTTTAAATAGTATCCACACGTAATATCTTATGTGGCATTCAGAAATATTCGAATGTTATGCTAGGCAGATAGTACAGTTTGCCATTCTGCAGAAAAGGAAATGAAGGTTCAGAGAGGAAGTGATTCCTCAAGGCCACCTTGCAAGTCCTTGGCAGAACAGGGGACCATATGCAAACCTCTGAACCTCACATCATGAAACTTCACTTCCCATACACCCTGCTGAGCCACTTTGCTTCAAATAAAAAGGCAAGGAAATGTCCTTGCCTTAAATGCTGCCCTGGCTTTGACTGCCCTTTGTTTGAGATTTTATATTCAGCTTTCTATACAAGTTGTTACAACTCAGCACTTAGCCAGCAATCTTCTCCAAGGGAAAGAATAACAATTCTTGGGCTTATACTTTTCCCAAGATCTCAAAATTACTGTTCCCCAAATATCTTCCCTGAAGTTCAGAGTGTATAAAAGAAAAAGAGCTGTTGGCCCCCTGAAGCCAAGGACTCTTTCCATAACCAAAACCCAACTTCAAATGAAGATTTGATCCCTAATTTAAATTCACGTAGGAGCTTTTGCAATAGTATGGGGGATTTACACTAAAATATTCTTTAAGTATTCCCTGGGGCTTGAGACAACAAAATTATTCTTTCATTTGTCCTTCTAATTGGTCATTTAGTAAACACTAAGCCCCTACACTGTACCTGGCATGTTTTATAGGAAGGATGTGTTTATTAATGAGCTTAAAATCCTAGATCTGGGGAGCATTTTAAATCTAGTGAAATCCTCTTCCTTCTTTCTGAATTTCATTCTTAAATTCTCTCTCTATTTTAATGCCAAGAGACTCTTCTGCCCAGGTTTGCATTGCTTTGCTGATGAGAATCTCATTATTTCTAGAAGTTTCTGAAGTTCAGTAGGTTGCTACTTCCACTGGTCAGTTTTTGGGACAAACAGATAATTCTCTCACCCTTGGGGAATGACAGAAACACAGGGAGGCTAACACATTAGGAGGCTTTGTGAAGCTTCTCCAGGGTCCTGCATTGGACTAGAAGAATCTAGTCTGTTTTAAGACAAAAGCAACCAAAACGTAATTAGTCACAGAAATTCTCTGTGGGTTTCTGCCTTTGCACATTCAGAAGGGCACTAATTAGGAGGGGCCCCTTGTATGCCAAGATCCTGAAGCACAGAGAAGCTACCTTGCTGGATTCCTCTTCGACCAGGAGCAGTGTTTGTCCCCTTCATTGATTCTCTAAATTGTATTTGCCCCACTAACAGTGGGAGCCACAGACTGCCTGCCTTTCTCCATCCAGGGACTCTGCTTTCCCCCAGTGTGGGCTGCTGGGCATGAATGGCCCCTTTGTCTTCATCTCAGATGTTTTGGCAGCACTTCTGAAAACAGTGGTGAGTGAAACGCCACATGGTTCTAATTGTTTTCTCTGGGATCAGACTGATTCCTTTAGGGCATCCATCACACATGCATGCGGTGCTGTGGGATCAACACTGTCCTTTGACTTCCCAGCTAATACCCCAAACTGTGAATTTCTGAAGCAGTCCCAGCATATACATGATTGTTTTAGACAGAACACCTCCTCCACCCGTTTAGTTATCAACCAGGTGAAATAACAGGGTGTGATTTCCTTTCCAATTAAAAGGTGCGATGAGCCAAGAGGAGCCACCTGCTTATACCAAGGAAGGTACTGAAACCTTCAGAAGAGGGTTGCTACTTCTTGAAAGAAGGAACCAGTGAATACACAGCTGAATGTGGAAGAAAGTAAGGGAAGAAGGTGGCAGAAAATGTTCATTCCAAAACTGTGCGAATATTAACTGGATATTTGCCTTGTCTCAGCCACTGAGTTAGGGTATCTTAACCATTGACATAGGGACTGGATAACTTCGTTTTAGAAGTTGTTTTGTGCATTACAGGGTCTTTAGCAGGATCTCCACTTCTACCTCCTGGGTGCAGTAGCAGTGCCCCATCTCCAGCGAATGAAAATGTCACAGATCTTGGCAGGTGTCCACTGTGTGAGGTTTGGGGGTGAAAATCATCCCCAGCTGAAAACCACTGCATAAGGTAATTAAAAAGGACAGAGTTGCAGAAACAGTGAATGAAAGTGTCTGGAGTTGGCTGCTGGGTAAGAATCCTGGCTTTTCCTGTTTCTGACTGATTTGGGGCCTGTTACCCTTCCTCCCTGAACCTTTCTTTCAAAGTCATAAGGATTAACTGAGAAACTACACAGACAGTGCTTAGCACAGTGCCAGGAACACAGTGAACACACAATTAACAGTAACAGGTATCAGCATCCCACCCTTGGTTAGTTCTGCCATTCACGATGACAGACCTCTTGCCTGGGAAGAAGATGCTCTGTTCCTGCATCTGCTGGGTGCATTTAGTGCTGTTCGTGTCTCCCATCAATTCTGAAGTTTCCGGCCTCCATATTTCAGACTCCAGAGCAGCAGGGAGCGAGGACTCTGGCATGCCCCCTGACCCCTTGGCCCCCTCCTGGGGTAGGCACATGCCAGGGGCTGAGAGAGAAAGATGTTTCCCACGGAAGAAATGGCTGCTGACGTTTTAATGAGCTCAGTCGGCAGGCCTTCAGCCAGCCAGGGCCGCAGGTCAGATTCCTGGCTCTCATATTTTCCTTCCTCCTAAAGGAAAACTCAAGGCGCCTATGGATACCTTCAGCCTCTGGTTACAGCCTGGGAAGGATGAGGGGTCCCGGGAAACCGGCTCTTGGAAAGGTTCCAACACATCACACAGAAGCTCACCCCAACAGCCCCTTTGGCAGGCCCCGGGCCCCCCTCCCCTACCTGCCTTCTCTCCAGCCCTCAAGACCCGCCTGCTTTCCATGGGCCTCTCTCCATCATCACCTTTACGGTCTAATAAGTCTCTCTGCATAAGTCTCTCTGCCGCTCCCTGGATTAGAAATTTGCAGCAGCCTCCTCATCACCCCGTATCTCCAGGGCACCCTCCAAACCCATAACTAGTATTATTTTCCTTAACTGCAATTATTAAAAATATTAAAAATTGTTAAGAACTGCAATTAAAAATCCTCCATGGCTCGCCATTTCTTTTGGACTAAAATCCTCAGTTTGACATACAGGCACTGGAATGTCCTGACCCTGGCCCACCTCCCTTGTCCCTGCTCCTCAGTTCTGTTCACTGTCTGCTTGGGCTAACGGCCCCAAGCAACTCCCTGAGAACGTCCGGCTCCCTTACAGAGCTGATCCAGTCTCTCAGGACTACAGACAGGATGCTCGTGTGTGAGGTCTGAAAAACAGGGGTGTACTGTGTTACATATTAATTTTTAAGTCATGATAACCTCTTTATTTTAAATAAGATTTTATTCAATACATGCTATGTCATTTATTTTTTTCTAAATTGAAGTAGAGTTGATATATAATCTTATATTAGTTTCAAGGATACAACACACTGGTTCAACAGTTACCCGTAATATTAAATCCTCCCTGCAACTAGTACAGGTACTATCTGTCAACATAGGAAGATGTTACAGAATCATTGACTGTATTCTCCATGCTGTCCTACTATCCCCGTGACCAACCTACATTATGATTCAGAATTTTCGTATCCCACTCAATCTCGCCATCTACCCCAATCCCTCCCCTGTGGTAACTGACAGTCCCTTCTCAGTGTCTGTGAGTCTGCTGCTGTTTTGTTCCTTCTGTTTTGCTTTGTACTTATCTTCCACAAATAAGTGAAATCATATGGTTTTTGTCTTTCTCCACCTGGCTTGTTTCACTGAGCATAATACCCTCTAGATCCATCTATGTTGTTGCAAATGTCAGAATTTCTTTTTTTTTAATGGCTGAAAAATATTCCATTGTATCTATGTACCACATTTTCTTTATCCATTCATCGATTGATGGACACTTTAGGTTACTTGTACCACATCTTATTTATTCATCTATTGATGACACTTAGATTACTTTGGGTTATATATTTATTTGAAATGAAAACAAATCAAAATGAAATATCTATAAAATGATACATTATAACTAGTTAACTATAATTGAACTCATACAATTCTATATACATACAGATTAAACTATTAAGTAACATGTTATTTAGCCAAAACTCAAAAGTTGAAAGTATAATGTGAGCTGTACATATGTATTTATGTTTAATACAAAATGAATTGGTCTCCCATCATCAGGAGAGGCTTGAATTTGGAAGCATTTTAAAATCTCTTTCAAACCCTGATCTTTGCCTGTGTTCTTTCTCCCTCCAGTTTTATTGAGATGTAAATAACATACAAGAGGGTATAAGTTTAAGATGTACAGCATAATGATTTGGCATACATATATATTATGAAATGATAGCCAGAATAAACTTAGTTCATATCCACCACCTCATACTTTATAAATATAAATATTTTTTCCTTGTAAATAGAACTTTTAGGATGTATTCTCTTAGCGACTTTGAAATATACCTTATAGCACTGTTAACCAGTCACCATATTGTACATTACATACCCAGCACTTGTTTACCTTGTAAGTGGAAATGTGTATGTTTTGAACACCATTCCTAATTTCTGCATCCCCTAACCATTGCCTCTGGTAACCACAAATTTGATCTCCTTTTCTATGAGTTTGGGATTTTATTAGATTCTATGTGTGAGATCATACAGTATGTCTTTCTCTTTTTCATTCAGCATAATGTTCTCAAGGTCCATCATGTCACAATGGCAGAATTTCTTTCTTTTTTATGGCTGAATAGAATTCCATTGTGTGTGTTTATATATATATGCATACATACAGGAAACAAAATGACTATACCTGCACCCTCAATGGTCACTGCAGCTTTACAATAGGCAAGACTTGGAAACGACCTAAGTGTCCATTGACAGATGAATGAATAAAGTGTGTGTGGATGCCTGCATGTATGTGTGCACACACATATATGTATACTCACACATATACATACATGCACATGCACACACACACACACTATATCCATTCATCTGTCAATGGACACTTAGGTTGTTTCCAAGTCTTCTTTGTTGTAAAGCTGCAGTGAGCATGAGTGTGCAGGCATCTCTGACATGGTGATTTTGTTTCCTTTAGATATGTCTCCCATTGTTGGACCCTATGATAGTTCTATTTCAACCATACTGTTTTCCACAGAGGCTGTACCAATTTACATTCCCACCAACAGTGCAAAAGGGTTCCCTTTTCACCACAGCCTCACTAGCATTGTTACTTCTTGTATTTTTTTATTCTAACAGGTATGAGTTGATGTCTCATTGAGGTTTTGATTTGCATTTCCCTAAAGATTGGTGATGTTGAGCCTCTTTTAAGATATCTGTTGGTCCTGTGAACATCTTCTTTAGAAAAATATCTATTCAGGTTCCTTGTCCATTTTAAAAATTGGATTATCTGGTTTTTTGCTATTGAGCTATATGATTTCTTCATGTATTTTAGATATTAACCACTTACCATATGATTTGCAAATGTTTTCTCCCCTTCTGTAGGTTGTTTTTTCATTATTTTGATCCTCTGTTTTGCTGTGCAGAAACTTTTAGTTTGATGGAATCCAAGGTTTTATTTTGTTGCTTGTGCTTTAGTTATTGTATCCAGAATCCATTGCCAAGACCCACTTCAATAAGCTGTTCCCCTGTTTTCTTATGAGAGTTTAGTAGTAACAGATCTTATATTTAAGTCTTTAATTCATTTTGAGTAAATTTTTATGAGTGGAATATAGGAGTCTAGTCTTGTTCTTTCACATGTGAGTATCCAATTTTCCCAGCAACATTTATTGAAGAAATTATCTTTTCTCCTTTGTATGTTCTTGGCTCCCCTGTCAAATACTAGTTCATTGTATATGCACGGGTTTATTTCTGGGCTCTCAATTCTGTTTCATAGATGCTCCAATGTTGGTTGCAAAAATATTTATAACTACATTCTTCTGGAAGGATTGGCCCCTTTATCATCATGCAATGGCCTGCTTTGCTCCTATTTAACACTTTAAAGTCTTTTATCTGATGTAAGTACAGCCACCTATGTTTTTTCTTTTTTTTACCTGTTTGTTTTTGTTACCATTTGTTTGAAATATGTTTTTGATCCCTTCACTCTCAGTTTATGTATCTCTTTAAAACTAAAGTACATCTCTGGTAAACAGTATATCATTGATCTTGTTTTTAATCCAGTCAGCCATTCTCTGTCTTTAGATTGGGGAATTTAATCCATTTTAAATTTAATCCATGTTTAAAGTAATTATTGATACATAAGGACTTACTATTTCTGCTCTGTTAAGTGTTTTCTGATTTTAGTTCTTTTGTTCCTTCTTATCTTGCTGCTCTCTTTTGTGGTGGGTTTTCTTTACTGGTATGCTTTGACTTCTTTATCATGATCTTATGTGTAACTACTTAAGGTTTTTACTTTGCAGTTACCATGAAGATTACATAAAATAGTTTAAATTGTAGCACTCTATTTTAAACTGATAACAACTTAACTTTAACAGTGTTACTAAACTTACAGTTTTACTTCCCTTTTACATTTTAATCTACTAATATTACAATTATGTTTTGATATTGTTTATCCAATAACAGATTACTGTAGTTATGGTTGTTTTGAATACATTGGACTTAACCTTCAGCTCAAGTTGTAAATGAATCGCATACATCATCACCATAATAGACAATCTTATTTTGATTATATCGTTACCATTACCAGTAAGTTTTACACTACCTTGATGTATTTTATGGTAGAGTTCTTTAACTTCCACTCAAAGTACTCTCTTAGGCATTTCTCTTAAGGCCTGTTTAGTGGTGATGAACTTCTTCAGCTTTTGTCTGTTTGGGAAAGTTATCTCTCATTCATTTCTAAAGGACAGCTTTGCCAGGTATAGAATTCTCAGTTTGACAACTTTTTTCTTTCAGTATTTTGAGTCACCCCATTCTTGCCTAGCCTGAAGTATCTGCTGAGAAATCTGTTAATGATTTTATAAGATCCTTTGTATGTAACTTGTATCTTTTCTCTTGTTGCTTTCAAAATTCCTTCTTTGTCTTTTGATAATTATGTGTCTTGGTATTGCCCTATTCATGTTCAACCTACTTGGGGTCCTTTAGGCCTCGTGGATCTAGACCCAAACTTGGGAGATTTTTCAGTCATGATTGCTTTAAATATACTTTCTGACCATTTCTTTGTCTTTTCCTTCTGGGATTCCTATAATGTTGTTCTTTTTGATAGTTTCCCATAAATTCCATAGGCTTTCTTCACTCTTTTTAATTCTTTTTGTGCCTTTGGATAATTTCAAGTACCCTGTCTTCTAGATCACTGATTTTTCTGCATGATTGAGTTATGTTGAAGCTCTGTATTGAATTCTTTAGTTCAATCATCATATTCTTTATCTCCAGAATTTGTTTTTTAAATGGCTTCTATCTCTGTTGAACTTCTTATTTCATTCATGCATTGTCTTCCTAATTTCCATTGTTGTCTTCATTCTTATATTCCTTAATTTTCTTTAGAATTATTCTGAATTCTTTGTTCACAGGTCTCCATTTTTTAGGGTCAGCTATTGGAGTTCATTAGTTTCCTTTGGTGGTGTCACATTAAGCTGATTTTTTATGATCCTTAATTCCTTACATTGGTATCCTTGCATTGAGTAAGTAATCTCTTCTTCCAGACTATATAGGTTCACTTTGGCCGATAGTCCTTTACTAGTCAGCTTGACTCAGGATTCTGGACATGTCAGCTGGTAGCATCCTTGGGCAGTGGGGCTTGCTATTAGGATCTATTCTGGGGAAGGCCACTGCCTAAGCTCTGAAGTTGGAGGGTATTCCACTGGCTGAGATCATTTGGATAGGACATTTGATGGTGTGGTTCCCTGTCCTAGTAAAGCTGTAGAATGGGCTCCATGGTGGCCTAGATTCTGTTCAAGCTTTCTAGATGGTCAGGACTAGGTACTATACTCACCAGTAAATAAAAGCTTCAACAGAATGGGCATCAAGGTCAGCATAGCTTGTTGTCAGGGAGCCATGTCAGGCAGGACTGTGCACTGAATTCCCTAATCAGGAGGGCCCACTAGCTTGGCTTTGCAGACAGGAGAACTGGCTTTACTCTCTGTTCAAATGCTATTGTACAGAGGGCTGTAGGATGGGCTACACAGCTTCCCATGTGCTCTGGTTAGGTTCTCTGGTCAGGGACTCTCTGCTTCTCTGCTCAAATGTCACTGTAATTGGGGTTGCAGAATGGGGTATACAGATTCCAAGAATCCTGGTTAGGCTTCTTGGTCAGGTGTACTAGAGGTTGTATTCAACAGTGGGAAAGGCTATAAACTTGATTCTCTGCCCAAGCAAGGCCACAGAACAAGGCCCAGGGTTGACAGGTTTCTTTGTTCAGGGACCAAATCAGGCAGAACTGTGTATCAGACCTCTCAGCCAGATAGGGTCACTGACTTGCCTATGCTCCCCACTCAAGTGCTTCTGGGATAAGCAGTTTGCCAGGTGCTCTGACCAGGCTTTATAGTCAGGCAGGGACAGGAGATACATTTAGTAGTAAATGGACTGTGAATTAGCGTCCTTCCTGGGCAGACTGACTGAACTGGCTTTAAAATGAGTACATTTTACCATTTGGGGTCTTGTGCCCTGTTGAGTTCCCTGGTCTGACTGGACCCCCATTGGCTCTGCAGATACAGTGCCTCCAGTTGGGATTTATACTTGGGCACTGCCACAGTAGGAACTTGGACTGCCAAGATCCAAGCATCGGTTGCTATAAGCACCATCCCCTTTTCTGTTGCTATCTGATCCCTAGTGTTCAAGTCCCACAACTTTCTCCATGATCCATATGAAATAAGACCCTAGTGGACTTCCTGAGAAGCAGTCCACAATGCTGGGGGAGCTGGCTGCCCATCTTGGGCTCTCTTTTGCCGCTGGAAGAGCTGTAGGTCTCGGGGAATCCTCTCAGCATGGGGCTGCACCAGCCGTGGGGAAAGGCCAGACTGCCAGAGCGCAGCTGCTCCCCTGGCCCTTCTGCTGTGGTCTGTCCCAGTCTCTCTGGCGCAGGGGAATGCTTCAGCCTCACTCCAGTGTTCTAGGATTTTTACACCATTCTCCGGTCAGTTATTAGTTGGTCTTCTTTTCAGGGGGACTATAACGTTGGGGGCAACCTACATCACCGTCTTGATGATGCCACCTTTTGCATGTACTCTCTTTCCCCCTAACATGTTCTCCACTCTCTCCAACTTAGCACATTGTTCCTTATTCTTCAAGACTCAACTTAGATGTCTCTGCTGAGGTCTGCCTCACAGACTGTGTTCCCTGAATTCTCTCTCAGCACTTCTCATCCTATCTGTGAGTCTCTAAATTTCATGGATGTGGGAGAATGTAAGGGAAAGGACTGAATTAAGTTCAGATTTAAGAAGTTCCCTAGTGTCTGGAATTCACTGTACAATTCGTAAGTATTAACTGCTAAAGTGATAGTAATGATGATGGTGACTATAATTATCTGGATATACTCAACTGATAGACCCAGAACCTTAAGTCTCACATTTTGAGAGAAGAGCTCATTCTTCTGTTGTTCTGGCCACATCAGGACACCCTGTTCTGAGTGTGGGTCAGTGATGTCACAACAGGTAGCCACCAGCTGGACAGGTAGATCGTGTTCTCAGCATGACCAGCTTTCTCTAAACCACAACATGGTAATAAATGAGACAGGCCTGCCTCAGATTCTGCTGTTCTCAATCACTTGTACCTCCAGGACCTGGCACAGCTCCTCTACCTCTGAAGTAAGATCCTGAGGGGATTTCTCAGGTTTAGAACAAGGCGTCAGCTTTACTGGGGCCACAGTGGCAATGAATGGCTTTTGTGGCTGAGGAAATACATAATGTGAAATTCTCCAGGCATTCTATGTCCAGACATGAAGCATTTCTGGCCTCAGTCCCAAAGGGGACCATACAAATTGCACAAGACCCTGATTCTTTTCCCTCTTCCAGGGGTTGTTGTGGGAGAGAGGGGAGACAGGAGAGGCAAGTTCTTGGTTCATGAACTAGGTGCTTTGTTTCTTTAACACTGCTCAGAAACCTGGGAAAACCAAGAAGTAGCCTGGGGCGGTAGAAAACAAATGGCTTTTGGTGTGAGTGAGGCTTGGATTTGAATCCCAGCTCTGCCACTTACAAGCTGTGTGATTTGGGAAAAGATTATATACTCCACTGAACCTCAATTTCCTCCTTTGTAAAAGGCAAAACACATACCTTGAGGATTTGGGATCAGATGTGAAGTTTGAATATTTGGTAGCAAGCATGAGAGCATCTTCATGGTTCATACTCAGTGACTGGTGCTGTTGTAAGTCCTGTGTGCTGAGTGAGTGATCCTGTCCCCACAACACCATACCATTCATTTCTTCTCCTAAATTTGATGTTAAATCTTTGGGAACAAAATCATAAAAGATAAAAATGCTCTCCTGAGGAATCCTGCCGTTAAGGACCCTACTTTAAAGCAAGCCATGGACTACATTGCAAATGTTGGGAACAAATCGCATTTCGATTTTTCCTCCATTTGGCTGGAAACAATAATTACTCATGAGGGAGAAGCTTCTAGAAAGAGTGGGACATCAGAGAAAGCCCTGGAGTTGGAGTTTGGATCTGTAAGTTAATGAGCTCTAATGTTTCATCTACCCATTAGATGGGTCTTGATGGAAAACAGCAATTTGAGTCCATACAGTTTTAGAAACTTGAAGTTTCTATGCTATGTGTTAAAATGCTTTATAAAGTTACTTTAACAGCTGTGGCACTTCTCTTATGTGCTGGGAGTATACCAGTCATGTTGGTCTATGCTGTTTACTTTTATCTTTTCAGTGACTCTAACAAGAGTGTCTTTATCTATAATTACCTGATTAATATAAGGACTTTACATGAAAGGTTATGCAATCAATAAGTGACTAATGAGGATTTGAACCCCCTGATCTGATTCCAAAACTGATAATCCACCCCACTAGGCTCCCTGGACCTTAGGAGTAGGGTTATGAGACATAACAAGTAAAAACAGTAAAAATATATGATTACCCATTTAAATTTGCATTTCAGATAAACAAGAAAAAAATGTTTTAAGTATGTCCAAAATATTTTAATATATAAATATATATTTACACTTAAAAATATTTAAGTGGGCATCTTGCATTTTATCTGCCATTTCACCTGAGGAGGTTCATGTCATATGAGCAGGTGAGAAGAAGTGGAACAACAGGGCCTTTCCAGAGGCACCTGAGGTCTTCATGGGACTGCGCCCCTCAGAAATAGTAAACACTCTCTTCCATGATATAAGTTGTAATACATTCAGAAAAAAACAGAGAGGAAATCTCCAGAGGTGATTTAGGATGTGTTTTCTAGATGAATTTGATATGGGTCTAAACACTCTGAAGATGTGCAAAGCAAGAATTCCAGATCAGGACTGATGGTGACATGCCCCTGGGCAGACAGCCTTGGCTGGTGAACTCCAGCTCACCAAGCAGCTTGCTCTGTGGGCTCACAGATCTCACTGGGAAGCTGAGGGAGGGTCTGACGTGGGAGCCGGTACTTGCGAGAGCCCTCCTTTAGGCAGCCACTGTGTTGGCACTTTATCTGCGGTACCTCACTTAGGGCTGTGGCAGTGCTGTGACGTGCAACAGCCCCATATACTAACAGACCGAGGGAAGTCAAAGCCGCAGCTCATGGGTGGTCATGCTGGATTGGATGCAGTCTGTCTGAACCCTCTACCAGCATCATGCTGTGTAGTTCATGGGAAGTCAGCTGGGCCACAACCCGGTGACTGAGATTTTATAGAAAATTATTGAATAGTGCTGTGTAGCAGAGTGCATATGGTTCTTCTTGAAGTCATGCTTCTTGAATGTCTCCTGTCTGTTGATCTGCTCCTCTCTGGACTCAGCCTCAATGTCTTTCATGAACCATGCGTGATGCTTGCCATGGGACATGGCCCCTCCTCTGTACCCAAGTCATTCCTGGCAGCCTTGGCCTCTCACTGTAGGGCCTGGTTCTCTCCCACAGTGAACTCACTCCAGTAGTGGTCTTCTATGGCTCCTAGAGATGCCAGGTAGCACAACAGTGAAGAAAGTAGGCTATGGAGTCCTACTATTAGCTCTACCACTTACTGACTATAAGGCCTTGGGCAAATTACAAATGACATGGTATCTTCATGCTCAGTTATCTCACCTTCACAGTAGAGATGATAATGGTAATAACTACCTCGAGGGGTTATTCTGAGGATTGAACAACTTCACCTGCATAAATCACTTAGCACAATGCCTGGCACATAGTAAGTGCCCAGTACATATTACATTATTACTATTAATACTGTGATCTCTCTCATGATTTGAACAGAGTGGAGAAACTCACAGCTCCCCACATGCATCGTGGCATTTCATCCTCGCAGCCACCTTCCAGGCAGATACGATTATCATTCATAGTCAGTCCCTGAGTGAAGGGACTAACCCTGCCTGCTCATGGGGCCTGTACCTTTAATCCTAATCCATCTATGCTTATTTCCCTGTTTTCTTATAGCTTCTTGAAGGTACTCCAGACTAGTGGTTGACTTGAATGCATTGTTTTCCCTATTAATGTAACACCTGAAGACACAAACATTTTTCTCCTCCACAGAACTGCATGCTACAAAATCAAAACCTTCTTAGTGTGTATGTGCATGTAGATGAACTTGTACAGTAGGATTTAATGAGGTCATTCAAGTATGGGTGTAAGAGTTAGCCTGACCTAGCTTCCAATCTTTGAGTTGTCTTGGGCTATGAGTATCAATACAAATTAATTAGTTGTGGACATGTGTTGTGTATCCAAAATACTTTTTCTTTTACTCCTTAAAATAATACTCTTTTTAAATTAGCATATCATTTTACTAACCCCAAGATGGGGTAGAATGGGAAAAATCAAATAAAATCCTTATTCTGTAGACTATGCAATGTAATACTGAACATCTCTGCTGCCCTCCAAATACATTGTATTAAGTAAATCATTTACCTTCAGCAAACCACTTTTCAGTAGATTGTATAATCACTAGAGGTGTTTGTCTCCACCCCTAGCCTACAAAAGACTAGACATGAACTTTGCTAATGAATTGAAAAGTTTTTTCCAAAAGCCCCAAGCAGGATTTGTCTTGGCTACTGGTGAACAAGTGAAATGAAACACTTTTGTCTGAGACCCACAGTGACAGCTTCTGAAAGACACTGAATCTTCACAGACCAGCAAAGAGGTCAAAGTTCATGAGAATTTTCTTTTGCATAGGAAGACAAGATGTGAGATTTAGACTCCATCCTGGGATATAGTCAGAGATACCATGTCTTAACTGTTAGACTATGGGCAAGTTTCTCAACTCTTCTGAACCTCAGCACCTACATCTTATGAATTTGTGAAAATCACCCTTCTCAGAATTGTGATGGGTGTAAAATGAAGTCGCAGATGTCACAGTGCCTGGTACGATTGCTTCCTACCAATCACAGTATTTTGTTAGACAACCTGATTTCCTAAGGATCAACCTTAACCTTATTCATAGCACACGCATTTTTGATTTGTGGAAATAATGATTCTTTTATCAAACTAGTAACTGCCATGGCCATTGAAATTCGAAGACTCTTATCCTTTGCTATTTAATGGCATTGATTTCCTGAGTTTTCTCTTCTCACCCACTCATACATCAGTTATCTGAGTGAAAAGACGAAGCCAGTGCTATAAAAGTATGATTGCATTGCTGCTGTGAGTTCTGAAACTCAGATAGTTATAACCTGATGCGGGGCATTCCAATTTTAACTATCTATGGCTGTTTTTATTTCATAAAGCCACTAAAAACACCCTGTACTGCTTTTATATACATCACTACTTTTATGGCTTTTGTGTCATAATAAAAGACAGTTCATTGGAAGCTGCGGTTTTCTTTTTTTTTTTATTCTTTTTGAGCAGAAAAATAGCCAACTTGGAATAAGACATTTATGTCTAGTTTGTCTGCCTTCTAAACTCTCTCCCACACAATCAGTCCATGTTCTTCAAGGCTGCCAGACTTTTCCCAAAAAATGCATTTATAAAGCATTGCCCTGTTCAACTTTCAAAGGCTCTCCATTACATTGATCAGAAGGTCCTATGTCCTTAACCTGGAAATTTAAAGATGTCCAGTATCTGGCCTCATAACTCACCTACTTAAAACACCTAGTATGCTCCTCACCTTCCTGAGTACTCATGATTTTATACACAATATGCCTTCTCCGTTTCTGGGAAGTCCTTTTTCTTGCTTCTTTTAATCAGTTTCTTATATATCAGTAAAACTCCAGCTTTGTACCCAATTTCTCCAGGAATTCCTCCTTGTGATTCCACCCCCTTCCTAACCTTTAGTAGAACTTGCTGCCTATTAACTAGGCTTTCTTTCAACACAACCACACTCTGCCCAGTCATGTGGCTTTGCTGTTGCCTTGAGCTCTATCACATGCGTTGACTCTCCAAATGTAGATCCAATATTCCCTTAGATTAGGAAACAGGTCTCATACCCTCTATCCTGCACTGCTCCTTTGTGTACCCTGCATAATGCTACATTAGGAAAAACAAGGACTACAGGAGAAAACTCAGCAGACCCCTCTTTTTACAGAGCTGACTCAGCCACAGTCTCATGGAAGTCCGTGACAGATGGTCTTAAGCCCACCAACGTGCATTTTCCAGGCGTGAGGAAGAAAAGGATGGATGGATAGATGGATTGGATACATGCATGCTTGTAAGTAGGTATCTGTCAAACTCTTGATTCATGGGGGTGGGGGAGCCTAATAATAGAGAAATAACAATTAACGTCCAATTGGGTAGAGATGAAGTCTAGTCCCACCCAGACCTTGGCAGAGCAGCCAAATAGGTCCTGGAGAAAGACGTTAGGTCTCTGGGCAACATTATAGTGAAACAGAATCAGAGGAACATTTTAAATCAGGGCCCTGGTTTCGCCTGCTATGTCCTCTCTGGCCAAGGATCTCCCTCCTGCTTCAGGGTCTTTACATTCAGACCCCAAACCCACTTTAATAATACAGTCAGCTACAAGGACTGATATATTATTAGTGACTTATACTACAATGTGTCCACTAGTCAGTAATGTTTCTATCACTGTGGCATTTCTGAAAATACCTATCTAGGCGTCTCTCACATGGACCGATCACACGACAGGTGACTACCCAGATTCTGATAATAAATATTGGGTGACAGAACTGGTAACACCAGGAAGCCCTTATAATTTTCAGACTGCTAATTCTCATGAAGTCTCTTATCTAATAGCTTTACTCAGTTCCTTTCAACAAACAGTTGTTGATATTGGCTGGTATAGTGGACACAATGCCACATGGGCATTACAGCAAAGACATGGCCCTTGTCCTCAAGGCACTTTCAGTCGAGATAAAAATCTCCAGGAAATCTTTGTTTCCACTGAATTTTGTATCACACTGAACATTTTGATCATCATTAAATAATCAGCCCTATAGGAACCTGAAAAACAATCCTTGCCCTCCCCCGACCGTGCCTCCTCGTGCTAATATGCCATTATCTTATCTGAGTTCTTCCACATTCCTGACCACCCCCACCTTTAACGGCCTCTCCTTCTTGGAAATACGTGCGGTATAAACAAAAGAGCCATGTGAAATCAGCTCCTGATATGGATAGACACTTTCCAGTCCGACAGTCCCTTCTTATATATGATACAGTGGATTTGGTAAATAAGGCAAAAGCCGTATTGATAATCCTCAGCACTGAAACAGCAATAAAGTCATCATTAACCTAGAGATCCTAAAACCCAACTTCCACAGTGGCTGGCCGTTCATCTCCAAGGGAGCCTGTGGCTGAGTGAAACTTCAGACCTTGGCCTGAACCTCTAAATCCCCCACGTGTGTCCTCAACATGGGATTCGCATATGCTCACCTGGTTTAGCCTGTTCTGAAAATTCCCACAATACCCCATGAGGCACCTAATATATCAGAACCTTCTAGAAGAATCTCGTTTTGGTCTGAATACAGCATCTTCCTTCCATTTGAAGTATGAAGTAGCAACATACTTCAAATGACAGTGTTTCTGTAATAAGTGACTATTAGCTTTAGTGAGAAAATGTAATGCCTGTTAACCTTACATTCACCTTGCACTCCATACATGTAATATATAAATACTGCTTTACAGGAGGTTAAAATAAGACAAAGGCTGGAGAACACTGTGTGTGCTCACCTATTAGCAGTATTAGGAATCAGAATGATTCATGCATCCACCACGATTCTACTGTGTCTGGCTCTGCAGTACCAAGATAAATAAGGTACATTCCATCCGTTCCGATCTAGTAAGAGCGTGGAGGCAGTTAGCTGCTTCTGTTGAAGAAAAGCCATGGCATTTCAGTGTGAACCAGAGAGGAAATATCTAGGAGACGTTTCTCATGCTGAGGATTTTTGCCTTCACCACGTGGGCCCCTAGAAGCCCCTTGACATCCCCAGTGTGTGCACTGGCTGCCCCTCCTAATGCAGTACCAGTAAAACAAAGATCATTAAGGTGAAAATTTTATTCTGATTTCCTTGTCATTAAGAATCTGTAACTTGGAACTTGAACTCTACTGTCAGATCTAAGCTGTGAATTTTGGCTTGGCTAACTTTTGTTTCTGAGCTACAGGGAGAGTTGTTTACCCTTTCTATATCAAAACTTTTTTATATTAACTGATGATAGCATTGACCATGTTGGCCTGTTGTAAGGATTTAGTGCGAGCTATAGACCAGCTAAATGCCAGAAGAATTGACTATAATTAAGCATAGAACAACAGTAATCTAGGCTGCATGTAAAGTCTGCTCTCCATCTTTCCCCAGAACTGTTGGTACATTTTCACACAGTAGGTATCATCCAAGCACTGAACTTTCAAGATCATACCTCAAAATCCGGACCCAAAAAAGAATGACACTCTTGCCCTTCTCATCTCTTAAAATGCAAACTTTATTTGCTTCACATTTTTTTCTCGAAGTATTAAGCATATGGGATTTCATCTGTCTCCATAAAATTTTAAAGCAGATGCAGATGTTCTTCTCTAAGTGTTGGATTTAGAGGCAGAAGACCCGGTTGTGAATTCTGCCTTTTCTGCTTATTAACAGTGGATCTGAGTCAACTGGCTTCATCTCTCTGAGCCTTGGTGTCCCATCTGCAAAGGAATAACAGTGATGGTAAGACAAGGACATTACCTCACAAGCTTGTTGGGAGGACTGTATGAGCTATTATGTGACAATGGTTGCAACATTTAAGTGGTAAAGTACCCATGAATCTTACTATTTATGACTGGAGGAAACAAAGCTCATGGTGTGGAGAAATGGCTCAAGGTCACCCACAAGCAGATGAGGTCCATGAATGTCAAAGAATGCCCACCTGCTGTGCAGCCAGCAGGACTTTGTTAGTTAACCTTTGATCCAAATCTGGTCCAGCTTCACAATGAAGCTTCCGTGTGTCTTCTAGACCAAATCTGAGAAAATCATGTTGATTTTTATCATATATGTCTTTAATGACAGTGTAGTCATAGTCTAGTTTTTATAAGCAAGTTTATAATTATGAGGCTCAGAGTGATTATATAGCTTCTCACATCTCACCCAAGGAAAAGGTGGGGCATGAGAGCTCTGATTTTCCAGATCCCTAGGCTAATGCTAAATCCAGCATCTTCATATCTGTATGGTTTTTAATGTGGTAAACATCCCTCCACAAAACAATGGTATTTAAGCTTCTAACTTGAATAATTAATACACTAAGCTGCTTTTGGCTAGCTGAAATAAATTTGGGGATTTATACAAAGCTCCTGGGGTCTTGCATGAAGTTGATGCAATAGTTGAACAGCCAAAACTTGGCAAAAGAAATACCCAAAGAGGATCTGTTGAGGTATTTCTTTAGTAGAAGCCAAAGGCAATAAAACTGGGCTCTAGAGCTGCCTGGTCCAATACAATAGATAATTCGAACTAACCATTAAATTTAAAATAAAAAATTCTGTCCTCAGTCACACTGGCCACATTCCAGGCACTCAATATCCACATGTGGTTAGTAGCCACTGTATTGGACAGTGAAAGCTATAGAACCTTTCCATCACCTGAGAAAATTCTATTGCAGAGCACTGCTCTAGATTGATGCCATTAAAGTGCCACAAGACTGCCAGACTCTGTCACTTTATTCCAATTTTCTGGGGAAAGAAGTGGATTGGCCAGGTTTAAACTGTGTCCACAGTGTAGAACAATCAGCTATGATAGGGAGGAGAGGATCAGTAATACAAACCTGGTCTTCTTGAGTTGCAAGGGAGATATGAGGGACTCTTCCCCAGAAAAAGGGTATGATCATGTCACCCCTCCAGCTCATCCAATGTGGTGTTGTAACAATTTTCTGTGTAATGCCTCCCAGAAGTTCCCTGTTCAACCATCATGACCCTCACCACAGCCTGGGATGATGAAATGGAGCATCTGGGAAGTAGAGAGAAGCACAGCCTGAGACTGCAGGAAGAGTCCGTGATAGATGCATGGTCACATCCCACTTCCTGTTCTTTTCATTTTTGATATAACATTGCATATCAACTATATGTCAATTAAAAACTATATACTTTTTTCAAGTATACAACATAGGATTCAACACTTAGCTACATTATTAGTTGCTCACCCCAACTAGGGAAGTTACTGTCAACACAGAAATATGTTACGGAACTACTGACTATATTCTCTATGCTGTACTTTCAGCCCCATGACTAATTTATATTATGATTGAGACTCTTCCCGTGTCTTGTTACATTCATGATACTTTCATTCATAGTCCTTTAAAAAATCTATTAGGACAGGTATTTCTCCTCACTGTTCATTTTGGGCAGCATTCTTAAAACATTCTAATAAATATCAACTCTCTTTAAGAAGTCCCACTGGGCATGTTAATAGAACCAAAGACAAAGCAAAACACTGCTTTTATGTCTCTTCGTCTCAAGGTATGACCCTACATATCGGGGGCTGTGTATGCTGGAAGGGTGATTTGTTTTAAATCTAGAGAACCCTCTGAAGACATGATGCATTTTTTAGAACACAAGTTCAGAGGAGGGGCAGTGAAACCAGAAGATGTTTCATTTAGGAGTTTTTGTCCCTTCCATGAAAAGCATCTGCTCTAGTAACAAAGAACCTAAACATACAAAACTAATTATTGAAGTCGTTTTTAATTAACCTGGTCAGCTAATGTAACACCTGGAACATTTGTTCATCCTTAGGAGTTTAGGACAAACTCATCATTGGTTTCTGCATTGATTGAGCATCATCAAATCCTTGTATCGAGTGGTTGTGTTTGCACATCCTGGTTTGCAAGCCGGCCCAGGGATTTAGTTTCCCTTGTTGCTTACAGTTTGTCTCCCTGTAGGCCTCATTTTCTTAATTTCCCACAGAACACTAAGAGTTTAGACATGAGACCTGTGTGTGCCCTGGCCCAGAGAATGCAGTGTGTCACCTGTCCACACAGCCAGTGGCGCTCAGCCTTAACTGCAGAGAATTTCCTGAGGAGCTTTTAAAAAGACCAGTCCAGCTGCACCCCAGACCAATTAAATAAGAACGCCTAAGGGTGGAACCAGCATCGGTCATTTTTACAGCTCCTTCGGTGCCCACAGATTCGCTTAGTAAATTAGTGAACGGCAGCATGAGCGCCACCTACAGTTTGTTAGAAATACAGGCACCCTGCTTTCATGAATCAATCTGCATTCTAGTATAATTCAAGATTGGGAAGCACAGCTCGACCAGTGGCTCTCAGGCTTGAGCATGCACCAGAATCACCTGGAGGCCTTGCTAAAAACCAGGTTCCTGGGCCCCACCCCAGAAATCCTGACTCACAAGGTCTAGGGTGGGACTTTGCATTTCTAACAAAGATGTAAGGCTGCTGATATACTACACAGGAATCATAAATTTAGCCACATGGCTCTCTAAGACATACTTAATTTTATGCCCCTGATAATATTTTTTGGAGCATATAATGTTTTCAGGCACAAGGGATATTGCAGTGAATATGGAGGTAACCCCCGCCCTCACAGAGCTTAAATTCTAGAGAAGGTCCAGTCCATGAACAAGCAGACTCCTGACACTACCATTTTAGGTTAAGTGGTCAGGTAAGGACTCTTGTAAGACTGGCATTTGAGCAAAGATGGATAAAGGCTTAAAAAGCCCAGTAAAGAACATAAATGCATTGACCCAAGGAGCATTTAGTAAAGTCCAAGTTGGATGGGCCAGGGCACAGAGGTTCCCACAACATACAGTCTGAGTGATTTTGAGAATGCTACTTTCCCTTCATGGCCTGTTTACTCATCGAGCTTCCCTTGTAGCATTCTTTGAAAGATTAAAATTTCATTAAGGACTTAGTTCACGCTCTATTCACACTGAAATTACACTCACTTGCTGGCATCAGGCCTCCAAGAGGGAAAGAAAACAAAACTTCCTAAAAGCAGTGAGTGAGCCGTCCATTTTTACTAAACCTTATAGGAGAAACGTCAGAAGGATGAGATGATCTCACTGCCATCAGGAAACACCCAGCCACAAAGGATGGAGAACTGTGGGGACAGAGGGGCATCACCAAGACAGTGACATAGGCAGTTCCTGATTTTGTTGCCCATCACAAGAACAACAACTACTCATGGGCAAGGCACCACTGATACAGACTGCATTCCCAGGGGAAGGGGAGCAGCACCGGCCACACTGCCCCACCCCAGGGGGCTCAGAACCTCAGAGAGCTCCCCTCTGAGCCGACAGTGGAAAAAATGAAGCCAGGGGGACTTTGGGTCCCCCAGCACTGTGGGTCACTTCTTGGGATCCCATACTCCTGTCTCATCTCCCAGGGATCACAGGAACATCTGTGGGGCTTCATTTCTAGGATCACATCATGACTGAGAGGGAGGGGCTTACAATTAGCACTTTGGCAGATTGAGTTCCTACGTGCAGTGCCCAAGAGAAGTCCAGCCAGCAGCTTCCCTCATCTACAGAGCCGAGATGGTGGCACAGTCTACCAGAGAACTTGGCAGGTACAGGGCTGCCTGAGTTGGGACCTGCCAGACCTTGAGCCTGGGCTCCTGGAGGATTCCAAGGAGCTCTGGTTAGAGTTCCTGGTTAGCACCCTGCCCAGACAGGGGAGTGAGTGTAGCTCCTGGTCCTGCCAGAACTGGCAGCCTGGCCAGCAGCTGTACCCATCTGCAGTAATGAGCCAGCAACTCCACCTGGCCAGAGATTCGGATGCACAGGTCCACCTGATTAGCTCCCCAAATAAAGAGACTTGTTGGCCTTGGAGCCCACTCTGTGGCTCTCGCTGCTAACTCCTGAATACAGCCCCAAGCCCTGCTAAGCAGAAACCCTAACCAGAGCTCCTTGGAATCTTGGTAGCTCTGATTACAGCAGCACTTAAACAGAGAAAACAGCCACCATCTCTGTGTCTGTGGAACCAAGATGGTGGCCCATGTGTCCAGGGAGCTTAGTATGTAGGTCTGTCTGATCTGATTTCCAGAAAACATCCTTGCTGGCCCTAGGGTCTGTTCTGCAACCTAACCAGGCAGGGGAGCTAATGTGTAGCCCAATTCAAGCTGACTACAGCTTCCAGACCAAGCAGACGAGGAAACCGAACCAGAGCTCCTGAGAATCTGTGCAGCCCAACTCATCTGCAGAGGATGGTAGCTTATGAGTTCAGGGAATTTAGTATGTAGTTCTGCCTAATATGACCTCCAAATAAGAGCATCCCCAGCCTTGCAGTGTATACAGGGCCCTGCCAAAGCAAAAAAAAAAACTGATTTGCAACCTAGTTCAATCAGACCCTGATGGAAAGCTCCATCTGCCCACGGATATTGCAAAACAACACATGCAGAAAACCATGACAAGTGGTTGGTAGAGAATTGTCTCTACCCAAATGAACTGTTAAATTTGGGAAGAGTAAACCACTTACTCAAATGCACAGATACCAACATAAGGAATCAAAGATCATGCACACAAGAAAAAGGTCAACATAACACCACCAAAAGATACTGACCCTAAAGAAATGGAGATCTGAGCTTCAACAGCAGACTTGAACAGAAGAATCAATGATATAGAAGACAGTACACTTAAAATTATCTAGTCAGAGAACCAGAAAGAAAAAAAGGAGTAAAGAAAGCTGAAAAGACTAATAGGACACACTCAAGAAAGGGACAGAAAGAATATTTAAAGCAAGAATGGCTGAAACTTCCCAAACATATGGAGAGAAATGGACATGCAGGTCCATGTGGCTTAAGCAACCCCAAATAGGGCTATATGAGACACATTACAATTATCAAAAGTCAAAGATGAAGAATTTTGAAAGCAGCAAGAGAGAAGTTACATAAAAGGGCGCCCTCATAAGACTGACTGTATGTAGGTGGATTTCAGCAGAAACTTTCATCTCAGGAGAGGTGGGATGATATATTCAAAATACTGAAAGAAAAAGAAACTGTCAACCATGAATTCTATATCCAGCAAAGCTGTTACGCAAAAATGAAGAGATAATGACTTTCCTGAACAAACAAAAGTTGAAGGAATTCATCACCACGAGGGCTACCTTAAGAGAAATGCTAAAGGGAGCACTTTAAGTGGAAATGAAGGATGCTAATTAACATTATAAAAATATACAAAGGTAGCATAAAAGTCACTGGTAAAAGCAAAAAAAAAATCAGACATAGATTCTGTAATATAGTAATGGTGGTGCATAATTCACTTACAACTCTAGTTTAAAAATCTAAAAATAATCAAAACTGCAATAATCATGTAACATAATAACCTATAATATGAGGAGAAGTGTAAAATATAGGAATGCTATTGATGTTATCAGTTTAAAACAAGGTGTTACAATTTTAAGACATGTAAACTTCCTGGTTACATAAGGATAAAACCTGCAGTAAGTACACAATAGAACACGATAATCAAGTGACTGTCAAGTGCTGACACCAAAAGTCTTCAAAACACAGGAAAAGAGCAGGATAAAGGTCAAGGAACAATAGATCTACAAAACAGACAACAAAATGGCAATAATGAGGGCTTACCTGTCAACAATTACTTTAAATGGGGAATTTAATCCATTTACAATCAAAAGACATGGAATGGCTAAATGGATTGAAAAACAAAAAACAAGATCCAGCATTATACTGCCTATAAGAGACTCACTTTAGCTTTAAAGATGCACGACTAAGAGTAAAGGGAGAGGGATGAAGATATTCCAAGCAAGTGATGACAAAAACATATCAAACAAAACAGACTTTGTCTCTTTTACCATTTTTATAGTTAAGAAGGTCATTATATAATGATAAAGGCATCAATCCTTCAAGAAGACATAATGATCATTTATGTACACTACAAGAGAGCACCTTAATTTATAAAGTAAAAAACAGAACTAAAAAAAGAAATAAACAGCAATACATTAATGGTTGGGGACTTAAATATCCCACTTACAATAATGAACAGATCATACAGAGAATCAATTAGGAAAGAGCACATTTGAACACTGTAGACCAAATGGACCTAACAGGCACCTCAAGTGCACATACCATATTTAGGATAGATTATATAATGTTAGGTAACAAAATAATACGTAGGAACCTCAAGAAGACAGACATGCTGAGTATCTCCCTAACCAAAATGATATGAAGGTAGAAATAAATAACAAGAGAACTGGAAAATGCTTGAATACATGGAAATTAAAATGCACTCTCCTGAACCACCCAGGAATCACAGAAGAAATCAAAGGTGAAATAGAAAATTATCTTGAGACAAACAAAACTGGAAGCACAACATATCAAAACTTACGGGATGCAGCAAATCCAGTTCTAAGAAGGAAGTTCGTGACAATAAATGCCTGCATTAAGAGACAGAAAGATATCAGATGAGCTGACTCTATGCCTTAAAGAACTAGAAAAAGTAAGCCCAAAGTTAACAGAAGGAAGAAAATAATAAAGATTAGAAAACAGGAAAACAATGGAGAAAATCAACAAAACTGAGAGTTGGTTCATTGAAAAAATAAACAAAATTGATAAACCTTTAGCTAGACTAACCAAGGAGGACAGAAGAGTCAAATCAACAAAATTATGAATGAAAAAAGAGATGTTACATCTGGTACCACAGAAATACAAAGGACCATAAGATGTGCTAAGAATAACTGCACGCCAACAAACTAGAAGAAATGGAGAAATTCTTAGAAACATATCACCTACAAAGACTGAATCATGAAGAAATACAACATCTGAACAGATCAGTTATTAGTAAGAAGATTGAATTAGTGATCAAAAACCACCCAAGAAAAAAACTCCCAGAACCTGATGGATCCACTAGTGAATTTTACCAAGCATTTAAAGAATTGAGATGAATAGGATCAAGATGGTAGAGCAGAAAGGTCGTGACCTCACCTCCTCCCATGGACATACCAAAACTACAAGTACATATAGAACAATTCTGAGAATAAATGACCTGAAGACTAGCATAACAGCTCTTCCACAACTCAAGATAAAAAGAAAAAGCCACAGTGAGACAAGTGGGATGTGCAGAGATGCTCTCCGGTCAAGACCCACATCCCTGGCATGGCAACTCACAGGTGTGAGGGACATCACAAATGCAGAGGTCCTTCCTAAGGAGTTTCAAGCCCCATATCAGGAATCCCTGCCCTGTGGACCTGTACCAGGAAGACAAGCCTCCATATATTTGGCTTTGAACAGCAGTGGGGCATAACTCTGGGGAAGCCTGAGGGCTATAGGAAATTGAGACTCTGCTCTTAAAGGGCCTGCAAACAAACTCACTTGCCCTGAAACCCAAAACAGAGGCAGCAGTTTTTTTTAAAAAACACTTGGGCCATAAATGAAGATTGACCAATTTTAGGATATGTGCTAGCCTTTGGATCTGTAGGGCCTTCATCTGGAAACAGAAGCACTGGGAGACACTATTCTTCTTGCTCCCCTGCCTAGCTAGCTCATCACTACTGGGTGCCTTTTCTGACCCTGTCATAACTTGCTAGCTACTCACTACTCACCCTGCCCCAATGTTCTCCTGCAGACCTGTTCTGCCCAACTGGAAAAAACATGAACACATAGAAGGTAAATAGCATGCTACTAAATAACCAGTAAGTCAATGAAGAAATCAAAAAAGGCAAATATATGAGGCATAACAAAAGCAATTCTAAGAGAGATGTCTATAGCAATAGAGACCTATCTCAAGAAACAAAAAATATTAAACAATCTTACCTTATACCTAAAGGAACTAAGAAAAGATGAACAAAGCTCAATCAGAGTGGAAATAAATAAAATAGTGGCTAAAACAACAACAGATAAAATAAACTAAACTAAGAGCTGGTTCTTTGAAAACAAAATTAATAAACCTTTATCCAGACTCATTAAAAAAGAGGGCTCAAATAAAATCAGAAAGTTACCACAGAAATGCAAAGGATTAGGAGACTACTATAAACAATTCACCAATGAATTGTCAACCTAGAAGGATAAATTCCTTGAAACATACAATCTTCCAAGAGTCAATCAGGAATAAAAAATCTGAACAGACTGATTACTAGTAATGAAATTGAACCAGTAATCAAAAACTTGCAAACAAAATCCAGGATCTGACTGGTTCACAGAACTCTACAGAACACTTAAAGAGTTACTACCTATCCCTCTCAAACTGCTCCAAAACATTGAAGAGGAAGGAATGCTTCCATATTCTATGAGGCCAGCATTACCCCAAAACCGAAATGAGACCAAGATACTGCAAAAAAAAAAATCACAGGCCAATATCCCTGATGACCATATACACAAAAATCCTTAACTAAATATTACCAAATTCAACAATACATTAAATGGATCAAGCATCATGATCAAGTGGAATTTATTTCAGGGATTAAAAAATGGTGTAATATACACAAATCAATGTAATACACCACATTAATAAAAGATAAAAATCACACAATCATCTCAATACAGAAAAATTATTTGACAAATTTTAATGTCCATTTATGATAAAAACTCTCAACAAAGAGGGTATAGAGGGAACATACCGCAACAGAGTAAGGCCATGTATGACAAACCCACAGCTAATATACTCAAAGGAAAATCTTTCAGCTTTTCACTTTAAGATCAGTAACAAGAAAAGGATGCCCATGTTTAGTCAACACAGCAATCAGACAAGAAATATGAGGCATCCAAATTGGTAAGGAAGAACTATCACTATTTGCAGATGACATGAGACTATACCAAAAATCCTAAAGACTCTACTGAAAAACTATATTAGAATGAATGAATTCAGTAAAGTTGTAGAATACAAAATATACAGAAATTTTTTGCATACTAATAATGAACTATCAGAAAGAGAAATAAAATATCTAGGAATAAATTTAACCAAGAAGGTAAAAACTCTGAAAACTACAAGACACCGATGAAAGAAATTGAAGATGACACAAATAAAGATACACTGTGCTCATGGATTGGAACAATTAATATTGTTAAAATGTCCATACTCTCCAAAGCAATCTAAAGATTCTGTATAATCCCTATCAAAATGCCAGTGGCATTTTTAATAGAACCAGAATAATCCTAAAATATGTATGGAACCACAAAAGAGTCTGAATTGTCAAAGCAATCTAGAAAAGAACAAAACTGGAGGTATTACACTCCTTGGCTATAAATTACACTACAAAACTACAGTAATTAAAATAGTATCATACTGGCACAAAAACAGACATACAGATCAATAGAACAGAATAGAGAGCCCAGAACGCAAGGAGGCAAGAATATACAATGGGAAAGGACAGAATCTCCAACAAATGGTATTGGAAAACTGGACAGCTACATGCAAGGGAATGAAACTGGATTACTGTCTAACACCACACAGAAGAGTAAACTCAAAATGGCTTTAAGATTTAAATGTAAGACATGAAACCATACAACTCCTAAAAAAAAAAATAGGTGGTAAACTCTTGGAAATCAGTCTTAGCTGTATTTTGTTGTTTTTTTTTTTGGATTTGTCTCCTCAAACAAGGGCAACAAAAGCAAAACCAAACAAATGGAACTATATTTAATTAAAAGGCTTTTGCACAGTGAAGGAAACCATCAACAAAGCAAAAGGGCAGCCTGCTGAATGGGAAAAGGTATTTGCAAGTGGCATATCCAATAAGGGATTAATATCCAAAATATATAAAGAACTCACACAACTCACCAAAAAACCCCAAAACAATTCAATTAAAAAATGAGCAGATGACCTGAAAAGACATTTTTCTAAAGACATACAGATGCCAACAGACACATGAAAATATATGGTCAAGATGCTAATAAATAGGGAAATGCAAATCAAAACCACAATGAGATATCACCTCAAACCTTCAGAATGGCTAGTATCAAAAAGGAGAAATAACAAGGTTGGTAAGGATGTGAAGAAAAGGGAACTTTCATATACTCTTGGCATGGATATAAAGTGAAGCAGCCACTACAGAGGTTCCTCAAAAAATTAAAAATGGAAATATATGACCCAGTAATTTTACTTCTGGGTATTTACATAAAGAAGACAAAAACACTAATTTGAAAAGATATATGCATTCTCATGTTCATTACAGCATTATTTACAATAGCCAAGATGTGGAAACAACCTACATATCTATTGATAGATGAATAGATAAAAAAAAGATGTAATACATAAACACACAATGGAATATTACTCAGCCATAAAAGAGAAAAATCTTGCCATTTGTGATAACATGGATGGACCCAGAGGGTATTATGCTAAGTGAAATATGTCAGACAGAGCCAAATACCATGTGATTTCACTTATATGTGGAATCTAAAAAAAAAAACAAAAACAAAACAGAAACAGACTCAGAGAGAACTGGTGGTTACCAGAGGCGTAGGAGCAGGAGGAATGGGTGAAACAGATGAAGGAGATGAAAAGGTACAAACTTCCACTTATAAAATAAATAAGGCATGCGGATACAAGGTCTAACCTAGGGAATATAGTCAGTAATATTGTGGTAATTAGTATGGTGACAGATGGTAACTACACTTATTGAGGCAATCATTCCATAATGTATATAAATGTTGAATTACTATGTTGTACACCTGAAAGTAATAGAATGTACACCAGCTATACTTCAGTTAAAAAAGCAATTAATGCCAAATCTTCTAATCTTCAAAAAAAAAAATCAAATAGGAGGGAACACTCCCAACCATTTTACAAAACCAGCATTATTTACCCTGATGCCAAAGCCAGAAAAGGTACTGTAAGAAAACTGTTGGCTGATATCCCTCATGAATATAGATTCTCAGTAAAATACCAGCAAACTGATTCCAGCAGCACATAATAGGATAATTTGCCATGAACAAGTAGGATTATCCCTAGGATGTAAAAATGATTCAAAATATGCAAATCAATAAGGTGGTACATGACATTAATAAAGGAAAGCAAAAAGTCATGTGATCATCTCAATAGATGCAGAGAAAATATTTGATAAAATTTGACATCTGTTCATGATAAAACTCTGGGTATAGAAGGAATGTGCCTTGACATAATAAAAGCTGTATATGACAAGCCCATAGCTAATATCATACTTAGCGGTGAAAGTTTGAAAACTTTTTCCCTAAGATAAGGAATAGGACAAGAGTGCCCAGCCTCACCACTCCTATTCAACATAGTATTGGGTGTCCTAGCCAGAGTAATCAGGTAAGAAAAAAAGAAGTTAAAGGCATCAGAATCAGCAAGGAAAAACTAAAATTTTCTTTGCAGATAGCATGATTTTATATGTAGAAAATCCTGAAGACTGCACCAAAACCTTTTAGATCAACAAATTTAGTAAAGTTGAAATATACAAAATTAACATACAAAATTCAGTAGTGTTTCTATAAACTAACAACTAATTGTCTGAAAAATAAAGAAAATACTCTTATTTACAATGACATCAAAAACAATAAATAGTTAGGAGTAAGTTTAACCAAGGAAGTGAAAGATCTCTACACAGAAATGTATGAAACATTGATGAAAGAAATCAAAGAATGCACAAATAGAAAGGGTATGTTCATGGATTAGAAAAATTAATATTGTTGAAATGTTCATGCATCCCAAAGCCATCTATAAAACCAGTGCAATCCCTATCAAGATTCAAATAACATTATTTATGCAGTCCTAAAATATATGGAACCGCGAAAGATTCCAAATAGGCAAAGCAATCCTGAGAAAGAACAAAGCAGAAGGAAGCACACTTTCTGATTTTAAGCTTTATGTTAAAGCTATAGTAAACAAAACAGTATGACACTAGCATCAAAACAGACACATAGAACAACAGAATAGAAATGGTGCACAGAAATAAGCCCAGGCATATACAGTCAACTAATACTGACCAGGGAGCCAAGAATCCTAAATGGAGAAAAGACAGTCTCTTCAATAATGGTGCTGGGAAAATTGGATATTCACTTGTAAAACACTGAAACTAGACCCCTATCTTCCACCATTCACAAAAATTAACTCAAGATGGATTAAGTACTTAAATGTAAGATCTGAAACCATAAGAGTCCTACAAGAACACAAAGGAAAAACTCCTAGAAGAAAACATAGGAAAAAAGCTCCTTGAGATGGGTTTTAGAAATGATTTCTTAGATATTAAAAATAAACAAGTAAGATTATATCAAATTAAAAAGCTTATGCACAGCAAAAGAAATAACACAATAAGACAACTTACAGAATGAGAAAAAAATTTGCACATCATACATCCAATAAAGGGTTAATATCCAAACTATATAAAGAATTCATACAACTCAATAGCAAAAAAAACCAAATAATCCAATTAAAATATGGGCAAAGGACCCAAATAGACATTTTTTTCCAAGGAAGGCATTCAAATGGCCAACATAGACATGAAAAGATACTAAACATCACTAATATTGGAAAAATCAAAACCGTAATAAGACAGCACCTCCCACATGTTAGGATGGCCAACATCCAAAAGACAAGAATCAACAAATGATGGTGAGGCTGTGGAGAAAAGGAAACCTTGTGCACTGCTGAATGTATACTGGTGCAGCCGCAATGGAAAACAGTATGGAGGTTCCTCAAACAACTGAAAATAGAACTACCAAATGACCCAGCAATCCCACTTCTGGTTATATACCTAAAGGAAATGAAAACCCTATGTCAAAGAAACAGCTACACACCCATGTTCATTGCAGTAATATTTAGAATAGCCAAGACTATTGTGTCTTGATGGACATATCCATGGATGGATGAAGAAATTATGGGATATATATTAATCAGCCATTAAACAAAAAGAAAATCCTGCCATTTGCAACAACATGGATGACCTTGAAGATATTATGCTAAGTGAAATAAGACAGAGGAAAACAAATACTGTATAATCTCACTTACATTTGGAATCTTAAAAAAAAAATTCATAGAAAAGAGATCAGATTTATGGTTACCAGAGGCAGAGGGTGTGGGAATTGGCTGAAGATGATCAAAAGGTACTTTATAAAATAAAGTACTGAAGAGATAATGTATAATATGATGACTATAGTTACACTGCTGCATGGTATATTTGAACATTGCTAAGACAGTATCTCCTTAAAGTTCTCATCACAAGGAAAAAAATTTTTTTTGTATCTATATGAGATAATGGATGTTAACAAATATTATTGTGGAAATCATTTCACAATATACTTAAGTCAAGCCCTTATGCTGTACACCTTAAACGTATACAGTGCTGTATGTCAGTTGTATCTCAGTAAAACTGGAAAACATTTGTGAGGTACACAACTGGGAGATATCCCCAAGACTGAAACAATCCAGGAAGGCTACCCTTAGGAGGTGGAATTTGCAGTGGGCCCTAAAGAATTAGGGTTGGAATAAAAGTGTCTCTCTAGACAAAGGGACCATATGGATCTGTCTATTTGTTCTGTTGAAAAGCTATATATGTAAAGTCTAAAGATGGTAGTAGCAGACATAAACACTTTAAGCTTACAGGCCTCATCAATTCTGCAAAGTATTTTTACTCATTTCCCTCTACTTCCATTCCAGGAAGCACAGAGGCAAAATTTATCCCCACTTAGAGAAAAATATTTGCATAAGTTTTATAGGTAATGATTTACCTCTTCATTCACAGCCTTAATATTATAATACTAATAGCCTTATTATTATAATAACATTTTTAAAATTATCCAAAGTGGGAAATTCTTGATCTTGGGTTTAACCAGATTTGGATCTGAAAGTTCCAGCATTTCCTGGCTTTGAAAGAATAAGCTTTAAGGTTACTGAGGATCCATTTCTTCACATAAAATGGAAATTTTTAAAAATGACCATTTTATGAGTTTCTTCTAACACATGAAAAAAAATCACGTGGAAGCAAAGGGGTTGGTTCTTGGTATACAATAGGTGCTTCATAAATGCTGATTCCTGTTTCTCCTGCATTGTATGAGTTGCCATCTTACTTTTCTACCCTGGTCTGAACAACACAGAGCCCATCCTGTATATCACTGGGAAATACTCCCATGTGCTCAGGCCTAACTGATGTTCTGCCTCGCACTCCCTTCCATTCCCAACCCTAGTTTAATGGTGCGTAAACTATCCCCAGCCCACGGGCCTTTTCCTCTCCCTTCCCCCTAGGTACCTAACAGATGTCATTGTCTTCTATTAGGCTCCTTAGAGATGTTTAATCATCCGCGCCTCTGTGGTTGCACGACCATAAACAGATAGCCTTACAAGGGTGTGGGGAATGCCAGAGCTCTAGCTCTGCCAGTCCTACCCTTGATGAGGGAGTTGGCCTGCCCTGAGCACCATGGCCCTGTGTCAGGGGAATCCCCCCTTCCTGAATTGGAAGTTCTCTGTTACTTACTGTATTCCGAACGTTAAAGAATATTGCACAACCCTACATCCCTCTCTTTAACTCTCTATGATCCCCAAAGGGGCATCTTCAGTCAGCAGCTGTTCATAAGTGAGTAATGAAAAAAGATGCATTGAGAGGGTTTCGTGGACAGCCTGAGAGAACAGCGAGGCAGCCGTGAAGCTGGGATTCTGCTTGAAAACCTGGCCAGTTAGCTCGATGTAAAGGAATGAGGGTTGTTTCAGTCCAGTTCTATGAGGATTCCCGAGTGTGCAGAGCCCAGCCCCTCCCCTGACCACACTCCGCCTCCGGCACCCAGACTGACCAAGCTGACTGTGTAGGTAGAAGCCAGCTCACATCCAGGTCACCCAGGGATAGCAAGGGTGAAGGGCCCCCAACCGTAAGATGGCGAACTTCCAGCTTCTCTTCCAGGTCCTCAGTTCCCGCCGGCACCACCTGAAGCCCAATCACCTCTCTCCCCCCTCCCAATCCCAGCACCTAGCCAACAGCCACCAGCCCCATAGAAGTACCACCACAATCACCCCATGCCCCTTCCTATATAACCCAGCACCTCTCCTGAATAAAGCGGAATTCTCCGGTGAATTGCTGCTATGTGTCGCTCCTTCCTTTCATTGGTGCCAAAACCTGGGAGATGGGACACCCCAACTGGGCCCCATCTTCCCCGCAACACCAGCAGCAGCTTGCCCTTGTCCTCTTTTTCCGGCGCTGGCTCATCATACTCACCACTCCTCTCTGGCCTTTAGGTAAGATTTCCCCCGGACTGAGCCACTCTTCCCCGAGCTATTGCAGTGCCATTGACCGTGATCGTCCGGCAAGGCCCTGACGCTCGGGGACGAGGAGGGAACTCTCCCCTCCTCAGGCCTTCACGGCTGCAGCGGACCCTCAGGCCCCTCCTCCGACAGTCATAAACGCACTCACCGCTCCTTCCATTAGTGCCGAAACTTTTTAAGCAAAATTTCCCCGGGGTGGGCCACTCTCCCCTGAGCTATCACAGCGCCATTGACCGTGATCGTCCAGCAAGGCCCTGACGCTCGGGGATGAAGAGGGAACTCTCCCCGCCTCAGGCCTTCACGGCTGCAGCCGACCCTCAGGCCCCCCCTCCAACAGCCATAAATCCCTGCCTCAGGCCTTCACGGCTGCAGCCAACCCTCAGGCCCTTCCTCCAACAGCCATAAACGAGGTGACTCCTTTGCAGATGAGAACGCTCCCTTTCCCCCCCTCCTCCTTCCATTCCATCCGCCGAAAATTCCTATTACTAGGTTCCTCGTGACTCCAGCACTCTGCCTTCTTAGAGAAGTCTGGGTGACGACCCACACTTCCTAAGAAATTCCGACTCATATACGAGTTTCTGCAGACCACCAAGGATCATCGGGGACGCCCTTTGTCTCCTTGCTGTCTGCTTCCAGTCCGAGGATCTCCGTTCGTCTTCCCCTGTTTGTCTCCTTCTCTGTCCTTCAGCCATGGGAGCCTCCTCATCCCTCCCTGAAAGTTCACCTCTTGAATGCCTGCTCAAGCATCTAGCTACCCTCTCCCTGACACCTGATATAAAACCAAAACTTCTCCGTAAATACTGCTCCCAAGATTGGCCGACATACCCCCTAGACAATAACAACCAATGGCCCGCAGGGGGAACTCTTGATCCTAACATCACTCGCGATCTTTTTAACTACTGCCAGTGCCTGAAAAAATGGAAGGAGATTCCCTATATTGAAGCTTTTCGCCTCCTAGCTCAAAATCCCAGCCTCTGCACCACCTGTTCCCCGCCCCAAGTTCTCCTGGCCTGCAAGCCATCTCCCTCTCCTCCCCACACTCCCAGTCCCTCTTTGATTACCTTTGACCCAGCCAACGAGCCTCCACCATACAGGCTTCCCCCTTCGGCCCCTCCCCCTCCTACAACCCCTCTGCCCTCTTCCGCCGTCACCGCCACCGCTGCCTCCACCTCCTCCCCCACAGAAGCCTCCCGTCCTCTCCCTTCCCCCTCCTCTCCTTCCTCCACCACCATCTCCTCCCCCACCTCACCCCCTCCACCTCTATCCCCCTCACCTTCCCCCCTCCCGCAGATCGAGCCTGGGCCTTTCAGCCCCCCTCTAACTAAGTCCCAGGAGCCTCCTCTGTCTTTGCCCCCTTAGACTCGGTCCCGAGGGCCTCCCAAAATTATCATGTCTTTGCCCCCATCACCTGTTTCCCTCCCACAGACTGAGCCAGAACCCTTCAGTCCCCCTCAGACTCGGTCCCGAGGGCCTCCCAAAATTATCGCCCCCCTCCGGGAGGTAGCAGTATCCGAAGGCATCGTGCACATTCACGTCCATTCCTCCTTAGGAGATTTAGCCCAACTTGAGAAATGCCTAGGTTCCTTTTCCACTGATCCCATGACATACATCAGGGAGTTTCAATGGACCCTCCAGTCTTACAGCCTCATACATCATGACATTTTCATGCTCCTGGCCAATACCCTCCTCCCTGAAGATTGTAGACGAGTTTGGGACTTCACCCAAATGCACGCTACCAAAACCCACAGAACTGACCCCACCTATCCCCCTGGCCCCACCGCTGTCCCCAAACAAGACCCACACTGGGATTATAACACCACCGTGGGTCTTTGCTCTCGAGATATTTTCGCCTCCTGCTTAATAGCAGGTCTGAAAAAGGCAGCTCGTAAAGTAGTCAATTTTCAAAAGCTCCAAGACATTATTCAAAGGAGGGAGGAAACTCCCTCTGAGTTCTTAGATAGACTCACTCAAGCCCTATTACAGTATACCAGCCTAGACCCAGAAACACCTGATGGAAGACATGTCCTTATGACATACTTTCTAGCTCAAAGCTACCCCAACATTCTTAAAGCTAAACTCAAAAAGTTAGAACAGGGCCCCGCTACCCCACAGACTGAGATCCTAACAGTGGCCCTTAAAGTCTTCCATAATCGGGAGGAGGAGAAAGAATGCCGTAAACAAAAGGCTGATCAGGCCAATTTCCAAATGTTGGCCCAGCTGATAAAACCACAACCTGGGCGCCCTTCTACAAACAAGCCCCCCCCCAGGAGCTTGTTTCAAGTGTGGAAAAGAAGGACATTGGTCAAGGGCATGCCCCTCCCCCAGATCTCCTACCACCCCATGCCCCAGATGCCACAAAAAGGGCCACTGGGGGTCTGATTGTCCAGCCACCCAAAGGGGAGGCTGGATGAACAACCCCCATCCTAAGCCCGCCGTAGTGGGGCTGGCAGAAGAAGATTGACGGGGCCCGGGGGCTTCTCGCCCGACCATTTCCATCACCAAAGAGGAGCCCAGGGTTACTTTAATAGTAGACGGTCTCCCCATCTCCTTCCTCCTAGATACAGGAGCCACCTTCTCAGTCTTGCGAGAATACCGGGGCCCTACCATGCCTGCCATTACTCCTATAGTCGGGGTAGGAGGTAAACAGATTTTCCCATTAAACCCCCCCCCTTTTATGCACAATCCAAGACAATCCTATACCTTTCTCCCACTCCTTCCTGGTTATGCCCCAGTGTCCCATCCCTTTACTAGGACGGGAGATCCTTTCTCTCCTCCACATTTCCATAACTATATCCACCCCCACAGCCCCCAGTACACCCTTTCTGATGGCCCTCACAGCCGATGACCCCCCTCTACCCAATGAAAGCTCTGGTTCCACCCTCATACACCCCGTAAATCCCAAAGTTTGGGACATCTCAAGCCCCTCCGTGGTTCTATGTCCTCCTGCCTCTATCAAATTACGTGACCCCTCTCAGTATATCTGTCAAGCCCAATACCCCCTAACCACTTCAGCCCTCATAGGCCTCCAACCCATCATTCAAGATCTCTTAAACAAAACTTACCTCAGACCCACTCACTCCCCATTTAATACCCCCATATTAGCTGTTAAAAAAACCAACAGATCTTTCCGCTTTGTCCAAGACCTTCACCTCATCAACATGGCCGTTGTCCCTATCCATCCCTTAGTTTCAAATCCATACACCCTTTTATCGCAGATCCCTGCCTCAGCATCCCACTTCTCAGTCCCAGATCTCAAGGATACATTTTTTTCTATCCCTCTGGACCCCTCCTCCCAAGATTTTTTCGCCTTCACCTGGATGGACCCATACACAAGACATTCTGAACAACTAACTCACTTGGACAGTTTTGCCACAAGGCTTCCAAGATAGTCCCCATATTTTTGGACAGGTCCTAGCTCAAGACCTCAAACAGTTTCATCATGATCACTCCGAGTCCACCTTATTACAATACGTAGACGATCTTCTACTCTGCAGTCCCTCATGGGAACAGTCTCAACTTGACACTGCCTCCCTACTTAACCTTCTAGCTTCCAGAGGTTACCGGATATCCCCTGTCAAAGCTCAAATCTCTTCCCCTTCTGTCACTTACCTCGGATTCCTTCTGTCTCAACAAAGAAAGTCCATTACCTTAGACAGAAAATGACTCCTCTCTGACCTGCCCATTCCCAAAACCAAGACAGAAATCCTTTCCTTTCCAGGCCTGGCTGGGTATTTTAGAGCATGGATCCCTAACTTCTCCCTGTTGGCAAGACCCCTATACAACCTCAGCAAGGGCCCCCCTGAAGAACCATTATCCTCCTCACCCCGACACTCCTTCATTAAGCTCCGTCAAGCCGTTGTGGAAGCCCCAGCCCTCCGTCTTCCTGATTTGTTGAAGCCCTTCTCATTACACATTCATGAGAGGTCCAGTCAAGCTCTAGGAGTCCTAGGCCAATATTATGGCCCATCCTTTGCCCCAGTAGTTTATCTCTCCAAGCAATTAGACCCCACAGTTCAGGGATGGGCCCCCTGCCTATGGGCATTAGCCAGTGGGCAGCTCTTGCAGAAAGAAGCTCATAAATTAACATTTGGGGTGCCCCTTACCATTCTGTCCCCACATCACCTATAAGATCTCTTAACCTACAAAAGTTTACAGACTCTCCCTCCCTCCAGACTCCTGACCTTACTGTCCTCTTTCCTCCCAAATCCAGACATTTCTTTCCTCCCCTGCCAACCCTTGAATCTGGCCACTCTTCTTCCTCTACCCTACTCTCCTCATGCTCCCTCGCATGATTGCCTGGAAGCCCTTCACAACTTCCTTCCATGCCACTCCACGATCTCCGAAGGAGCCTTCTCACACTCCGACCTCATCTGGTTTACTGATGGGTCCTCCTTTAAACATGAGGGCACCCACTACGCAGGATACGCAGTAGTCTCCCTCCGAGACGTCATCGAGGCACGAGCCCTACCCCCCCGTACAACCAATCAACAGGCCGAACTCATTGCAGCCACCAGAGCTTGCACTCTGGCCCGGGACACGTCTCTCACACTGTACACTGACTCCAAATACGTATTCCACATTCTCTTGTCCCATGCAGCAGTATGGAAAGAACGAGGCCTCCTCACCACAAAAGGAAATTCCATCACTAATTCAGCCTTAATTACTAAACTTCTAGAGGCTTCACAACTCCCACACAGACTAGGCATAGTCCACTGCAAATCACATCAAAAGGATGACTCCCCCATTGCAAGAGGTAACAACAAAGCCGACAGAGTAGCCCGGTCAGTTGCCCTATCAGAAGACACACCAGACAACAACCCGTCTGCCCTTGCAGTTTTAGCCTTATCACAAGACACCCTCTGTTCCCAGGACAAAGAGTCTCTCTTCCACTTCTTACACAATCTGTTCCATCCCAGCCCCCAATCCTTGATCCATTTTTTACAATCCTTTTTTTCTCTCTCTCCTGAAGACAAAACCCTACTTAACCAAATCACCTGCAAGTGCACCATCTGCCAACACACTAACCCTAATACCCCCCTCAAGACCCGACCCTTCCCGGCTCATCAAGCAAGGGGCAATGTCCCCGCTGCAGATTGGCAATAGACTTCACTAACATGCCCCCTGTACGGCATACCAGATACCTACTCGTGTTAGTAGATACATTTTCAGGATGGGTCGAAGCCTTCCCCACCACTAACAAACGAGCGTCCGCGGTTGCCTCTATCCTCCTCACCCAGATCTTTCCTAGGTTCGGGATGCCCACTTCCCTCCAATCAGATAATGGCCCTGAGTTCACTGCCCAATTATCCAGAACCTCTCCAAGTCGCTCTCGCTCCCCTGGCATTTACATTGTCCTTATCGACCACAGGCTTTGGGAAAAGTAGAAAGAGCCAATAGGACTCTAAAGAGCATCCTGACCAAACTATCTCTAGAACTACACCTTGACTGGGTTCGCTTACTTCCCTTAGCTCTACTCCGCATTCGGGCCCTCCCAAAGAAACCTTCCTTCTTGTCGCCCTTTGAGATCATGTACGGCCACCCGATTCTACCCCCGGGGCTCCCTTCCCACAAAGGACCAATTCCTCCCAATATAGCCCTTCCACTACTCTCTCTCCTCCGCACTGAATTGTGGAAATATCAGGATTGGCTCCTTCCTGATCCATCCACCTCCCAAAATCCTCCTGTCTTAGAGCCTGGCCAACTAGTGTTTTATAAGCCACCAGAGGATCGGCCCTCTCTCACCCCGAAATGGGAAGGTCCACACCCAGTTATTCTCTGCACCCCCTTGGCCACCAAGCTCTTACTGCCTGATAACTCTGTCACCCCTTAGATTCATATCTCCAGGTTGAAACCAAATACCCAGGACCCACCTTCTCTGGACACCCAAGACCCATCAGTCACAATCCAGAGTCCTTCAGATACAGCCCAAGATGCTGTCTACTCTACCACGCCTCATCCCTCTGATCCCTTGAAGCTCCGCATCTCCCGTGCACCCCCTTTGCCATCCATACCCGAATCATGACTTTTTCCTCCTTTACTGCTCTCTCGCTTTTTTTTCCTCATTCCTATTGTCTTCCCCGCCACCCCAGCCTCCTTTGTATGGTGATTCAAAGTCAGACAGACTTACACACAGCATCAAACAAAAGTTACTGCCCTCATTGCCACATCAGACTGCCCTCTGAAAAGCTGCTCTGAGCCTTTATACCTCCACTTTCCTCCCTCCACTGAAGTGTTCACTAACAGCTACCCTTATTCTCCCTACCTCTGCTTCCTCTATGACCAAAGACAAGCCTATTGCAGGCGATGGCCAGACACCTACGGGGGATGCCCCTAATGGTCTTGTGCCATTCACTACATGGGTAACTCCCGGTACCCACAGTATTACTCCTCCAACCGTTTCATGAAATATCCCAATAGCTCATTCTCCTTATCAATCCCAGATCCCTGGGACTCTCAATGGGCCGCCGGGGTCACAGCCTCAGTTTATTATGGGGGGTCCTTGACCCCCCACGGTACCCTTCATATCTCTCAAGAGTACGTTCCCTCTCACTCCCAGATCTCTCAAGTTGCATCAGATATTGGACATTCTGAAAAAGTCATTATCCAAACTTTTGACGGCGCCTCTTCATCTTATTCCTCCTACTCTTGGTTACAGCTCATTGAAGACAACTCCATCTTTCTCAACCACATCCTCAACACCGCCAATTGTTTCTTGTGCACATCACTACAGCGCCCACTGCTGGCCGCCGTGCCCCTTAATATTTCCAACTACTCCTTCCATGCAGAAGGACAACCCCTCCGCCCCCTGGCAGACATACCCCTATGGGAACCAGAACACGCAGATAATCTCACCATCCACCACTGTGTAGGCCCAACTCCACCCCCCTCTAGCGCACTTCAGTGCCTCTCTATCTACACCCCTACCTCGGGCTCTAAGACTTTTACACAACCAGGACACTTCTTTTGGTGTAATGGCAGTCTTTTCAACTCACTGCCTCCCAACTCTGATACATCCTGCATTCTTGTCACCCTAATCCCACAGCTTACACTTTATAGCAGGGCAGAATTTCTTGAGCTCCAACCTCCCTTGCCCTCGCGCACAAAAAGGGCTGCTTTCCTTCCCATCATGGTCAGTATCTCTTTGATCACCTCAGCCATTGGGGCAGGGTTTTCGGGAGGAGCCTTGGGTCACTCTCTATGGGCAATTAGAGATCTCAACGCCAAACTTGAGGGAGCCCTGACATCCACTGCCGATTCCCTGGCCTCTCTCCAAAGACAGGTCACTCCGCTAGCTAAGGTCACCCTTCAAAACCAGCGGGCCTTAGATCTGCTTACAGCCGAAAAGGGCGGCACCTGCGTCTTCCTCCGGGAAGAGTGCTGCTATTACATCAACGAATCCAGCATTGTAGAAACTGACATTACCAAACTCACCAACCTTGCCTCCAGCCTCCACTCTGCTTCCAATTCCAACCCATTCTCTTCAATACTAACAAACCCCCTACTCACCTGGCTCTGGCCCATCGCAGGCCCCATAATAATCATTCTTCTCACCTGTCTCTTCTTACCCTGTATAATAAAGTTCATCAAATCCCAAGTCGGGAAAATCTCTAATCAAACTTTCAACCAGCTTTTACTCAGGAACTATCAGCTTCTGGCCACAGAAGATCCCTCACCCTCACGTGACCTCCTCACCACACGCTGAGATGGACCCCTCTCTCCACTGGAAACTGTTCCTAGAAACAATGGCCGCAGACGCCTGACTCCTGGCACCCGTATCCTTTTGGCACCATTGGAATCAACAGGTCCTCGACCTATGGTTACAGGGAACGTTCATTGATTTCCAGCCTGAAGAGGTCCACATCTACTCGTCCTTACTGCGGGGAGTCCTATCAACCCTTTCCTCCCAATCCTCAAGCCCTCACTCCCTTCTCCGCCCCGTTCAGCAGGAAGCAGTCAGAGAGAAAGCAACGTCCACAACCCCATAGAGGAGAAAGGGGGGAATGAAGGGCCCCCACCCGTAAGATGGCAAACTTCCAGCTTCTCTTCCGGGACGGCGCCACCTGAAGCCCAATCATCTCTCGCCCCCCTCCCAATCCCAGCACCTAGCCAATAGCCACCAGCCCCGTAGAAGTAACACCACAATCACCCCATGCCCCTTCCTATATAACCCAGCACCTTTCCCTAATAAAACGGAATTCTCCGGTGAATTCCTGCTGTGTGTCGCTCCTTCCTTTCAAAGGGTACAGACCAAATCGATACCCAGACCAAATGCTGTCCTAAGAACCTTCATTGGTCTGAATATGTTGAAGCATCTGTAGCTGGCATTCATGGTGTCCGTTTCTGAGCACCTGTTCACGGATCTCCTTTCCGGAGCTGGGTCTACTTCATCTATTTTAGGGACACGCCTGTGGATTCCTGGTACATCTGGCAGTTAACATTCACATGTAGCCACTGTGGGTGCCAGACACTCACACTCTTCTGTGCTCTAATGCAGCAGATGCCTTTGGTGCCTGGAGTAACATCCCCCTCTCCTACCTCTGATTTCAGCCACAGCTGTGGTTGACAGTGCCATTCACCCTGAGATGCACAGGGCAAAGGGTCCCCGCTGATGGGCAAGAATAGCCCATCCCAGCGCCAGCGTCCAAGAGCAGCTCAGTTCATTCTCTTTCCCTCTCCCTCTCCCTCTCCTTCCTTCCCTTCTCCCCATCTATAGAAACATAAATATGGGCATAGATTTAGAGATCTTAAAGTGGGGTTCATGGGTGGGCAGGATCATAGGTTTTACCTGGGAGATGGTTAGGGATGCAAGATGTCAGGTCCCATCCAGACCTACTGGATCACATTCTGCGTTCCATAGTATCCTCACATTATTCAAATGAACACTGAAATCTGAACAGCACTATTCTGGATTGTTTTAGCACAGGAAAACTGTCTGACCCTAAGAAGCCCCTTCCCCCTCTGTCTGCTCACCCTTCATTACAGATAACAATGGGCTAATAGGAAATGGAGTAGAGGATAAAAAGGGAAAACTGCTTTGCTGGTCCCATGTTATATTTCACTGTCAAACATCAAGAATCATTCAGTCAATTAACTTGGGAAACAAACTTACTTTAAATTACTGAATGGGGGTTCATTCTGGTGTTCAAACACCAGCAGTGCCCGAAAGAATGATTTCCTGAAAGCTTCCCATTGCCGCACAAAGGAAGTCATTCTCAAGTAAAAAATAACAGCTCTAACGTAATCACTTTCCACTTGCACTGATGCAGGAAGTTGCCAAATGTTTGCACTCACCCATTCTATCAAAAAGTTGCTTTCTTGCCATAATTAAAATATATGACAGCTGCTCCATTAGTTACGTCATGACACTGGTCCAGGCATTAAGAATCTCCCAACTAAACCCCCCTGTTATGAGTAGATTTAGGCTATTGAAGCTGGGATAGGATTTACACATAAATCTGGACCAACCGCTTTATTTTATAGGACAGACACACACATGTGCACAAGCAGGCATGAGCATACACACCAAGGCCTTAAGGGATTACAGAGGCTTCAAGAACTTGTCCAAGCTGGAGTTCTATTACAAACCCCTCAGTTCTGAACACAGGGCTCTTTCTATGTCTTTTCAAAAATAGGCGAGCATTTCTTTGATCAAAAGAAAGATTGGAAGTTGATTAAAAAATAGTTAATTCTAGCTCTGTCTACATCTGCCTACCTACCTCCCTGCTTATCTGTCTAGTCAGTGACTATTCAAGCCAAAAGATATTCATTTGAGCAAACCTAGCATGGGACATAATTTCAAATGTAAGTTTTGTAAATGGGAGCTGGTGTCTGGCTGTGCACATTGTGGTGCTAGGAATTATTCACTACATTGAGGTTTGGCTAGTTTTGCTCCTTTAAGTCATCTGATATCATAGTCTAAAGGTAGTTGACCTGGCATAATTTAGTAGCTTTTTTCTGTAAATGAGATCTTCTGGTCCCTGCCCATATTTCTTTTGGGTTCAACAAGGAGGAGAACTTCTAGTTCAGTCTTCAGAGGCCCCTGGAATTATCCTGCAGGCTGCTGGAGTTTACTCCAGATCCTGTAAGTTATACCTTTTTTTCCTGCAGCAGAAACCTCTTGCTATTCACCAAGTTACAAGGGAGGAAGGAAATGCCTCGGACCACAGAGAGGTAAACCTCATGAATTAATGAAGAAAAGTCACATCTTCTTATTTCAACCCAAATACTCATATTTTACAGCGTATGCAGCACCCAATCTTAACCTCACAACCCCCTGACACCTTTAATTCCATCTTCCAGAAAGAAGTCTGGAGCTCAGGAGGGAAAGGACTTGTTGCCCATGAGGTTCCCCTCTCAGTGCCTACTAAGAAGCCCTGGTCTGAATGATTCCATGGCTGGGAGGATGAATAGCTGACCCCAAAGGGCACATCAAGCCCCTGTCTGCTCACTCGGCATTCCAGATCATTCCAGACTGGCTCTGCTAAAGAAATGAGGTTGTGTGCATATGCACATGTCCTGGAAAGCAGGTCTTCAGTAAATGGTGCTTCCTGTGCAGCAGCCACCTTGGAACAGGAGCACACATAGAGTGCTGAACTTTACCTTCCTGGCTGTGCGTTTCTCTCTCGCCTCTTAGACCCACACACATGCAGCCTACCTGGTCACTAGCACGTTGCGATCGCTGCAAAGCAAATCCACACAACTGGAAGTTGTTCTTCAATTATCCCAACATATGGCAAAACCCATCATAGATCCCCAAGTCTGAGTAGCCCTGGGACACTTCCTCCCAAACGACAACCACCAGGACCAGAGGCCCAGGTTTCCTGAGCAGCTGACGCAGGGCTAACCCCGCCCCTCTGTGATCTGTCTCCCTGTCTGCTGCATGCTGAGACAACAGGGTTTTCCATCAGTACTGAGGCCAGAGAACCCCCAGCACACTCACACCCACAGTGGAGATCCATCGAAGAAGCAGAAGGACAAAGGATCCTTAAGCTGCTGTTCACACCAATGCTATTTAGTCAGAAAGATAAACCTGTTGGCCCCACTGCTTTCAATGAATTGCTATGATTTTCATATTGATGGTTAGAGACCCTAGGCCTCTCCTCACTATAGCCTTTATCCACTTCCTTTGCTCTGAGCACTTGGTTTCCACTAAGCCCTATGCTCAGGGTCGGTGGGTGCAGGGCAGCTGCATGGGGAGCTGCTCAGGGTGGGAGAATATTTTTTATTCCAACTTTAAAGGAGCTAAACAGCTCAGAAAGAATGGCCCATGGAGACAGATGGACCAGGAGAGAGTCTTCTGTGCAGCATTGGGCTGCCCTGGGGCTGGGAGGCCTGGGTGACCAGGAGAACCCCACCCCCTGGCTCAGAAAAAGGTGGGCTCCAGGCATGGTGCGGCCCGGCCCCCAGCATACTCTCAGGCTGGGGCAGACCTGCAGGCCTCCTCTCCTGGTCAGTAAAAGGAGCACACTTGTCCCTCACAGACCAAAACCTGCACGTTGATGCTTCTGTAAATGGAAGCTCTTTGCACAATATGTCTGTAATGCTAAGTGAGCGTGAGAGAGCGCGCTGACAGTTTTGGGTCACGGCGCCATCCCCGGGGGTAGACACAGGCTATGTGACATGGGAGGAGGCGGAGGTGGGCTGGGAACTGGGTTTGGGGGGGTGTTCATCCCACCAGGATGAAGACCAGACCATTCCCTTCGGGGTACAAGGAAGATGGTGGCAGGAAGAAGGGGTAGAGATGGGCGAGAAGGGAGAGCTTTGGGAATGCAAGCCAGGGAGCTGTGGGTGGGCCCGCCTGGCTTCCAGAGGGAAGAAGAGAAAACTACAAACTGAGAGCCTGGAAAGAGGAGAAGAATGAGGGCAGGATCAGAGGCATAGCAGCCAAGTCACTCTGAGCATTCTCAGAAATATAGAAGGTCTAAGAAATGAGGATGGGGAGTCTACAGCGCCCATCTTCCCTGAATTAACTGGTGGGTCACTTCCTTAAGACCAGAGCCCACTGTGTCTGGAGCAAGCCCCTCCTCCTCCTGTGGGGGACCCCCACTCGGGCTTTCTCTCTTGGACTCTCCAGCCCCACTGGGGCCCATGGAGCCACGAGGTGGGCTCTGACAGCACTGAACCTTGCCAACCCCCCCTCCCCCAGGAGGGCAAGACTGTACCCTGCACCCCAACAGCCCGGCCCTGGGCTGGTCCAGGCTCAGAAGGGGAAGGAACCAAGATGGGGCAATGATGTCAGTGTGTGCCTGAGGCCGTGCCGAGCCCACCCTGCATGTGGGTGCTGGTCTAGATGTAGCCAGTCTACATGGACAGCAGGATTCATACCCTGGTGGCCTCCTTCATGCCCAGCCTGGGGCCCCAAACTGCAACCAGTCACACCACTGAGTGAGGTCACTGGGTCCTAGTCCCAGCCAAGCCTCCTTGCCTCCCCCATCTGCCAGCCTCTGCAAGACTCCTCCAGGCCTCACGGGGACGCACAGGTATGGGTAAGCCAAATCGGTCCACCTCCCTGCTGACTCTACTTCCGTCACACCGTATGCCGTCCACTCATCCAGGTTGTGTCACTCACAGACAGGAGTGCGCACCTTCTGGGTCCTGATCTTCATCATGGTTCAAACTGTTGATCTGGCAGTGCTAACAGAAGTCAGACGTGCTCTTCATGTGCCCATTTTTAGAGACCACCTCACTCTTGCACATTGGGAATCCCTCCTTACAAGGTCAGTTCATAGGTCATGGAGACCAGAGCTGTGTAGCTCCTCACAAAGCTTGGGGGGAGGGAAGGAGCTGGCAGAGGAAGGCGGCAGAACAGGGGAACAGAGAATATCCCCCTTCAGAGTGAGACCCGGGGTGTGAGTTCTGCTTTTAGCACGTACTGCTGTAAGACTGAGTGATTGTCTTCGGATGGTCCCAAGTTCACAAGAGCTACTTAAATAAGTTCTTATCATGATACATGATGCCCTACCATGCACGTAGCCTGATGTGAGCACTGTATAGACCTGATGTCGCCTTGACCCTTGCATCCTCCTTGGGAACCAGAGATCCTTCCCACTTCACAGATGAGGGGAGTCAGCCACTGAGAGAGGAGACCCAACGCCAGAGCCCCTGTTTGGATCTCGGTCTGGACATCTCCAAAGCCCACATTCTTCCTCCACCCACAGTGCCCCCACTCCTGCCTCTCTTACCCATATTGGGAGGAAATGTCAAGGATAATTCCTGAATCTTTAGCTTGGAAAGTCAGGCCAAGAAGTGCAGCAAATATAGTACACATGACATATCTGGTGGGAAGCTAAAAAATGTCAAGTTTCTAAACCATGAATTATTTTCCTTCTGTTTCCTCAGATCAGCACAAGCCCATCTGCATGTGGTTTTCCTAAGGCAACATGCTGAGAACGAGATCCAGCCAGGTCTGCTGCCCTCCCTTGAGCCTCCCGTGACACCATCTGAAGTAGCACAGGGAACACTGGGCTGGAAAAATAGTGCCTGCCTTGTGGTAGACTGCACCAGCCCTGGCAAGACCTTGACTCCCACCCGTGAATGCTCCCGGCCTGGGTGCAGACAGCTCTGCTTCATTTAATAGGAAAACATGCCTTCACTTCTCCATCAGAACAGTGGAGCTCGTGACGAAATTCCCCAGGACAACATGCTCTAGATTTCTTACGAAGGGGCGCAGGACTGATAATAGGAAGAAGAGGAGGATGCATGTGTTCAACACCATATATACGTTTTTCCATTAATCTTTATAGGAACCGTGCAGGGTGTGTGTTATTATGGCTTCCATTTTACAGATGACTCTCAGTCAGGTGAAATATATTTTTGTGATCAGTGACTACTAAAATCCAAAGAACATTCATCCAGGCAAATACAGACATATTTGTGGAAGAGCTTGAGTTTGAACTAAGGCAGTTGAACTCCAGAGCCTGTAAACTTTGGAGCAACGATAGACTCCTTGTGGAAAATGTAATCCAATTGACCCATTTCACAGATACAAAAAAACTGAGCCCCAGACCATGCCCTATAATTGTTTGCATAATATATTAAGAGTCTTTTTACTTACCCACTTAGCCTCGTATTTACTCACATTTCCAACTACATCTCTTTCCTTAAGCACTCTGAGAACTAACCACCTGTAGCAGCCCCTTCAGTATTCTACCTAGATCCTTTCTTCCAAGTGATGCACCTATCCCCCAGCCACTGTGAATGCTGGCTGCTAATAACTCACATCTGCAACCTTCCCCGAACCAGCCCTTGACTGATGCAAACCACATGCCCAGAGTGGGCTGAGAGATTAGTCCCACACTGTGCCCCCCAGCCAATGAATGGTTCATTGAGCCCCCAAACTCAGGCCCCTTCCTTCATGATGGGACGACTCTCCAGAGTCCCCTGCAACCCATGAGATTAGGTAGAGAAACATCCTTTCTTAGCTTATTTTCTTTTGTCCTGTTCTACTTCCCTCAGTCTCCTTTTCCTAGAACATCCCTTTCAGCAGGTCACTTGCACAAGAATCATCCATGTCTTAGGCTCCACTGCTAGGAAACCCATCCTAAGATACTATCTAAGTAAGGTGGGGGACGTCACCCAGGCAACAGTCACTGAGAGGGTATGCTGAAGCCTTTGTGCTGCAGCTTTTCCCTGGATTCTACTACTAGAATGTTTTATAGGTTCTACTACTAGAAAATAAGACCTCGGAGCTGTTTACATTCAAAGGCACTTTAAAGACATCTGGTCAACCCCTTCATTTTAGGGGTGAGTTGGCTAACACCCAGTGTAGGGAAGTAATTTACCCAGCTCATGCAGAATTGGAGCCCAGATCTAGTCCCACAAAAAATAATACAGTCAGACGGAACACAAGGCACATTCCTATTCCTGCATCACCAGGCCCGATCTAGCTGGGAACACCCTGTGGTGGAAGAAGGTGGGGTTTGTATTAAGAGGTTTGACAAGTTCTGATTGGGCTACTCTCCTGTTCTAAACCATTGCTCACAGAAAGAAAGCCATGCTCTTTGTCCCAACATTTAGGTACTCTGACACGGCAATGTCCTCAATCAAGCCCTTGCACCTGGCATCCCATGCTTCCCAAGGCGCCCTGAAGTCCACGCACCTCTCACCTTTCCCGAAGCCCAAGAAGGCTGCGCTCCTGCTGGTCCATACTAGTAGTTATATAGACTTACCAGAAATACAGATGCTCAGTTAAATATGAATTTCAGATAAACAACAAATACATTTTAATGTATGTCCCAAATATTGCATGGGACATTCTTATACTAAATATATGTTTGTTATTTATCTAATCTAGCATATTGTTTATTCCCTCTGTCTGAAATTCCCACCCTGGAAGTCTTAGAAAACTATTCCTCATTCTTCAAAACCAATTCAAGTTGAATCTCTTATGGACACCTTTCTCTAATCTCTGAAATATTCTGTCTCATCTCAGGGGCAAAGCATCCTGGACCCTACTCAGCTAGAAGACCACTATTACAGTGTTATAATGTGTTTCAGGAATGGCTTTGACACTGGGCTTCCCCAGGAACCACGCAGGGAGGGATGTGCGCACTTTCTAGGCCTCTGTTAGAGGAACTGAGCAGATAAGAAGTGTGAGATACATATGGAGCCGCAAGTTGGGGCCAGATCACACAGGATCTTACCAATAATGCTAAGGAGGTTACCTGACGTAACACGGAAGGCTGTTGAAGGGTCTTCTGCAGGGAAGTGACACAACCTGATTTACAAGTTTGAAAGATCACACTTACTGCTGTGAGCCTCTCACATTTTTGGACCCCCAACGCTCACACTGAATGCACTTAGTGTTTGTTGAATAAAGGAGTCTGTTCCCTCTCAGGCCCTGCCTTTCCCCATCTGTAACAGGTGCATTGGAACATCCATCCTGATACTCTCATCCAGGCAAGATGGTATCTCACTATTTATATGTCCCTACTGTTAAGTTACTGGAAAGGTATCTCAAGCTCTTAGAACGCCCTTCCTCTTGGAAGGAGCTTTGGTCTATAAGAGCTGAGATATAACTTAGCAAACTTTACCAAGTAGCATCTTAGCTTTTAAATTAAATGTCAGCACTAGTTTTCTACTGGGAATCTGGCCCAGGCTTCTGGAAGGCTAGATCCAAACCACAACACAGGCCAGACCTCAGGATGGGGCACAAGAAACTGCCTTCCAGAGACATGGGGGAATGGCAGAGGACACCCCCCCGGCCTGCTGGCACCGGAGCACCGGTGACCCGTCCCAGCGAAGTTGCCATGTCTAAGTATGTGTGTGCATGTGTGTGTGTCCCGCAGTGGCAGAGGGAGACGGCTCCACTGCCACGAAGGAGAGTGACGGAGGGGAGAGGAATGCCGTCCATGCTCTCTGCCCTGCAGTCTCCCTTCGTCCAGGGAGACCCAGCACTGAGGGTCTTACAGAGATCTTCTGTTGACAACCAACCCATAGATACCAAGAAAGTTAATTCCCAAGACAGGGGGAAGAAAGAAGGAGGCGGGGGATCTTCTTTCCTCCTTTTTTATCTTTGTACCTTGGCTGTTGTCTACCTTGTGCTACGGTCAATTATATCCCACCATGGAGATGAGCTCTTTGAAGAGTCTCCTTCCCTGGATGCCCCACAGGGTCAGGTCCCATTATTGTAGGAAGGAAAGAGGAAAGGCAGAGAGCAAGACCTACTACCTCGCACCTCAGTTTACCTTCACTATGACCCTATTTGATGACTCTATTATCCCCATTTTTTCATATGAGAAAACTGAGGCTCATAGAGGTTAAGCAAAAACCCCAATCACCTAGATATTAAGTGAAAGTCTGAGGTAAGGCCCAAGCCCATCTAACACCAATACTGATGTCTCTCCACCCTCCAGTCCCTGCTCAAAGCTACCCGAGTAAAGTCATTTCACCTTTTAAGAATATTTGCCTCCCTTTCCCATCTGCAACCTCCCATCTCCTGCACATACTGCAAAGATCATCTGTACCCGCATCTCACACCTCTCCCTCAGCCCTTCCCTGAAACCTGGCATTTAATGGCAGTTTGCTTGCTAAGCCTCCCGCAAACACCGCAGGAGTGTGGGGACTGATTGATTGGATTCCAAGGGACCAGATTGGACCAGAGGCACGGGAGCAGACTGCATCTGCCACCGTGTGACGAGACACTTAGTCCTCACTCGTTCACCATCTCATCTGGAACACCTGCAGCCTCAGAGAAAGCAAACGTGATAGCCACGAGGATTTTTTTAACCTTTCTCTGCAAGTGGTTAGATGTAGCAGGAAGTCTCCTTCTGGGTCCGCTGCCAAAACATAAAGGCTCCTTTGAAAAGCAGAGACTTTTCCTGGTCAGGCCACTGGTCTTATCCTAGAGCCTGCTTCTCCTCCTTCTGCTGTTCCAGGCTACCCAGAGGGGTGCTCTGACTGCCCAGTGCCAAGAATGCCCCCAGGCCAGGACATGGGCATGAATTCAAGATCCATGGTCCAGGTGGTACTGTTTGCTCTCCCTAGAATCCGCTCCTGTCTGTGTTTCCTTACCAACTTCTGACCCTCCAAAATCCATCTCAGCACAACCATCTCCTGAGCCTTCTGTGAATCCCTGTGACTTTGTTAGAATGAATCACTTTTAAATGTGATAAGAATACAGTATGTTATGCAAACTTGTAATCATCATTCAATCAACAATTATGTATGTGTCACCTGCTATGTACCAGGCACTGTGTCAGGCCCTGGGGAGATGGCAGTGGATCAAGGAAACTAAATGCCTTCCTTTGTGGGATTTATGCTCTGGTGTGTGTAGTGCCCAGTCATGTGAGTCTGAGAGACAACATTCAGCTCCTGCAGTGCACGTTCTGTGCCTCCAGCAAAGAAGAGTTAATTCCCACCTTTGTTCCTCCAGGACAAAGCGCAGCCCAGCACCTGGCAGACACTCACTCAGTGTCTTCATACTCAGTTGGTGAAGACATATGCCGTGGCTGAGTAACCCTCACTGGGAAGCCAGGACTCCTGGCCCTGCCACAAACCACCTGTGTGATCTCAGACCCAAACCAGTTCCCATTCGCAGTTTCCTCGTTGAAAGTGAGCCAGGGAGAACAGGTGCTCAGTGGTTACTTAGGGCAAAATGTTTCAAATCAACTAAATAATCCACAGTGTCTATTTCATAGGAGAGAAAAAAAATAAAAATCTCTGGGCAGATCCTAACTGGATTTGGACTCAAGAGTTCCCATGAAGTCCCAGAGTCTCAGACAGTTCCTTCTGATGCTAAGCCCAGGGCCCACTGGCAACCTGAGAGCCCATCTTCAGATCAATGCCATTGATTTTGCTCTGTAACAAAGCCACTTTGCAACAGGCTACAGCTCGCAGGTGCTTGCTGGGGCTGCCTGCCATCCCATAGGGCTGCATCTTTATCTTTCTGCAGAGACTGAGCACAGACGTGGCATGCCCTGGGCGCAGAGGTTTGACCCTTTCTGGGTTGATGGTGGGACACTGACCTTTCTTCCTGCCACAGGATGTGAAGGAAAGCCTGAAGCCTCACTAACCCATCCTCCAGATGCAAACCGTTTCTCTCATGCAATAGGGGCCACAGGGCATCCTGGTGGATACGGTGCACAGAACGGGAGAACCCCATAGGGTCTTTCCTCATCACCTAGAAATGTTGGTGGATTATGACCTAAAGATGGTAATGACCAAAGGCACAGGACCACCCCATCAACCACCCCCGTGCCTTAGCTTAGGTCTTTGCACGGAAAACCTCCCAAGGTTGAAGACAGGAAGATGCGTACATGAGGAGGAGTGGCTGGACCTCACAGAGTGGAACCCATCCCCTGGTATCCACCCCCTCGGGAGACTTCTCACCAACTCCACATGGGCCTCAGGGTGCTGTTTCCCCTGTAAACTCGCTGACCCAAAGGACAGAGTGATCTCCCCTTAATTCTTTATGGCAAGACTGAAACAGCTGGAATCTCCAAGTCACACTGATTAAAGACCCAGGGATAACAAAAGGGAAATAAACTCAGAGGATCCTGTAAAAGCTGAAAATAAGATCACCTGACTCAGAAGATCTCACTCAACTGTGGACTGTTCATGGCCTCTCTGCTCTAGTACTGCCTTTGCCTCCATGAAGCCCCCTTGGAATCCCACCACGCTGAACCCACAGCTAGATGTCCACCCACTCAGAAGTGTGGACACAGAAAGTGAGTCAGAGAAAGGCCAGAGGTCTCCTCCCCTGTGCTGTCAAAGGCTTAGTAACGTCCAGTTTTCTCTGAGGGACACAGTCTCTGGCTGGGGGCCTATGTCCTCTAAGAAGCAGGATGATCAGATGAAAATTTAATTCAATAAAGCCAATATCCTCCTTGCTGACAAGCGACAGATTCATGTGGTTTCAGACGAGTTGTGTTTTGCAGGTTTGCATATTTACCTGTTTATTGGACATTTCTCCTCAATCTCATCATCACTCTCCTCCCAGACCCGAAATCTATTCTTCCTCTAGCATTCCCCATTTGAAAGCAGCACCAGGTACCCAGTAGCCAAACATACAAGCTCTCTGCATCCTTTTCCTCAGTCTTCCCTTTTGCTCCCTCTTTCGCCAAGCTCCAGTCACATTATCCTTGTGACATCACAGCTGTCCTCGCTGTCCACCTCCACTGCTTTGTCCTTTTTTTTTTTTTTTACCCACTGTCACCTCTTCCTAGCTTTGTCACCTCTTCCCCTTGCCTCAGTCTCTTCTTTTCCAAGCACCTGGCTCTTTCCCTGAAAATAAGCTCAGGTCTTACTGCTCCTCTGCCTCAAAACCTCCAGAAGCTTCTTGTTGCTATAAAATCAAGCATTTTATTCTCAGAGGTTTTGCCAAGTATTCCACAGTCTAAGTGTAAAACAAAAGGAGTGGGTTTTTGGAAAAATAGATCTGGGAAACTAGGTTCATACACTTGAAAAAAAAATTTTTTTAGCTGCAGGACTTCTCAGTGTCTTTGATAAGAAATTGATAAGTGTATTGAAGTTCTATGAATATAATATATTAGGCAACATTCAAATAATTGTTATCAAAAAACAATTTTAGCACTGTTCAGTGGTGCTGTTATGTGGAAATTACACTGAAGAATTGCGGTGTACAATATGAAGCACACAGTCTATACTCTGGCATTTAATGAACTCCACAAATTTAACTCCACTTTTGTTTCTTTCTTCAGCTTCATCCATGAACAATACATACTTTATTGTGTTTTTAACTGTAAAACAAATGCATGATTTTTTACGAAGTTAAGCAAGAATCCTTACAAAGAATTTTAAATGTTTCCCTTCAAACCACTACCCTAAGAGAACAAATTACGTTTTTATCATTCCATTTCTTGCTCTTGTTATGCTTACAGACACACAAGTACACATAAGCACTCTTCCTTATTTTTCTCTTCTTCCTTTTTTTTTTCCACACACACGAAAAACATAACATTACATACATTGTTCTGCAGCTTATTTCACACTGGCAAGGTTTTCCTAGACATCTTTCCAGATTAATGCACATTGATCTTTCTCGTTCACTTAAGGAGCTTCATAATAGACTACAGTACAAATGCACCAAAATAACACCGTTTATTCAATCATCCCCCAGCTAACGGATTAATGGTATTCTAGATGTTTCCATGGTTTTATTTTTTTGTCCACTTAATCCATGCAATGCCATAATAAACATCTATTAAAAAGTTCTATTTTATTTTTGAAGGATAATATCCCAAAAGTTGACCAAGCCTATTTTTCATCAGAAACCTTATGATTTATTTGCAGTAGCTCTTTGGGTAAGACAAAAACCTCTTGAAGTGGTCAAGGGAAGATGCCAACCCCCTGGCTGGTGCCCATCATTCTAAAAACCCAAGATAAAATGACCTTCTGACTTTTTGAAGGCAGCCTTTGGGATGCCTCTCTGGACACAATGGCAAGTGGAAGGCCCACAGGGCCACACAGGCCACTCGTGCCCGGCCGTCCCCTTGCCTTCCCTCACGCTTCCCGATGATCCCTCCTGAGCTGGGTCTCAGGGGAGCCCTCATTCAGAGAAAAGCCAAGGACGGCAACCACTCGAAGTAGCAGGAGATGCACAGAAAGAACACGTGACTCAGAGGCTGCGTGACAACAGAGCCCAAGACAAGGACTGAGAAGGCCCGGCATGGGGGCGGGTGGGGCCCCGGGTGGGGCCCCCTCTCGTCCCCAGGGCAACCGCCCCCTGCACAGGCCCACCGCCCGAGCTCGTTCCCAGTGGACCCCACGCACGGACTGAGAGCAGCCTGCCTGTCCCACTCCTCACCACCTCTCCCCGTGGAACCCTTCGAAGCCCATCCTGCTGACAAGCTGCAAGGGACCCTACAAGTCTCACTCTCATCAGAACCAGGGAAGATGCAGGCGCGGGCTCAGGAGCCCGGCTGCCAGCCTGAACGCCCAGCCCTGCTCCTTACCAGGCGGGTGATCAGACACTGTACTTACTCATTTTGTTCTTTCGGCTTCAATTCCATCATCCATAAAATGGGAATAATGTAATGACTCATAAGGATGTGAAGATTTAATAAGTATAATTTATTTCCCTTCAGGCCGAGACACAGTGGACCACCCTGTTCCCGCATCTGGCACAAGGCCAAGCCCCTGCGCCCTGGCCCACATGCCACCCTCCCCCAGTCCATGCCTGCTCCCCAAGACCTTCAGAGGCTCAGTTCCAATGGCCCCCCCACTGGAAGCCTTCGAGGGTTCTCTCCTACCCCCAACACTTTCTCTCCCCCACCTCGCTTTATAGCAGCCACCATTCCTGATCGCTCTCTGCCTTACATTACAGTCATGCAGTGCCCTTGACTTTCATTCACACTGCAGGTTCCTTGACAGCATAGCTGGAATCCTTCCATCCCTGTCACCATCTGCCACACAGTGACATTAAATACTTCCTGACCAAGTGAACAGTGTCATCTTAGGAACTCTGGGCAGTGATAATGTCCCTGCCCATCTCTGGACTACACCCCATTGCTGCTTGGAAACTAAAGCTTCTTGTCAACAGGGAGACAGGTGGGCAGACTCACCACAACCTGGGGGCCAGCACAGGGCCTGGGGGAAGGCAGGGCGGCCACGGCACCATAAGAATTTTAGGTTCCCGCCTGGGTAGTAGCATGAACACAGGGATTGGTTGTGCCAGCTCAGAGGTCACCTGAAGCCACGGGCCTCCTGTGGTCACATGCCCACATGCCTCGCCAGCTCCTCATCACCTGTCCCAGAGCCTAGGTTTTAATTTAAAGTGCAGTGTCTGGCCCAGCTGAAATGGACTCTGGGGAAGGTCGAATCCTATTAAGTCGCCAGACCATAAAGCAGAAGGTATAAAGTTGACAAATTGCTTCTCCCAGTGGCAGCAGCTGTGAGGCACTCTGCAGGCCTGGACTCTGACCCAGGAAAGGCCCCAAAGATGTTCCCTCCTTTTTCCCAGGGACTGGCCTCAACATGCAACATCCTTTCCTGGTCAAGGGAGGCGTGAGTGTTTAACAAGTAAGTGTTTAGCATGCTTCCTTCTATTTTGTTTTCCAATTCCATCAGCACCTGGGTCATGCCAGCCTGTGGGGTAGTAAGGCCAGAGGAACCCTTTAAGAAAAGGATCTATGCTGGTTGTGCATCAAGTTAAAACTGCACAAGTCCAGCATCCTGCCCTTTCCTTCCCAGACAGTCCTGGGAGGAGCTGAGGGTGTCAATCATGTGTTCCTGAAAAGCGTTCTCTTGGCCCCACTGGAGTGTGCTCCATTTTTATGCTCTGTCAGCCAAGGTGATCACGTCAAGGAGTAGGGAGGTTGAGGAGGGAGGCAAAAACTGTGTGCATTTTATCTACATTTTCCCCTAGAATTCTCCCCATGACCACGTAATGTCAGTATTATGGTCCCCACTGTAAAAATGAGCAGAGAGAGGTCTAGCAAGGATAGCTACTTATCCAAGGTCAAATAACTAAGTTAGGATAAAGACAATTTTAATCCATCACACTCCACGGTTTTCCCTGCTGCCTCATAAGCCTCTACTCAAGTCCACAGCTGCATCACTGAAACATAAAAAGCAGCGTCCTCCATCTAAAGTCTACTTGGTCTAACAGTGAAAATCTCCATTCCTTCTAGGAGCTTTCCGTGAATTTCATAACTTGCCAGAAACATCCTAGGAGTTTTGTAAACAAACCTATGCCCTTGGTCTCTGGCTTCAGTATTTCTCGGGGGCGCCTGCCCGTTCAACCAGGACAGCCCTTGCTCTTTGCTTCACTGCCATGCCGGCTGCCCCGCCCCACCCAGCCCAGGTCCTGGCCATGGCCCCCTCAGACCTAATCACATCTCAGACCTCTGGGTTTGATGAGCTATCAGGAAACGCTTCATCCTCTGAACTGCAGATATTACTGCTCACATTAAATGTTGAAGTGGGACTCATACACCACAGCTATGGGACACTTTTTCCTTCTACTTAAACACACGAGTGAGCTTCAATGAAATCTCAGTTTCCTCACCTGCCAAAAGGATAGTAATTGGATAGTAATTACACCTCCCTCCTTGGGACACACAGTGGATCCGTCCCATGCGTGTAAAGGGCTTAGAGCAGCAGCTGGCACAGGATAAAAGCTCAATATGTGTCAGCCGCACCTCACTCCTCATTAGCGGCTCCGTCTGGTCCCAAGGCACCAATGATGACAGGACCCACCGGTGTGTCCCACCTCCACTACGGTGGAAGGTAAAGGGGCCGGGTGAGCAGGAGGTGACTTATAGGGAACAGAGCGGCCCGTAAGCTCTCCATCCAGTGCTGAGAAGCTGTGATTTCCTTCTCACTGGGACCAAAGAAGAGCCCCAGCATCAGCTGGGTGACTCACTGCTGCTCTCCCAAATGCCCTACCTTCTGACTTCAACCTGTTCACACTGAAACAGACTAATGCACGCAGCTCTCTTCCTTTGGGGTTCAAATCTTTCCAGGGATGCATACCCCTCATGCAAAGGCTCTCAAAATAACTCATCTCTCTGGCCCTCTAGATGCTGGAGCCTACTGCAAAAAATCCTGTTTCTCAAAGAAAGTTTAGACTGAATTAGGGCCATGGCTCTACTGACCAGCTCTCCCTCCTTGCCTGCTTCCTTGACCACAGTTATTACCACTGCTAACCGTATCCATTCTTTCATCCATACTCTATAGTTGGCTGTTTGAATAGATTGTTTAACTCTATCCAGGAGATTCCAGATTCTGAGTTCTTTTAGGGACTTATCTTACTGTTTCCAGCATAAACTTCTTAGTAAGGAATAGTACTACAAGTCTGAAAGATATTTTGGATAAAAGCTTTTCTTGCTTGTTTGTCTGCTTCATTCTTTGCATTCCTCTATTCCATAGAAATCTACCTGGATATAACATCCCAGGCACTTTGCCAGGTGTCAGGGCACAGGCATTTCTACAGACAAAGCCAGTGCAGAGCCCAGAATCGTAATGGGAGTATTTGCATGGTGCTGTGGAAGCCCAGGGCAGGATGAGCTCGGTTCTCTCTGATGGGACGACCTAATGCCATTCTACTCCTGGAAATGCCTGGTTCCTTCAGAATTCACCTTCTTGGGGAAGCCTTTCCAATGAACAGTTTGAAGATTCAGAAAAGCACAGCAAACTCCAAAGACTGGAAACAGCATCATTGGGTTCCATCTAAATGTCCCCCTGACAAAGTTTGAGATCGCAGTCTGACAGAAGCAACTGAACTTGGAATCCGGTGAGCCATGCAAATATGTGTTCCCAGAACTTCTGCTGAGCAGGAAGAAGAGGAGGAATCTAGGAACTCTCAACAGCCTAAGGAACATAAGTGAGAGACTTCTCCACCCTTTGGGGGTTCTATCCCATTAATGATTTGGGGAATTTCCAGGCAGACTACACTGGGATACACCCCCACACACACACTTCCACTGTGGATGCCTTTTGCATGTGGGGACAGGGTGGGCAGTGGGGTTCATTGCTGGGGAAAGTTCAGAAAAAGCTTGTCATTTGTAATCTATGAAGTCAATTACCACACTCAGTTAATGACTGGTTATGAGAATAATTAGCAACCATTTCACCCAAGGGGCAGCTTTTTTCAGAGAGCAACAAGGGGCTTTTTAATTTTCCTCAATGTTTTGCTATTAGAGCTTCATTTAATGCCAGAAGGCATCGAGAAGAGCCCATTCCCCTTCTCATTTTATGCCATTCCCATGACCGCACAGGCCCAAGAATTCAGAGACCACGATGGGGGCCACTGATCTCTGCTTAGTCAAGCTTTCAGCTTTCCTGATTGGATTTAGGAAGACGCGCTTATTTTCACTCAGCATTCTCTCTACTGAATACAAAAGGGGAGTCGGCACTCAAGTTTATGCTGGAAACAGTAAGATAAGTCCCTAAAAGAACTCAGAATCTGGAATCTCCTGGATAGAGTTAAACAACCTATTCAAACAGCCAACTATAGAGTATGGATGAAAGAATGGATACGGTTAGCAGTGGTAATAACTGTGGTCAAGGAAGCAGGCAAGGAGGGAGAGCTGGTCAGTAGAGCCATGGCCCTAATTCAGTCTAAAGTTTCTTTGAGAAACAGGCAAGAAGATTTCCAGCTTCTTGCACGATGGATATAAAGAATATTACCTCTTACAGGCAAGTCCTGTTCTATAGCACGAGCCCTGTTCATGAGTTCGTGACGACTCCTACCAGCGAGACAGTGGCTCCAAGATTTGTATATAACCAAAATCTGTATCCTGAGATCCAATGTGTGCCAAGGCCCAAGTTCACCATCCCACCCATCCCTGTGGTCCCCGTATTAGTGAAGGACGCCACTCACTTCAGAAACCTGCACCATCCTGCGGTTCTCCCCTTTGTCTACAAGTCTTACTGGTCTATCTTCTTAAAATCGTTCATACCGGCCATCTTTTCTCCATCCCCACTGGTGTGAAATGGCAGCTCCTTATCGCTTCATGCTTGAACTCCTTGACTGTCTCCTAAGTGTCCCCCACCACAAGCCTGACGTGCCCAGACTTTCCCAACTGCCGTAGTAATATTTCTCCAAAGTAAATCTCCTTAAGCTACCCAATTCTTTACATTACTGCTCATTTCTCTTTAGGATAAAGTTCAAGCTTCTTACAGCCCCCAATGAGCCCTCCACAATCTGGATCTGGTCCTATCTCTGCCCTTTCCCTAAGTGCACTCTACTGTTGATCTGTGGGAACATTTGCATCCCTTCCATTTATTACTTTGACTTACCATAGTGCTTCTGTGGTAAGTGGCATAGAGCATGAATCCATTTTATCTCTCAATCTGAAAATCACTCCCTTTTAACACATGACATTAACTCATTCCCGTAAGTCCAAGTATGTTAGGAATTACATACTATGAAAGAGTTAATTAATTCTCTATGTGCTGATCTCTCCATTTCCTTACCCTGTCTTCCCCCTCCGATTTGCTGGAAGTCACTCTGCTCTGCTTCCCTTGGCCTGAATATTTAGTGGTTTGGGAGGTTATACTCTAGATCTGCTTTTTCTAATTGTTACCTTATGCTTTTGAAAAACATACTTGAACATGAATTATTCAGAACAATCTTACAGAAAATCAGCATCTATATTCTCCATATAACAAGAATCTCAGCATGCTTTAAATTCCAGCTGTCTCCTTTATTCAGCCCAAGCACATTGCATTTGGAATCAACTGAAATGCTTCCATTAGAAAATTAATTTTTGAATATCAAAATGAGGTCTTTTTTTCTGGTTTATTTGCTCACAATTGTTTCTTTTATCCTACTTCTTCCTCTTGAATTTATTTTCCCCTTGTTTGTAATTATTTTCAAGGAATCTGCATATGGCAGATTTTCTAAATCTTTGTAGATCAGAAACTCTATGGATTTTACCCTCAAACTTGAATTAAACCTTATTGTATATAGCAATCCAGATTCAAACTTAATTGTTGCCCTGACACTTGAAAATACTGCTCCATTATCTCTTGCATCCATTGCTGCTGCTGAGAATTCTGGTGTCAACCTGATTCACATCCTTTTATAGGTTATCAGTCCACCCAGCCCATTGTACCTCACTCCAAAACCTTTTGGAATTTCCTTCAATGACCTAAAATCTCACCATATAGTGTCTTATATGGATTTACTCATTTATTTATTCTGCCTGACATCTGAGACTATCTTTCAACCTAAGAACTTACTTGGCTCTTAAATCATATGAAATCAATAAAGTGGGGGGTATCTCACTTCCCAACTTCAAGCTGTACTACAAATCCACAGTAATCAAGACAATTTGGTACTGGCACAAGAACAGAGCCACAGACCAGTGGAACAGAATAGAGACTCCAGACATTAACCCAAACATATATGGCCAATTAATATATGATAAAGGAGCCATGGACATACAGTGGGGAAATGAGAGTCTCTTCAACAGATGGTGCTGGCAAAACTGGACAGCTACATGTAAGAGAATGAAACTGGATCACTATCTAACCCCATACACAAAAGTAAACTCCAAATGGATCAAAGACCTGAATGTAAGTCATGAAACCATAAAACTCTTAGAAAAAAACGTAGGCAAAAATCTCATGGACATGAACATAAGTGACTTCTTCATGAACATATCTCCCTGGGCAAGGGAAACAAAGGCAAAAATGAACAAGTGGGACTATATCAAGCTAAAGAGCTTCTGTACAGCAAAGGACACCATCAATAGAACAAAAAGGTATCCTACAGTATGGGAGAATATATTCATAAATGACAGATCCAATAAAGGATTGACATCCAAAATATATAAAGAGCTCACACACCTCAACAAACAAAAAGCAAATAATCCAATTAAAAAATGGGCAGAGGAGCTGAATAGACAGTTCTCTAAAGAAGAAATCCAGATGGCCAACAGGCACATGAAAAGATGCTCCACATCGCTAATCATCAGAGAAATGCAAATTAAAACCACAATGAGATATCACCTCACACCAGTAAGGATCACCACCATCGAAAAGACAGACAACAACAAATGTTGGTGAGGTTGTGGAGAAAGGGAAACCCTCCTACACTGCTGGTGGGAATGTAAACTAGTTCAACCATTGTGGAAAGCAGTATGGAGGTTCCTAAGAATGCACAAAATAGACTTACCATTTGACCCAGGAATTCCACTTCTAGGATTTTACCCTAAGAATGCAGCACTCCAGTTTGAAAAAGACAGATGCACCCCTATATTTATCGCTGCACTATTTACAATAGCCAAGATATGGAAGCAACCTAAATGTCCATCAGTAGATGAATGGATAAAGAAGATGTGGTACATATACACAATGGAATATTACTCAGCCATAAGAAAAAAACAGATCCTACCATTCGCAACAACATGGATGGAGCTAGAGGATATTATGCTCAGTGAAATAAGCCAGGCAAAGAGAGACAAGTATCAAATGATTTCACTCATCTGTGGAGTATAAGAACAAAGGAAAACTGAAGGAACAAAACAGCAGCAGAATCACAGAAGCCAAGAATGGACTAATAGCTACCAAAGGGAAAGGGACTGCGGATGATGGGTGGGAAGGGAGGGATAAGGGCAGGGAAAAAGAAAGAGGACATTACAATTAGTATGTATAGTGCGCAAGGGGCATGGGAGGGCTGTGCAACACAGAGAAGACAAGTAGTGATTTTACAGCATCTTACTACGCAGATGGACAGTGACTATGAAGGGGTATGTTGGGGGAACTTGGTGAAGGGGGGAACCTAGTAAACATAATGTTCTTTCTGTAATTGCAGATTAATGATACCAAAATAAAAATAATAAATTAAAAAAATATAAATAAGTAAATAAATAAAAATCATATGAAATCACCTTTTATTATGTGTTTGAATTATTGCAGGATTCATTCTGCTATTCAATTCATGCTGCTATTTCTTCTTTCAACAACCTAGTTTTTAATATCTTGGCTCTCTACTTATTCTGTCTGGGATTATTAAGAACTACCAAGTTGAGCTCTAAAAGGTGTTCTCATTTAGTGGAAAAAATCATGCTAAACGGAACTGTTCTCTGGATTGAGTAGGTTTTAAACAAATGTGCCAAATTTAATAAATCGAGTTCCACTACAGGAATCTGTGAGAGGCCCAGGCAATTCTGGATTTTAAATCCGCAGATGGGAGTAAGAGAAGGCAAGGAAACCCTAGCTCTGGATGAATGACCAACCATGTTCTCTGTGGTGGTCTTTCAAACTCTCCTCCCCAATCATGCCATTGAAGTCAAAATAGCTCTGGTCATAGGTATGCAAACCTCTGGGACCAGTGAATGACTTCCACATGCCCTACCACCACCAAAAGATAATGTCCTCATAGCAACTTCAACGCAGTATAGATGGCACATGCTTAGCAGTTGAACTAACACTTCTCAGTGCGATGTGATGCATGTGAACCAAGCAGAGCACCAATATGTCTTCACTTCTGGTTTTCTGTGGCCTTGGGGTATTTATTTCTCAACTAAACAATCACTCCAGGGTTTGCATTTAATACCTAGTCTCATACTGAAGACCTGTAGTTAGTGAATGACTTTGAACTCCTTGAAAAAACAATGAGCTCCAAATAACAAAGGCAATGTGTTAGAAGATGTTATTATTAACTCCCTAGCCATCCTTCAGAGTGTCAGCCTCACCCTCCCAAGGAGCAGGGAGTATAATACTGGTACAAATTTCTGGGTCTTAACATTCAGCTTCAGGGATTTAATTGACTCCAGACTCACACATCATGTGTCCAATGAAAGACGATAGTCATCTGCAAGATCTCATCACCACCCTCCCCCAAGCTGTCTGAAATTCAGGGCAGTCCACGGGAAAGGTGGAGAGATTTTGTCAGATCATTAGCACCCTGTTTTCAGAGGCCCTGTGCAAGGTGGAAATGGCAATATTTTCCTGCATCTGTGATCAAGTCCCTTAGCTATGTGCATTCTGCAAAATTTATCTTTAAAAAAAAAGTCATTGTTATAGTTCTGGCTTCATAACCCGCCCTGTACTGGATACCAGGCTTAGAGAAAATCCCTTCTCTCAGGGAGGGTCATCATGACCTTCTGTCACCCCCACACACCTCAGACCTATGGCCAAGACCATGTTGCCTTTGGCACTGATGCATACATCAGACACGGCACGTCCCGGGTCCGGAGTAGCCAGCTTTAGCAAACAGAAACACAGGAGACTCTTTTAAATTTGAATTTCAGGAAAGCAATTATTATTTTTTTTTAGTATATGTGTGTTTCAAATATTACATGGGACATACTTATACTAATATATTTCTCTGCCTGAAATTCAAAATTAAGTGTTTTGTACTTTACCTCTCAAAACTTAATGGAGAATCATGCAATAATTTTCAAGTTATATAAGATTTAAAATGTAGATTTCATTGAAATAGAATTTGGAGACCTAAGTTTGATTGGGTGTTAATTATATATATATTAGTAACTGAGAAAACTTAACCATCAAAGAGGCAGGCAAGAGCCCATGCCGCCTCTTTATCTTTTGTGTTTAAAGCAGCCAATGAAGGCCACAGAACATCGAGAACAAACAGTATTGGCTGTGGTTGTTTAATTATTTTCTTCATTGCTGCTGGTGTTCTCCTTAATCCATGGTGCTGATATCAATGAACCTTATTATTTTCGAGGCATTGTCCTGGAGTTTCTCACAAACATGACGTCTCCCAATCCTTCTAGCACCCTTATGAGAAAAATATTATCCTAAGATTACAGAAGCGGAAACTGGGGCTGAGTGGTGTGCTATCTTGCCCAAGGTCAGAATCGGGCTTCAACCTAACTCACCCTGATTCTAAGCCCTGCGGCTTCTCCACCCCAGGAAGTGCAAATATAGAGCATTTGGGTTTTAATTTAAAACCTCACCATAAAGGAAAGAAAATGAATTCAAATAGCTAATTCTAATTAAGCAGTGCTAAATATATCTGGTGTATTTTTGCAGCAAGACTCTCTTTGCTGTGTGTGGTTACTTGTGACAGGTCACCCACCTATCTTCTTTGCAGACATAAAAAACTCCAAGCATTTGGAAGGCGGTGTGCAAAGCTGCAGAAAGAACAAAGTAACTCTGGTATAAAAGTGCCACATTTGCTGGAATAAACAGGAACCAAAATGGTCAACAATGAATTGCAGGCTTAGAACTCTGTTCTACTGACCCAAGACAAAGAGGCTGCACACAGACAATGAGACAGTTGTCCCAGGTCACTACCCTGAGGGGCAGTAAGTAGGCACCACTCTGGAGGAAATGGACTCAACTCTTCTGGGACCTACTGTTAGCTCCTTCCTCTCCAGTATAACATCGGCCCATCAGCAAAATATTAAGGGACCTTAATGGGGGACAAAGTCTTGAAGTCCCAGGTCACCCCTCCAGTATCTGAAAGTCCTCAGCCAGGAAGAAGGTAGTGCACAGAGCAGGGGACAGAACTGCAACAGCCTGCAGAGCTCTTCTGGGTAAGAGTGGGTAATAAACATAACAAAATCTGCATCCCCAGTGTATAATTTCCAAAGCTCCCTGTAGTGGAAGCATGATATTCATAATTATGCTCATTGTGCAGTGGAGGTCCCAGAGACCCGAGAGGCTGGTAATGTTCCTCTCCCAAAGTTTTGTAGCACATCTGCAGGAGTTAGAGAAGGCAGGTCCACAGTGGGTGCTGGAGCCCATGCTTTTAAAGGACATCCTCATGCATCTGACTGTCCATATTTTCTACCCTCTTTCATTACCATCAACAAACCCAACTAAGGCCAATTTCTCCACTGCTGAACTAAAGCCCACATTCCTTTGCCTACACAAAGATATCTTATTACTCCTTCAGAATCATCCATCATACCTTAGCTACATGATGATCCTCAACAGCTGCCATATGCATCACCATTCTCACACACCCCCATCTCACTCGCATTCTGCTCCATTTTTCTACTCTTACAAAATAAAAAGCAATGGACTGATAAATGGATATAGGATTGGGTAGATGGAAAGCTGTGAGAAGGCAAATCTACTAGAAGGTTCATTATAGAATCTAAGTGGGGGGCTGTATATGGCTATCTACTGTACACTTTCATCAACCTTCCTGCATATCTGAACATTTTCTAAGAAAAATATTGGGGGAAAGCTATCTCTATTTCCTGTCAACTCCTTCCCTCCTATTCTCTCCTGAAACCATTCCAATAAGGCTTTTCCCACCACTATCTACCAGTTCTTGTCAGTCACCAATGACCTTCCCATTGCTGAATGCAGGGGTCACTCCCCAGTCCTCCTATTTGATACACTGGCAGCCTTTGACTTCCTTTCTCTAACATCATTTTTTTTTTCCCACTCAGCTTCTGGGATTTCACTCTCTTACTTTTTCTCTTAGGTCACTGGCTTCTCCTTCTCAGTCCCTTTACCTGCTTTTCTTCCCTCCCCTACATCTAAACAGTAGCGAGCCACAGGACTCATTCCTTAGACTCCCTTTTTTCTTCACACTCCCATGCTGAGCTCCTCCAGCCCCATGGCCTTAAGAGAAATCTTTGCAGATGACTTCCAAACATATCCTGTGAGCCCAGACCTTGCCCGGGAGCTCTGGACTTCTGCATCTAACTGCCCAATCTCCAGCTGTACTTGGAGGTTAGTAGACACCTCCATTTTAAAATGTCTAAAACCAAGCTCCTGCTTTGCTACCAGCACGTCCAGTCTTCCTCGAATCTGCCTGTCACCCTGTGAACAAGCCACACCCAACCAGCTGCAGGACAAGAGGTGATATAGCAAGGCACTCCAGTTAAGTATTCTGTTCACGGCAAGACATCTGAGTGAGGCTCTCCTAGATCAGCCAGTCCCTAGCCGACAAGCCAGTTAACAATAGACGTGTGTGTAGGCCCAGGAGAGAAGAGCTGAGTTGGCCCAGCCAACCCACAGAATTATGAGACCAAAAAAAGTTTTTCTAGAGCCTTCAAGATTTGGGATGGTTTGTTCTCGCTGAAAATTCCTGAATACCTAAATTATTCTAGAAAGTATGTGCAATTGAAAGCAAAGTTAATCTTAAAGAAATGTAATCATCGAATTCTTTAAATGTATGAATTGGGAGCTAGTCTTGTCATTTGCCCTTATTTCCTTACACTGGCCTAGCTTTCTCCCCTAGTAAAGTCTTCATGGTAAGGAGGACAGCTTCTTCCAGCTATCTTTGAGATTCTTGGGTGGAGTTCCTGCATGCCTCTATGAGACACCTGAGTTGATATACACCCTTCTCACTGAATTGTAGACACCTGGGGCTAGAGACAGGTTTACACAAATGCACAAATGTGCCCTGTTTCTTTATTTCATATGATAGTCCCTGGGTTTTAAATCTGGTTAGTGTGGTTTACACGGTGAATACTCCTCTGTTTTGTATTGATTAACTTTTGAGATTGAATCAAAGTATGCTGAATTATTAAAACCTTAATTTTTGACTCTGGGTTCAATGCAAATATATCTCAAAATGTATTATATTTCTCAAATTCTTCCATACATTTTATTAGGAAGCTATTGAGATCGACCAGTTTTGGATTTGATCTGTTAGAAAGAAGGGCCCAAAGGACCTTAAGTGTTCTTTGGCCCTAAATCTTGACCCAGAGCAGTTACATTTGACTTAACAAAATGTTATTAATGCATCAGAACCTGATCAGATTGCTCAAGCAAAATAAAAGATTCCTAAGGGCCTAGTAAACCCTAAAGATAACTGCTTCCACTCACTTTTTCTTCTCCTCATTTGCTTGGCTCCTTTCTAGAACATACTGATCACATGCAGGGAGCCAGGCCCGTGGGACCCCCTTCCGTTAACTCCTTTCACCAGCCTCGTTTCTGTTTTTCTCATCCACGTCTCCACCTCACTTTATTACTTCTGTCCAGCTGCTAATGTATGGCATCCCCATGATGAGTTTGCCAGCCATCCCCTATAGGCTGGCATTCCTTGAGGTCAAGCATGGAGTCTCACTTATGACAGTATGCTCTGTACCCAGCATGCAATTTGGCACCGTGTTTGTGCTCCAGAGAGCTTTGTTGACTGAATGAAGTAAATAGCTTCGTGTCTCATTGTCAAGCATAGATCTCCCCTGAAGAAGCTGGGAGCTGATGAGAGTTCTGCACGATGCTCGTGAGCATCACCACCGCCACCACGATCAGTCACTTCATTTTAGTGGCTGGCTTCCCTGGGTTTCGTCCCTCAATCTTAATTATCTAGTAAGCAGTGAGAGGCTGGCCAGAAATCCAGGCTTCCTGGCTCTGAGGCAGGTCATCGTTCTTCACATTGTAACTGTTAGCCTGGGGGAGAGCCAGAGAGGTCAGCACAGACAGAGCATCAGAAAGAAGCCCGGGGCAGCGCATCAGAGCCGCCGCCCCAGAGAATGAGCAGGGGGAAGGCTATCATTCAGAAAACAGTAACTCCGTGGGATCACTATGTTTGCAACACTCCGCTTCAACTCTTTTTGTAGAAGAAGAGTTTTCTGAGCAGTTTTAGGTTAGTGGCAAAATTAAGAGGAAGGTACAGAGGTTTCCCTTATATCCTCTGACCCCATAGTGCCTCCCCTCATTCCATTGTCAACAGCCCCGACCCAAGTGTTACAGTTGATCAACCTACATTGGCACATTATCACCCAAAATGCATGGTTTACATAAGGTTCATTCTCGGTGTTGGAGGTTCTGCGGCTTTGGACGAATGTATAATGAATGACATGCATCCACTATTAGAAAGTCATTCCGAGTCATTTCACTCCTCTAAAAATCCTGTGCTCTTCCTAGTCACCTCCTCCCTCCCCAACCCCCGGCAACCACTGACCTTTTTGCCGTCTCCACAGTTTTGCCTTTCCCAGAATGTCATCTAGTTGGAATCATACAGAATATAGTCTTTTCATATTGCCTTCTTTTGCTTAATAACATGCGTCTTAAGTTCCTCCATGCCTTTTCGTGGCTTCACAGCTCATTTCTTTTAAGCATTGAATAACAGTCCATTGTCTGGACACACCACGGTTTATCCATTTACCCACTGAAGGACATCTTGGTTGCTTCCAAGTTTTGGCAAATATGAATAATAAATTTGCTATAAATATCCATGTGCAGGGTTTTGTGTGGACATAAGTTCTTGACTCCTTGGGGTAAATATCACGGAATGCAATTGCTGGAGCATATGGTAAGACTACGTGTCGTTTTGAAAGAAACTGCCAAACCGTCGTCCAAACTCTCTGTACCAATTAGCATGTTTCACCTCTTTTTAATGCTCAGGACAGCCCTAGAAAGTCAGCAGTAATTTTACAGGTGAGGAAACTGAGCTGCAGTGAATTTTCTAGGCAATGCGGTGAATAAGTAACCACTACTTAACCCCCTTCAGGCCAACTTGCCTCTTAGATGTTCTACATGTTTCTGTATAGCTTCAAAAAGTCACTCACATCCCTACCTACGGATGAAATAAAAAATCCACAGCACCTATTAACATGGTCAACTCCACTGGAGGCTGTGTAAAGAATAGAGAGCTATTAGGAAAAATAAACAAACGAGAAACCACACGTGGTTCTGGAGGACCAAGCAGCCCGGGAAGACTGAAGGGGAGCCAAAGCAGGGACGCCTTTTGAACGTGAGTCCGTCGTTCTCCAAAGTGCCCGAGCCCAGGAAGGTTACGCGTGTTGTGTGTGACACTGCTCCCAGATTCCGCAGTTCGCAGGAAAGCACTCTGAGAGCTGGGTGACTTTGGAGGAGGAGACCCCACAAACGTTGTACAGGGCATCCAAATACTGCATAGAACATACTTAGACTAAAAAAACTGCCATTTATCTGAAATTCAAATTGAACTGGTATCCTGCATTTTATTTGCTAAATCTGGCAACACTGTGTGAGTCTCTTTTTGATAGTGTGGAAACTCTACCGGAAGATGAGTCCTTCTGTGCCTTTGGCCAGAACTGTGGCCCACGTCCATGCCTACATCAACCCTTAGCAAGGAGGTAGAACCTCCACGCAGGCTAGAATCACTGTGGGTCACTGCGATGTACCGCCTAAAACACAGGGCCGTGGGTATAAAGTAGAGCCTGTGAGGCATGGGGGAGGGAGGCGGGGACTGGAAAGGCAGCCAGCAAGGTCAGCCCCACGCCTCTCCTCATCACGCAGTTCCGCAGCTGACACCCTCTTTTCCAGCCCCTGCCAAGCCCACACATTCTCAGGACTTGGTCTGACAGCCATGGAGGCAGGTGGATGCGGGGAGGAGGCAACCTCCAGCCTGCTTTGCTCTTTGCTTACGGGGCATGTCCTTCAGTACCTCCCTTCTCCCATCCCTCACTTCCTTTGAGACAATACCTCAGAGGAGGTGCTGTAGAAAGCAAACTGCTCTGCACGAATAAGAAGGCATCTGCTCTGCTGAGTGACAGATCCTGCTCCGGATGCCCTGGGCCCTGGTGCCCTCCCTTCCATGGCCTCACCCTACTCCCCAGAAGAAGCGAAGCCTCACTGTAAAGGAAGCAGAACCCTTCCGCACTCTACTTTGTAGCAGAGTCGCCACCTGGCTCCTCCCACCCTACACCGGCTTCAGCATCTCTTCACAGTCACTCATTTTTTTCATTCATTTTTGTCATCTGAGTTCTAATGAGTATCAAATATATCCTGGGCAGGTGTTGATAAAAGCTAAATAAAATGTGCTACTCCTGAGCTCACAGTCCAAGAGAAGAGACAGACATGCACACAGCTAAGTGCCATGCAGTGTGGGGAGTGCGGTAGGGAGTTTAAAGGAAGTAGCAGAGAACATTGAGAACCCCTAAGCGAGCGCATCTAGGAAGGTTAGACACGAAGTGACTTCTGAACTGGTCCTGAAAGACAAATAGGGCTTCACCACTCAGGTGAAAAGCCAGGTGTGCTCTGGGAGCAGTGAGAAGCTCCAGTAGGATGAGAGAAGGTTCCAGGATGGTGACTAATAATGCAAAGAAGTCGAGGGACTGCTTCCATAGCAATACAGATAAAAGAGCAAGATGGCTCCATCAAGCTTGTGAGCACCCAGAAGACAATCTTTCTCATGTATCAATTCTCAAAATGCCTTTCCTGCCCACGTTTAACTCATTTAGGTGATATCGAAGCCTCTTAAAAAATAGGGTTGCCAGCAATGCATTTCATAACAATACGGTACAGGATCCTAGAGAAGAGTTTAAATGAAATGGGAATATGTCACAGCACCAGGGATTCGTCTCATTTATAACACGGATCCCTGCAGAATGGACACGTTCTTCCAGCAGCGTTTACCTTGCCTTTCCATCTCGTGGTGTTTTATAACATCCTCAGCATAAATGAGGCATCTGAAAGAACGAGTAGTGGTTTTCAGGTTGAAAATCAGTGTCTATTCCTTTCGGCAGGAAGCTGACATCTCATTTTTTAAGGGTGACTTGCCCTTACAAAGATGCATTTAAAGGTTAAAATTCCAACACGCTCTTGAACATTCTAAGTGGCACACAAGCTAGAAAGGAGCTCTCATCAGGTGTAATGGCTCTTCTACCTTGAAATGCAGGGAAGGACATACGCTATAAGAAAATATAACAACACATGTTGGGTAAATAAACACTCTCTCAAAGAAATCAGAACAGATGGAGTTTCATTCCGTTTCAAAATGGCACAGTTCTGCACATCTATGATAAAGGGAGCCGATATGTAGATGGAGCTGCGTTTTGTTAGGAGCCTCCTTTCAAACACTGGCCATGGCCCTGTGCAAGAAAAGCATTAGGAGGGCGACGGCATTTTCAGCAAATGCCATTTAGTTATCCCTGTCATCACCGTGGGCAGCTTCTGGGAGTGACCTTCACCTCCCTTAAGTGAGCTAAGAGCTTTCGCCCCACAGCCTCCCCAAATAAGGGGGCTTTACAACCTCCACTTTGAGATAAAGGATAAAGAGACAGAGCGAAGGGTAAACAGCCTAGTCAAGCATATACACCTAGAGAATGATAGGCACCTCAGCAGAACCAGATTTCCTGGAAACCAAAAGGAGCATCTTTTCTGCTGAAGCCCCAGGAGAGTAAATGATTTGCTCAAGTTCAGTAGACCTTGGAGGGGTTGGAACTTGAACCAAGAACCTCACTTTTCTGGATGAGCTCAGATTATGCCCTTTCAGGATGCTGAGAATAGATTACCTCTCCCAAACCTCTTGACCGCCTTTAAACTTCCAGTCAACTTGCCTTCCATAGCTGTCGTCTCTGGTATTTCTGCTCTGTTTGAAAGGGAGTAACTTGATAACCTTTAAAATCCTTCTTCAGAGGAAGAAAAATGCCCATTTATATTCCTGCTGCAATCCTCAGGGCTCTGCCTGCCTGCCGAGCGGGCTTTCTTGGCCTTCTCTGCACCTTAGGCTTTGTTAACACACTCTCTTTGAGGTTAGGGTGAGAAACGGTAATTCAGCTGCTCACAGGGGCTGCGGAAGGCAAGTCTGAAAAGCTTCCAGGGAGCCAGCAGGCACAGGCCACATTTTCAATGGACAAGGGCAAAAGAGCCAGGAGTCATTTTCCCACACGTGACGGTGTGCATGAGAGGAAGGGAGGAAGCGAGAAGTGTGCGTGGAGGGAGATAGTGTAGCAGTAGCGGGGAGACATCCATTTAGACACTTTAAAAATAAATTTAAGTTTTGGTCAGAATCTTGGTTTCCAAATAGGCTTACAGATTCTCCATTTCTCTCATTTCAAAGCTTCCTATTGCATCCAGCATGTCTACAAATACTCCTTTGTAGAAAATAGCATTGTAAGAACAAAGAGGCACCATAAAATAGCCATTGGGACACAATCCATTTCATTTCACACAGTCTCTCAGAGGCATGATTCTGATCCAGGGAGGGGAAGGGCTCCCAAGGTAAGGTGTGGTTTGCATCCCCCATTCCCAACTGTGTGCCTGAGAAAACGTAAACACCCAGCACAGACTCCAGCCCTCAGCATGAACAGTAAGAGCAGGCCAAACTGCCAGCCATCCTTGAATGGAGGCGTGTCAGGACCCAGTGGTCCCAAGCTCTGACTCCAGTTTTCCATTTTTTTTCCCCCGAATAACTCAATTTGCTTCATTTAGCATTATTATAATAGACTCAGAGGCAGGGTGTCCTGCTTCCCACTCAAGACCTCGGTCTAAGCATCCATCTCATCTTTTGTTCCCTTTAGCATAATGAAAAGAGAAGATTTTATGGAACCCTAAGGGAGAAATTGAAAATAAACTCAGTAAACATTAAGTCCATAAAGATGGGTGTGGCTTTTTGAGAATATACTTTTAAACCTGGATGTTTCTCTTCTATAAAACTCCTTTAAGCTTTGAGACTCAGATTTAGCACACAAAAGAAGACCACCTCAAACCAAGGTCCAACTTGAAGCTCATCAGTTAAAACCTGGGTGCATGGTGTCTACGTGCCGTGGAATATTACTCAGCCTTAAAAAGGAGGGAAATTCCAACACACTACAACATGGAAGAACCTGAGGACATTATGCTAAATAAAAAGCAAGCCAGTCATAAAAAGACAAATGCTGAATGCTTCCACCTATGTAAAGTCCTTAAAATAGTCAAATTCATAGTCACAGAAAGCAGAATGGTGGTTGCCAGGGGCTGGGGGGAGTTAGGGCTTAACGGGGACAGAGTTTCAGTTTTACAAGACGAAAAGAGTCCTGGAGATGGATGGTGGTGATGGGGCCACAAATCGAATGTACTTAATACCACTGAACTATACACTTAAAAATGGTTGAGGTAGTAAATTTTATGTAATGTGTATTTTACCAAAACGGAAGTAATTTTAAAAAGTAAAAGCCTGCGTACATTTCAACACAGACTTTACCTTTTTTTGGCCTGGTTTCACTGCCTCCACAAACCTTGGAATTCTTAGATGCACCAATTATGCAGATAGGTAGCAAAGCTATTTTCTTGACCTTGTTGGAAACAAATGGGATTCTATGGTAAACTGAGTTTTTTTCCCAACTAACTTTCAGGTTCACACAGACCAAACTTACTCATCGCAATGAGTGTTAGTTTCATTTCCATTAAGAATTCAGGGTGCCTGCTGGAGTGAGCAAAAGGCAGCCCTGGGGCAGGACGGCATGAAGAGCCCTCAAGAAGACAACACCAACCGAGGGGTAGCTAGAAGCAGTAGGATCTCAATTCATTTCTGTTAATTAATTATATCATCCATTTATTCCCCTACTTATTCAATAAATAATATTTTGCTCATCAACCTTTTTCAAGATTTTAGAAACAAGAGATGGACTCTCATTCCTTCATCTAGGAGAAAAAATAAAGGGACATATGCATAATTAATCAACAGTAGATTCAGCTGACAGTTTAAGCGTCTACAATAGGTTAGGAATCAGGCAAATAAAATTATATTGCCATTAATTTCTAATTTAATTCTATTTCCAATCTAATCTGAATCAAAAGGCTCTTGTTTTGTCTAAACTCACAAGGCACTGAATCCCATCTGGATCTACTTTCGCAAAAACCCCCGCTGACAGTCACTAATCCTGCTCCCTTGCAGCTGCACATCAATGTGAAGTTCCTGCCGAGCTCGGGAGATTTCAGTGTCATCACCGTGTAGGTAGATGGTGGGTGATGCCCCATGGCTTCAGGAGATTGCTGGGCAGAGGACAGACACTGAGACAAGAGGGCCAAGGGAGAAGTCTTGGGGACGAAAGCCCAGGGATTGGGCAGAGAAGTAGGGGGACTGGGAGAGAGAGGTGGCACGGAATTCCAAGGAGAAAGGGGGCTGGGAGCCCGGAGAAATAATCAACAGCATCTAATGTTGTCAGGTAGGATGGGAAGCGATGAGTCGCGGGGATGTGCCACTCAGGAGACCCCCTGGTATCTTTAGAAAACCATTTCCATAGATTGGGATGGGAGAAGCAAGAGTGGCACATGACTACGGTGGCACACAGTGTGGCACATGATCGTGGCTAGTTCTTTGGCTGATCAGGAGGGGAAGGAGACACAGGAGTGTAGCCTCAAAGGGTGGCTGGTGGAGCCGAGGCTGGGGGCTGCAGCGGTGGTATCTGTTGGTACTGAATTTGGGTTGTCGTTGAATACTTTTGCAGCCTGTGGTGGTTGTGATTCTGAGAGAGTTTGATCCAAGACTCAAGAAGTAGAAAGGTGGTCGGAGGAGGGAAGGTCCCAGGGTGGTGCTAGGCGGGAGCCAGACCCGGACAAGAGGGCAAGCCCTACATGGAAGAACCCTTCTAGGAAGGACAAGCAAACCAGGCTCAATGCCACCTTTTCCATGGCGCCCCCACCCAGACGCAAGCTCACAGAATGCCAGTTCCCTTGCTCACCACAGCAGGGCCGTGTGCAGACTGGGTGCAGAGCGAGCATGTGTAGCATACAAGGATGGAGAGGCTGTGCCTGGCATGGCTCAGATATGGAGTTTCCTTTGAACCCTGGGTGTTGAGCCAGCTCCACTAGTCATGGGCTGCAGGCCCTCCAGGCCCAGTGGTATCTGCCACTCTCTCTGATTCTCCTTCCTTGCCTCTCTCCTCCCCACTTAACCCCCAGCCCCCTCATTTCTGGTGCATTTCTCTACCTCAGGACAGAGCCACTGGATCATTCTGTAAGGAGCTGGGAAAGCCCAGAGCTCTCTCTGAAAAGGCAGGCCAGCCTTTCTTCTTCACAGCAGGAACCTGGAGCCATGCTCAGCCGGGCATCACTGGCAAGGGGGAAGGCTAGCTCATCTTCCCCCTTTCCTCGCCTGCCTTTGTCCTCAGGGGAGACACTGGAAGCCCTAATGGTGTTTAAGCCCATGCAGTGCCCAGCAGTGACGCGGGGCCTGCTTCTGTGAAGAAGCCGGCAGCCGCCTGCTCTGCAGGGACCGGGAGAGAGCCGACTCTCAGCAGAGAGCCCCGCCCACAGCTGGGAGGAGGGGCCCAGGGGGAGGCTCAGCCCTGCTCAGGGAAGGACAGCTGGCCTCTCCCGGAGGGTTGACTCTCTTACTTCTCTGCTCTCAGCCTGAGACTTCCCTTCAGGCGGGTGGCCCTGAACCCAGGCTTCCTCCTGAGAACCCAGCTTCTGCCCCTTTCCAAAGGCAGCCCCAGCTATGCCCCAGACCCAGTCCGTGGATAACTGCCTCCCTGGCGATAAAGATCCGCATCCCCTTCCTCTCACTGGCCCCTTCATAGAAAGTGCACTCTGCTCCCATACCACAGCCTAGCTCACGCGCCCCTGTTCCGCTGCCTCAGTTTCCCCATCCAAACCCTGCATTTGCCTCACCTCTTAACCTGCCAGGTCTCCACAGGGCCCCTCCCGTACTGACGGGCCGCCTGGGCCCCACTGCCCATTGCTCACTGACCAGGCTTTCTCACTCCACACCGGCCTCAGCCTCCTCCTTAGTAACAGGAGCACAGTGATAGCACCCACAGCCCAGGGCAGTGGGGAGGCTAGGTGAGATGGAGGGGTGCCTCAGACACCTGGCACGGAACCAGTGGGGGGCACTGTGGCCACGCTTTGCTCCCCATTTGAAGGCTGCGTGGGTTCCTAGCCTGGGGCCCTGCTTCAATGCCGGTGTACATGCACCCCGCCCCCAGAGGTTGCCCAGCAGGGGACGAGCACAGACTGGAGTCCAGGCAGATCTCAGTTTGAATCTGGATTCCTCTACTTGCTGTGTGACCCTGAGCAAAGTCATTAGCCCCCTGGAGCTTCCGTTTGCTCACCTCTAGCCCCTCCCTGGTAGTTTGTGTGGGATGCCCGCAGGAGGTGACCCAGGACCACACCTGGGATCCGAGGCAACGAACGGAAGTCCGCCCTAGTCTTCCCCTTGGAAAAGGCTGGTGGGGCCCCCCAGACTTTGATTAGACCACCTCGGAGTTTCCCTGGGAGAAGGCATGCTTGTGGAGCCACAATGCTGATGGGCACCGGGGGTGCCTCCTCCACAGGCCAGGGGTTGGGTTTGCGATAACCAGCAACTGTCTGAGTCTGTTTGCCTGTGTTCCTCAAACTTCACGGGGAGCCGGGGGAGGGAATGACTTTGGTCAGGAAGTAGGGGCAAGCACCACCCTCCCACTCTCCTACAACAGTCACAACTGTGTTTCTTCCAGTGCCGCTTGTAGGCTGCCAACAGCGGCCTATTGAACAAGGCCCAGAAGGAGGGGGAGCAGAGGCCTCCAGCAGCCCAGCCCGCGGAGCCCGCTGAGGAGGGCCCGAGAGTGGTGCGGGCCAGGGTCACGGGGCAAACGCTCCACAGTCACACCACCAGGCCTTGATTCCCAGCTTACTGGGCAAGCAACTTTACCTCTTCAAGCCTCTGTTTACTCATCTGTAAAATGGGCATTCTAACATGGCCGCAGGATGTGCTGTGGCAAAGTGAATGGCACAGTGCTGACCTTCTGTAAATGTTTGCCTTATAATTAGCTGGGGTGGCTGAGCAGTTCTGTAGCTGAAATTGAATGAGTTCTGGGGTGTTCTGTAACATGAGGGAAGGGAAAGCGATGGCAGCATAAAGCACCCACTATGTGTTACCAGCGCAGAGACTTTTGTATTTAGTCCCCCAAACAAGCCAAGGAGGCAGATGTGTTATTCCACTCTGAGGGAGGAGCCTGAAGGCCTCAGAGAGGTCAGGGACAGATGGAAACCTACATCAGCAACCAGGGATGTTCAGCCAGGTGTGCCTGCTCTATGCACCCGTAGTGCTATGATGCCTGGGGCCTGCAGGGTGATTAGCAGCTCCCAGGTGGGCTGGGCAGCTCCTGCACAATGTTCAGAGCAAGAAAAAGGAAATAAGAAATGGGGCTGAGTTGCTGAGTAGGAGGGCATCCCTCCAGGACACACCCCCTGAAGCTTCCCGGGCAGGCACCCAGGCTGCTGCCTGCAGCTGGACCCCACTCCCCTGAGCACAGGGGCTTTCCCAGGGAAGGGAAGGCCCCCACAGGTCAGGGAGAGGCCTGGTCCGCTGCAGCTTACACCCAGTCTTCAGTCCTTCCCACATACATTCCAGAAGCACTGTGTGCCCTCGGCCCAGCCAATTCCTACCTGTCTTTGTGTAAAGTGCACCTCCCTGGGGATCCCTCCTAGGATCTCGAGTGTGGGTGGTATGCTCTGTCCTGGGCTCTGACTGTGTCCTGCATGCTGCCTGTCCAGGAGGTCTGCTGCACACGGATGCCTGGTGTAAGCGGCTGCCTTTCACCCAGACCATGCGCTCCAAGAGACCAAGGGCTGGGTCTGTTTCACTGCCCTGCGGCACACAGTTGCAAATCCAGCACTCAGAGCAGGGCCACCTGAACATCCTTCCTAATGGTATTGTTCCTGAGATAACGTGGAGAAATTCTGAGTACACTGCACAGTGACCTACACATGGGCCGGGGGTACTGATGGACATGGACGAGCTACAGTCTTTACAGCGCCACTGGCTCCAGACTGCTCATGGAAAGACTTCTGAGTCGATTCACTCATGGTATTCATTCATTCAGTATGTGTTTTGGGTATCAGGTAATACACTACACAGAAGACCCAAAAGTTGGTAAGACAGAAGATGACAATGGTGTTGAGCTTGGAAATGCACAAAAGCCACAATGCCTGGCAGGAGCCAGGCTGGCGGTCAAAGGCAGGGATGGGAATCATGATGGACTCGGGACAGAGGTGCAGTTTAGTGGAGTTAAAAGCAGTTCAGCCCAGAATTATGGTGTGTTGAAGCACTGATATGCTGATCGTGGAGAGAGAAAGTGGGCCAAGGAGCCCTGGCTTCAGCCCCGGCCCGGTTTCCTTCTTGAGTGGGTGGCTAGGCTGGGCTACCTATTAGCAGTAGCCCCTGCTGATATGCAGGTCTTGAGTCCTAGTGACAATGAATATCACTGACAGTTGCTGACACATCCTGAGCTGCAGCCCTCGGCTTCCAGATGTGGCTGAAACATGGCAAATAGAGGCCTAGGTTAGGAGGGGGATACTTTAGGGGACCCCTTCCAGGCTGGGATTCTCTTCATCAAACCACCCATCTGCCCTCAAAATGCCCTTCCCTCTTATTCAGGTACGATTAGAAAAATGAGCAGGCTTGGAGCTAAAACTACAATGTTTCATGGTCCTCCGCAGGGGCAGAAAGAAGACAAGAGAATCTGTGAAAGTAACAAGGAATTTCATCCTTCAGTGGACTTCAGAATGGGTATTTTAGACTCAGCCATCCATAAACACTGGGTAATATCATACCCTTCTAGTGCACAATGAATGCCACAGAATGAGCCACACATCTGCATTAGGCCCAGCGAGGGGGGGCTCTCTACGAGCACTTAAAAATCTCAGTGATGGCTGGCATCCTCTGTGCCCAGGCAAACAGGTTGCACAGTAAAGGACCAATCAACCAAATGGCACCGTGTGCGGGATGCACAGGGAGGAGAACTCGGCCGGAGCTCAGGCAGCCGAGGTAGCTGGGGCCGGTGGGAGCAAAATCCCCATGGCATCAGCCCCCTGCCTGTGTCCTGATCTGGATCCGCGTGACTGCAGGGCTTGTAAGGTACTGAGTGATCCGGCCACAGCCCTGCCCAGGCATGCTCTCCCAGCGCTCTCCTGCCATTCTCACCCGCCACCCAAAGCTGAAGGAGACAAGGCTGTCTGCCGTCCTCCTTGCACACTCAGCAAACCCTGAGACTCTGTGCTCACGGTTCTCCCCACCTGGTCCGGCCATTCCCCAGGCCTCCAGCTTCCAGCTTCCCCACCACATCCTCCAGAAGCCTCCCGGCCCCAGAATGGGTTAGCCGGCTGCCTCTCCTGCAATGACTTGTTGATCACAGGCAGTGAATGCCAAGCCTGTCACCTGCTCAGTGCCACCTCTCCCCTCCCCCGATCTGTATCCAGGCTCCTCTTCATCTTGTTGCACCAACCGAGCTCCTCACACACACGTGCAGCCTGTCGGACCAGTGAGTCCCTCTTCCCTGAGCCTGTCAAGATGCTGCTCACGTGTGAGCCACCATCCGCGCAGTTTCTCCAGAGACTTTCTCATCTTTGTCAAACTCAGAACCTCCTCCCCATTCTCCAAGGGTCAGCTCAAAGGTCACCTTGTCTCTGAGGCCCCCATGACCAGAGCTACAGAACTGCCCTCACACTGGTGCCCCTTGGCGCCGGGTGCCCCCCACGCCCTCCACCTCCATCAGCTGGCCCACAAAGGCACCCCAGATGGAAAATGGGCATCTAGCTCAGCAGAGCCCAGAGCATAATGCTACTTTCAATGTCCCTGAAGCACACAGCTCCTGACACATAGGAACCCACCTCACTCTGAGCCCAGGAACAGGAAGAATAATGTGACTTCCCCCCTTCATTTTATGAGCTGGTAACTTGGGTCTCAAGAGGAAAGGACTGGCTGAGATTAAAGGTGCCATAGCCTCTGCTCCAAGCCCCCAGTCTGCTCAGGAACACACATCTGTGAGTACCAAATAGCTACGCAAATTCTGCCCCGGGATGGTGGTGTCCATGTGCAACCGGTTCTGACCATTCTGGACTTGTGAAAGGAAGGTACAGTGTGTTTAATAAAAAACAGCATTACAGAGGACTCAGTGTCAATGTCTTACATTCCCAACTCCTTTAACCTGCACGACGACCCGATGAGCTCAGTCCAGCTACCCCCATCGTCCAGATCGGTAAACCAGAAGTGTCTGGCCAGATCACACGGCCATCAGGTCACACAGCCAGGTCACATGGCTATCAGGTCACACAGCCATCATGTCACATGGCCATCAGGTGGTCAAGCTGCTTTCAGGGCCTGAGCTCCAGGGTCCCTGGGGCCACAGCTGGAGCTCAGGGCTGCCATGCCACCCTCATCTTTGCATTTGGATTTCTTCAGTACATATTTGGATGCTGGGTGGCACTCAGAGAGTCTGCATAGCTTGCACATGTTTAGATCAACCTGTCAACAGCAGGCTTGCTCACAACAGATCTTTTTCATCCCTTCTCCTGACTCATGAGGTTGACAAGAGTGGTTTATTGGATTTCCAAAGGAGTCTTTCATTAGAGATATATATTCTTTTGATCACCCTCTGTCTTCCCAAAGTTGCAAAGGCTGAAGATCAAACTGCCAACTGGAGCTCCATTCATCATGGAGATAAACAGCAGCCACCCAGTCCCCACTGCTACCATCAAAGGGCACAGGTCAGCCTGTCGGCAGCTGGTGATAAGAGGACCTGGTAGCGGGGAGACAGAGGTTTGGATCCAAGCTCTGCTACTACCACTGGGCAAGTGTAACCTTGGACAAGTCACTTCCCTCTTGGCGTGTGTTTCTCCCTCTAGACAACATATTGGGACCTCTGTAAACAACTAAATGACTGAATACATGAACTGATGAGTTAATGAATGATACAATATATGAGCCATCTTCCTGCTCTAAGATATTATGACTCTAACTCTTTCCAAAGAACAGCCCAGCTTTCTCACTGGCCAAGCCAGCAACCAGGCAAGCTGAGGTAGGACCAGCATATGTCTAAGGCCAGCATTATACTCTCAGTCTCTTTCATTGAGGAGATGATTTAAAGCAAAAAGGCTTTAAGCTAAACCCAAAGCATGTGAATGTTCGGTCTCTCTAGCATGGGGAGGGGGCAGTGGAGTTGAGCACCAGCTGACCTCTCAAGGTCTCTCCTAGCCCCGATTCTCTGATTCAGTAATAGTCCCTGTGAATAATAGATCTGGTGCCTGACACTGTACATGATAAAATGACCTGGTACCAAGTCCTATTAAGATAAATCACATTTAAGGTTAGGAAATTATATGTTCAAATCCTGTAATTTAATGCCACTGTGATGCCTGACAGGGAGTAGAGGGAACTCAATTAGAGGCTAATTAGCCCAGGCAAGTCACAGGCCTGAGTTGCCTTCCTGCTCTGCTGAAGGGAGTTAAGCACAGCAACCCATCACCCCAGACTGCACCTTAATTTCCCCACCTGTAAAATGGGGACAGTCCTTGTGAAAAGGAGAGGAAGAGGGGCCTTGAATAAGACAGAAGAGGAGGGGATGGCTCCGAGGAAAGGCCCAAAGCCCCGGGCTCAGCAGGCCCCAGCACCATCTCTGCCCCATCCAGTCAGCCTCTGCAGGGGTCTCTGAACTCTGCACGGCAAGATGAAAAACCTGTGCAAGTTTGCACAGGTGTGAGTCTCATAGATTTCATCAGGTCTTCAAAACACGCAGGAGCCCAAACCACCACTCCCCTCAACCTTTTCCTGGAGCATGCACTCCCCGGCAATCTCTCCCTTCTAGCCGATGCTCTGCTCTCTCTCTCCTCTGCACTGCTTTGCCGCTCTCTGCTGTAACCACTCTTGCTGAAGTGGTGGTCGCCATCCCACCTCCTCACCCCTCAATGCCCTGGCATCAACCCCATTCCCCAGAAACTGCTCTTTCCAGGATCATCACCGGCCTTCCAGGAGCCGCCTCATTTGGTCCTTGTCCGTTCTGACATCTCCCCAGCACCAGCCACTCTTCGCCACTTGGCTGAATCCTTGTCTCCTCTGGGACCCCAGGTGTTGTCCTTCCAGACAGAATCAGAGCCAGGCAAGCACATCTTGCATTATTCCCGGGCCCCAGCCTCTTCCCTTCCCCACTCATGCTGCATAGTCTCCCTGGCCAGACCCTGCATGCTGAGGCCCTGGTTTAAGGTCCACCTAGACTTCTCATAAGATTCAGACTCGTCTATCCACTGCCTCCTGGGTTCCACGGAGACCCATGACATTCAACATAGAAATAAAAATATTAATTTCACACCCATCTCACATAGCTGAGATAACTACAAACTGAGTTACTACAAGCAGATTTCCTCCTAAATGTATCTTGCATCCCCAGTATTCTGCTGGACACCAAATTCTGACGCTTGAGAGATTTCTGGCTGAGTAAAGGTCTCTGGAGGGAGGAATATTCCATCAGGGGGATAATGAGGGTCAGAGTTCCCCTGGTGAGGTTAATGCTTTGAGGGCAGCTCTGCAAGAGAGTGAAGGTTCCAGAACACAGAATAAAAATAAGCGGGTGTGAGCGGATGGGTGGGGGCGGAGCCAGGAGGGTAGAGGCCCTGAGGAATGAGTCACAGCTCTCTGTCCAAGAAGACTTGTCTTTTACGTGGAGGTGATGGTGAGTAGGGTCAAGGGCAGAGTGGGATTTAGGCGAAGGGTGTGGGTGGGATGAACTGACACGTAGGTTCACAAGGCATAGGGGTACGTGTTTTCTGTAGCGCAGTCTCAGTGCGCTGCCCCCACTCCCTGTTTTGTGCCGGAGTCTGAGGTCCCCCGTGTCGTACCAAAGCCCAGGAGGGAAGCCGGTGAGGGGTGGGAAGCAGCTGTTTGGCCACGGCTGTGACGGTGTGGCAGCCGAGCTCTGCAGAGTGAAGTGGGGATGCGGGGGTTGAGGCGGCCTCCAGCACGGAACAAGAGTCAGAAACAGGACATGCGACCTAGTCGCCTGTAATTAGTACCCAAGAAGGATTTCCTTTATGATCGCTTTGACCAAATGCTGACGGCGACGATGACTGTGAGAGAAATAATAAAAGCAGAGCTTCTGTGCATTACTGAGTCTTAGTACCACTTTAAGCTTTAATAACTTCAGAGATATAAACTCTATAAATACACAAAAACTCACTTGAAAGTTTGTCTCAATTTCTTTTGCATGTATTCACTTCTGGGAATTTTTAAAAATAAGTCTTTAAATTTCCTTCCCCGCCCCCCACTCCCCATCCAGCCCTTCTAGCCAAACATGGCAAATACTGACTGAACAAAAATTTAAATTAAAAATGTACAAATTCACAAAGCTAAATACTTTAAAAAATGGAAATAATTCAACTTTCAAGCGATGCATTTTGTAAGTTTATAGCGTTTATGCTTCTGAAGTTATTAAAGTTAAAATTGCACTGAAGCTTTGGGGACACTTTGTATTTAGAAAACATTATCTTATCCAATCCTCAATAATCCCCTGGAGATAGGTGCTGTTATCACCCCCATTTTTAGAGACCAAGAAACAGGGCCAGTGAGGTTAACAGACTGGCCCGAGGTTCCCCCGGAAGGAATTTGGGGACGGGGGCTAATGCCTCTTGTGGCCAAAATGAAACCTAACCTAAGGAGAGGTCTGGGAGAGATGCCCCAGCTCAGCAGCAGCATCTCTCAGCGGACGTGCTAAGCACGTCGCCTTATAAAATAACAAGGAACTGTTCCAGCAGCTCACAGCAGGGGCAGATGCGATCCAAAGGCACGCAGAGACTGGGCCTGACACATTACCTCCAGAGGAGCCTGCCGGTGTGTAATCAGGATCATGGAGGGTCAAGCTGGGAGGGGGGCCAAGCCTGGACTCGCCTCATCTCCATGGGCCCCGGTCTCTGGTGATGTCTGCACAGCCTGTGTGGAGCTCTCTGGGTCAGCTTTAATTGGGGGCATGTGCTCCAGATGGGGAAGGACTAAGGGCGGGTAAAAGGGACCCCAAAGGCAGACCCGGGTGTTGCAGGGAGTGGAAATGGGTGGCAAACGTGGGAGGGAGAGAGGCGCATGCTGCAAGTGGCTGCTCAAATATTAATCAACAATTTATTTTAATGACATAAAACACCAGGGAGCTTTGGAAGGAACATGAAGGGCTTTGGATGCCCTGAATAATGGTATTGTCCATCTGAATTATATGGTGTCATCTTTGGCAAGGGCTTCAGCAAAACCCTAAGCAAATAGTCGAGGTGCAAGAAGCTGGCTTTGACACACGGGGCAGCCGCACACTCACAGGCCCACACTCACTCCTGCCTGCAACCCCCGAAGTAACAGCCCTCTGACGATGGCACCGTCTCTGCAAATCCCAGAGCTGCACAGTCTTTCCTACTGGGAGGGGGTCAGGCTGGGGCTCAGAGAGGCCCCTTAAACCCTGAACAAGGTTAGCCACTGTGTGACCCTGGGCACATGACAGAACATCTGAAATTTAGTGTTGACACCGATGAGTTGGGATGACATTGGGTTTGTGGGGAATGTCCCTGCAGACACTGTGGGCTGGGGCCTGCACGGGCATGTGTAAGTGGGGTAGGCCACCCAGACCCTCATCCCCGCTCCTAGCTGTTCCTCATCTTGTTGCTTGGGGTTGAGGCTCCAGGAAGAGCAGTGACTCCCCCACCGCCACCCAGCCTGTCGGGGACCCTCAGCCAGGGCTCCCAGCTCCAGGTCAGCTGCTTTTCCTCCAGCTGTGTGCTGACTTCTCCCAGAAGGACCAGCCTACCCTGGGCTGGGCAGGGAAGCCACATACTCCCTGTCTCACCTGGGGAGAGCACCCCTCATTTTTAAAGATGGAAAGGAAGGACCCGTGTATAATAATGCCCTGAACATTGACATTACCAGAAACGGGACTTAGGGGCTGTCTCTGAATGCCACGGGGCTCTGCTCATTACTGAGGGAGACTCAAGACAGCAAGCAGGTCGGGCGGGAGAAGGACGAGACACCATCCCCGCCCACTGAATACCTGCAGCTGCCTAAGGCTTTCCACCCACCATGGCTTTGTCCTCCAAGGAGACAGAGCAGGCTCAAGAAAGCCTGAGCCCATCACACAGGGTCCTGGGGCTCCACATGAGACAAGTGAGCCCAGAGTCCACGCACATGCTCCCAGCAGGACCACCTGTGCTCCACGGAGCCACCTTGCCAAGGTGCCTGTCAGGTCGGGGAGGTGAAAACACCCCAGCCCAGGACACCAGAAGGCTGTTCACAGTCTAACCCTCCAGCCAGCCCCAAGTGAGTGAGAACGGCACCAGGGAGGAAGGGAGCCCCGGGGAGGACATCCTATCAGGGACGGATGAGGGGACAGGCAGGCTGTGGGGTCAGTCCAGCCTGGGTTGACTGCTGGCTCCCCCAGCTCTTCCATTTTCTCAACAGGTGGGAGTAGCTGTAGTAATCCCTACCTGCCTCACAGGATTTTGAGACTCAAAATGCAAAAATGCTTGTGATGTAGCACATATTATTTAAACGTTTTCCTCCTTCCCTCCCCCATTACAAGGACAGTACCATTCTTCAAAACACACCTCAGGATTCCCCTCTTCTCAAAAGCTGCCGGCCCCAGTTTCCACATCAGAAAACCTGAGGTGGTAAAGTTGCCTTACAGGCGAGGCCGCTGTGGTCAGCTGCTCAGGCAGCGCACTGCACAACTCCCCCTGGGACACCACATGTAAGGGGCACCCCTGGGGCTGAGCAGAGCTGTGGCCTTTCACACATAAGGATGCTGTGAAAATTTCAAGAGATTTTATTACATTGGTTTGGAAAATGCCAAAGACGGCAAAAATTAGCCATGGTCACATGTTCTCAAAAGTTTACAATTACCCTCTCTTTGCAGAGTTTAGACTTTTGTATTTATTCTCTATCTCAGCTCTACAACCAGCATAACAACAGTGACCAATTACATGCCAGTATTTAAACAAGAGGTGCTCATCAGACCTCCCTAGACTGCTCTCTGTCTCATAACCCAGTGTTTTTCCAACTCGGATATATGTGTGAATTATTTGGAGAATTTTCTTAAAAAGCAGATACTGGTGAGGTGGGGGCAAGAGGCTCAGGGGAAGCAGAAGAGTAGCAGGTGCTGCAGTTCTGCATCCTTGACAGTCTCCGTGGACCTGGTCGTGGGGAGGCCAGTGCTGGTGCGTCACGGACCACACTTGGAGGAGCTCCTGGTGTGCACAGGGATGGACTTTCTTTTCTTGGTTTGTTGAGGATTTGCTAAAAGTGATGGATCGACAAACTAACACCCATAAGCCAAATACAGCCTGCTGCTTCTTTTATAAACAAAATGTTATCTATACCCATTGATTGACATACCGTCTGTGGCTGTATTTATTTGTCTATGGCTGTATTTATAACACAGCCCTGCCCATTTATTTACACATTGTCTCTGGCTGCTTTTGTGTGACAGCTGTAGAGCTGAGGCGTTGTAACAGAAACTCTAAGACCCACAAAGCTGAAAATATTGACTCTCTGGCTCTTTAAGAAAAAGTTTTCTGACCCCCGAACAAGATGGCCAAGCAGTTAAGGCAGATAAACTGGAGTGTGATCAAGGGACAGAGTGAAAAGCACAGGAGAGAGAAATACACTGAATTTGCAAACAGAACACACTCCATCATGCCGAGATTTTAGCCCGGGTCCCAGGCCGCTTGGCTATTTCAGAGGAGAGTGAGTTATGGCCTGTCCCTGTCCACAGCATGATGGTGGATGAGGCCTCCTCAGCTGGCCCTTGTGGTGGAGGAACCAGATCCCGGAAACCAGGGAGCCCATTGTAGCCTCCATGTAATGTCATCAGCAGAAACCGGCAAATATTCAGGGTAACGTGATTACATTAATTGTGGTCCCCAGTGTTCTAGCACCCCAGCAGCCCAGGCTGTGTCCAGAGACACAACCGACCTCCTCCTCTGAGCTCCAATTCGTCCTGACACTAAGCCTCCAAGTGAGGGAGCCATTCCTGAGAGGCTGGCCGTGAATAACTGGAACCAGCCCTTGTGGTTATTTCAGTATTTATTCCTGAAAAAAATGTTTCACGGCTCTGTAGAATCTTAGAGCCAGGCCCTTGGAGGTCATCCACTCTGATTCCACATGTGAGTCACAAGTTCTCCCAACCGTAATTCTGACCAGTGACTCCAGCCTCTACTCTAACACTCCTGGTGATGGGAAGCTCACTACCACCCAGTCTTGGACAACTCTACTTGCAAGAAACTAACTCACCGAATGTAGCTCACACCTACTTCCAGGTAGCCATCCTCTGTCTGAGGGCCAAGTCACAGAGCCAAGGAGGAAGTCCCACTCAGTCCCTGGCACAGCGCTTCCAACCTCTTCTGAGAGGTGATCTTGGATAAATGGCTTTATCCTGGGGGCCTCCGGTTCCCTGGATTTCAGCCATAGTATGTCAGGTGATGCTTGCACCAAGGTGGTGAGGTGGGAAGTAGTTATTCTCATCTTAAAAATAAGGAAACTACAGCTCTGATGGGTAAATGGCACTGCTGGGGAAGGTTTCAAATCCAGGTACTCGTGATGCAACCCGGATGCTCTGTGGGTCTCAACTCTTACCTCTCAGGAAAGTAAGGGACCAATTTGGGGACAGAGAAGCTTCCCAGGCTTCCCAATTCTGGACTTGAGGATTCCAGAATGGGCCCCTGAAGACTCAAAATCAATCAGGTCAGTCCCAAACTCTGTTTAGAAAAATGAAATGTTTTATCAACTTCTGCAAAGGAAATCTGATTTCCGTCCTTGTCACCACTTTATCATTTCCTCCCAGCTGCTCTCAAGATCACAGCTTCAGAATTGGTTAAATGTTTGTCACATTTAATATTATTGCCCCCATTTTTCACATATAGGAAGCTGACTGATGCTTCTTGGAAATGCCAGGATGAGATGCAGCTGCTGATGCCATTGTGTGTGGGGGCTGGGCCTTCATGCTGCTGTACAGATGTCTGTCCATCTTTGTGGTGGTAGTGACCCACAGGGGGAGTGGGACATGCAGGAGGGGCAAGGCTGGGAAGCCAGACACAGGGGCCAGAGGGAGTGGCAGTCCCCCTAGTGGGCGCACCATGCCCCCAACCTCCACTGCCTGGTTTGCCGCCTACCACCTCCCCCTTCTGTGAGTGCATCAGCAGCTCTCACCTGAGTTATTCCAACTCCTTCCTGCATGCCAGTGTCACGGTTCCAACCAGACCCTCGGCAAACTTTATCCCCCATCCCCCATGCAGCCACGAGAGGTGATTTTTCTCAACTGCAAATCTGATCATGTCACACTCCTGTTCCAAATCCATCAGTATTTTCTTCCCTTTGTCCCTAGGATAAATTCCAGGCTCACTGACACATCTCAAGGAGGTCTCCTCCCCTTGATTTCTGCTCATGCCGAAGCCTGGTGTATTACCACAGCCCCTGGTCCAGTCCCAGAGGGCTCATTTCTGGTCCTCCACTCAGATGCATTCTGCTATACGCTGCTCCATCTGCCTGGAACCCTCTTTCCAGCTCTCCAACATGACAGATTAAAGATGGCCTCAGGTTATTTGACACTTCCTCATCAACAAGCAGGGGCCTTTTGTCTACTCCCTCTGAACCTGGGTGGACTCCGTGGCTGCCCTGACCAGTGGGCTTCAGGGGGTGTAACACTCTGCCAGCTTCTGCCCAACCTGGGAGCCGGGCAGTAGCCACCGTGACTGCATTGCTACAGGGACAGGAGAGGAGCTGTGGAGAATCCTTGAGACTATGTAAAGGAGAGAGGCTGCTCCCCACTGTCCCTGCCAAAGTGCTAGGCATGGAGGGAAGCTCTCCCAGACCCACCACACCAGACTAGCTTCCAGCTGAGAATCATCAAACAATACCAGCGAGCAGCACATGGAGGGGAACCACGCAGTGAGCTCTGACCGATGGCCTAGCCCACAGAACGGCGAGGTGAGGCACGGCGGCTGCTGGGAACCACTAAGTTTGGGGGTGACTGGTTATGCAGGAACAGATAACTCAAACACTCCCCCCACCCCCTGCCCTTTTGCTGATTAACCCACATGTATCCTTTAGCTCAGGTGTCACTGCCTGAGGAAAGTGCCTTCCACTCTGTGCTCCCATAGACATCAGGCCTCTTCCATCAGAACAGGCCTCCTTGCTGGCTCCCCTCTCCCACTGCCTTGCGAGGTCTCCAGAGGAAAAGGTCCCATGTCTGCCTCAGCACTGTGTCTCCAGCAGGAAGTACAGTAGGTGCTCAATAACCATTGCAGCCCCCCCGCCTCAGACTGTTGCATTCACTGGTACCAGACTGGTTTGTTCATTCATGCCTTCCTGAATTCGTTTGTTCAAGAAGCATTTGTCAAGTGTCTCCTATGTACTAGATTCTTCGCCAGTTGCTGGAGATGTAAAGGCAAAAAGCACAGGGGCCCCAGGGTCGTGAGAGCCAGACCCCAGCAGGCTCAATGCTGATTGGGGAAGGTGTCCCCTTGTGGGCGGCTGGAGCTGAGCGCTTAAGGAAGAATGAGGGGCTGGGCAGGAGGAAGCAGCTCCAGGTAGAGAAATCCCTGCCTCCCTGCTCCTGAGTCACCAAGGACAATATTGCTCGTGGCTGATAATTATGAAATTAAAAGCAGCTGGAGAGTGGGGATTAATAAGGGGTGGTATCCTGTGGCGGGGCGGGAGCAGATGCTTCTTAGAAGGCAGAAAGCACACAGACAGAGCCTGAGGCCTGCAGGGATCGAGGAAGGCTGAAGCCTGCGGAAGAGGAAAAAGCTGAAAAGCTCGAGGCAAAACCCAGAGAAAAGACTTAATTAAGAAAGCAGGCATTTTAGGTTCACACAAATAAGTAAGCAGAATCCCCTCGGCCCCTCCGGATCAACACCAAGTAATTGCTTTAAAGCTGTGGTTTGCTTGGCTCGGACGATCCACGATCCTTAAATACACGTTGATGAACGTAATGAAGATTGGACGGGGTGGAGAACAGGCTGCTCCCTGCTAGCCTGGTGACCAGCTTGTCCCTGGCTGTGTGTGACCCGGCCGGTCACTGCCTACCTGTGGGTCCCTGCTTCCCTCCCCACCCCACAGCACCTGGGCACGAAGGGGATGAGCGAGCAGGTCCTGAGCCTCCTCTCATCCTAGAGGTGCATGACCCTGTTTGATGCACTGGCACAAACTCTCACTCTGAGCCCAGCACACTGAGGTTCACCTCGTACCTCCATCATCTGCCACCTGTGTGATCTTGGCCGCAGCAGGTGAGCACTTGGAACCTTTTTTTTTCTCACCTCAAAATTGGAGGTTTCCATGCCTACCTCCTACTTCTGTGAGAATTAGGGGAAATAAGGTCCAAAACATCAGTCCGCAGCAAAGTCTGCCCACAGGCCACTCCCAAACCAGTCACTGTGAACTGTGAACGACCCGAGAAGGCAGCAGTGCGCTCTGGAAAGCACACTGTCAGCGGAGCCACCAGGTATTTTCCTTGCTGGGCGGAGGACCTCTCCCCGTATTCCTCTTGTCTTACTAATGATTCCTTCTTGCTCTTGAGGCCACGGCAGGGCAGCCCCTTCCTCCTGGATGCTGCCCAGAGTGCCAATTCCGGGCTGATTCTCTTGCTACCATGAGGCCCTATGGGCTGTGTCACGGCCATCTGCCCCTTTGGCCCCCTACCCGTGCCCCCTCTACTACTGCCAGGCCTGAGTGTTCTGTTCAGGGACCAAACATGTTTCCTTCACTGCAGGATCTCCAGACACCGTCTCTGGAGCACTTTGGAACAACTCCACTGCTGTTATTCACATCAGTTGTTGAGTCATTGCCACCCTCCTCCTGCCCTGCCGCTGGCTAACTGTGTGATCTTAGGCAAAGCAAACTGCATCTTTCCAGTCTCACCTATGAAATGGGCTCACTAGTACCTACCCTGTTGAATTACCATGAGATACTGTATAGGATGCCTGTTGTCTTATCTATCCCTAAGAAAGAAAGGATACTTACAAATAACTTTGACTTGATGTTTTTAATCTCCTAAAATTATGTTATAGTCTAAATGCTCTGTTAAACTGAATTGGCATTAGATTTTATCCCATGTCACTCCAGGATGCATATAAAAAGGAAAAATTGTAAGTGAAAGAAATTGGTGGAAGTATTCCTAAGCCTTCATAATCAGAGTCACTTTGTAACTCAAAATCCTCAGATAGATTGAACTTCCCTCTGTGGGGAAACTGTCACCCTCTGGGCCATCCAGATTATTGGTGATGCAGCATTTCTTAAAAATCCTTTAAAGAACCAGAAGCCATGTTTGCCAAATGTGAAGGCTGGGGTTGTAGGTCAGTGAGGCCTACTTTGGCATCTGCTTTCAGAATATTGGTAATTCTGATTTACCAATTCTGCCACCTTTCTCCATGATCATTTGGTTCCTGGGGACGAAAAGAATTCTCTGCTTCTGGGATATTCTTCTGAGCCGCTGACACCCGTGCGGTGAGTTTTAATGCTGGTACACACAGACAACACTGGGTACATCCCGACGCTGCATGAGCAACAGCAGTTATGACATCAAAAAGGATAGCCCAAGTTGGAGATACTCATGAATGAAAAAATATGCATCTTGATATTGATGAATTCCAGGACTTCATGGAGTTGCTCTCAGAATGAAAGCATGACATTTTCGAAAAGCCTCTAGCATAGTGCCCAGCCCGTGGTGGGAACTAAAATCCTGCTTCGCTCTTTAATTTCTGTTTGGAGATGTGCCTTCTGACTGGAAGTCTTCTGACTGTGACGAGTGATTGATGGATGGGAAAGGGGGTTTCAGTACCCAGAATGAGCATCTGATGGGGACTGGGAAAAAATGAGAGGCAATACGGGGCACGGTGTTTCTCAGCCTGTCTCTGTGGTGACCATCTAATTCATCATTCACACCAGGACGCCTCTGAGAGTAAAAGAGGTCACTTGCAGTAACTTCCTGGGAGCAGACAGGGACCAACTCGGGCGATCCAGGATGTTTAACACCTACTACATTCCATCTTCCATCCCGAAAGGAAGGCTGAAATCAGATGCAAATTTCTCTAGGCTTAGACTTGTGGGGCCTTGTCCCAGCCAGGAAGGCTGTGAGGTAACTGAGGGGTGGGCAGGTACTTCTGGCTCCCACCCAAGGAGGCTGAAAAATACCTTCCAAACTTGGTTAAAACCCAATGCTGCTGTATTCTGGGAGATGCTCCCCTTCCCCGCCTGTTATTTATGGTGCCGAGAAAAGGAACCACATTGATGATGGATCTGCTTTTATCGGATAAAAATGGGAGGAACAGTGAAAGATCATGGTGAGATATTGTGCAGAATTTCAGCAGGACACTTTAAAAACGCATATTAGAGAAAATGAATTTTTCACTGGCTAAAACATAGCCATTTACAGTCAGAGCATCCATATATTTACGAGCGTTTTTAGCCCTTAAAATAGTAACCCAGGACAAAATAACAAACAGTCTCTTAATCGCTCTAATTTATCAGGCTCAGCAGTTTAAGAAAAATAAATAAAACAAAACAGGAATGAGAGAGAAAGAGCGGGAGGTAAAAGTGGGAATCTGAATGCTGGAAATGGCGCTACCCAAAAGGTTGCACCTTGGCTGTCTCCTTACAAGGAGAACTCTCAGAGCTTAGTCCAGAGGCTGCCAGGAGTGGCTTTAAAAACACCTGAGGTCAGATCCGCAGGGGGTGATAAAAGGATGGGAAGAGGAAAGTGGCTTGGCCAGGTAACTCTCTCTCCCTTTTAATAATGAAGACCTTTGTCTTCCCTTTTGTGAATGTATTTGCGGACTCTGATTCCCAATCTCCTATTTTCTTTCTTCTCCTCTTTCCTTGTCTGATGTTTTCTGGGGCCAGCAACTGACCTGTATTTGCAATATCACTTCGGCCATCTCCTTTCTGGGATGCCAAGATGCCACAGAGCAGAAAGAATGCAGAAGTTGCAGACAGACCTGGGTTCAACTCTCATGTCTGACACTTTTTGCTGTGTGACCTGTGGCAAGTTCTGAAGTCTCTCTGAGTCTTGATTTACCTCTCCATGAAATGAGTTTATCACAAAACCACCAATCCCTTCTCTGCTTAATTTTCATTCTTCACCAGAAATCTCTTCTTAAATCTGGGCTAAGGTCTCTATAGAGGTTCCCTCATCAATGGAAAATGTGGCTCACAGTGTTCAACTTGTTATGATTTCAACCTAGGGAAAAATACTCTTTGCAACATAAATGTTAGGTTCCTTAGTATATACAGATTTCTAAGAAATTTGGAAGTATAGCCCAAGTATTATAATAATTAAGCAGGAAATTGACAAAATTAAAATGAACAATCAGAAATGAATATTAAAAAAAAGAAATCATACAAAACGGTAATTAAAGAAATGGAAATGAAAGCAATGCCTGCGAGTTTCTAAAAGGTCAAAAAAATTCCAATACTAAGTGTTGGAAAAAAATTGTTGCTTGTGGAGCTATGAACTGGTAAAACTTTCCTGGATGGCAGTTTAGAATATTTATCAAAAGTCTTAAATATCTGAAACCTTTGTCTAAAATTCCACTCAAATTTATCTCAAGGACAATGTTTTTTAAAGTGCGCAGAGACTTAACATGTAACGATGTTTGTCATGTTATTTAAATTACAGAAAGTGTGAAAACATTCTAAACTGTCCGACAATAAAAGATAGGATATGTAAACTAAGATAAAATGTAATGCTTTGCAGAGATTTAAAATTATGCTTTCAAGAAAATGTAATAAGAGACAAATGTTCATAAGACAATTACTGGTAGCAAAGTCACAGTGTCCAGTTATCTCTGGTTGTATCTGGGTTATATCCAGTTACATCTGGATGCCCATTCTCTTTTAAATATTTCTGTACTTTGAAATTTTCATTTTGAAGGGAGGAGGAAAGGAAGAGTGGACATAGGCAGGAAAAGGCCATTTCTACTATGTTTTCTAGATGCCCATGAAAATAGTAGAGTCGCAGAAAAGTAGGTAAAACAGGATAACTGGCTTGCCACTGACCAACTGTATGAGGTTTTGCTCTTTCCTGAACCTCTCTGCACTGAGACTTTCTTCCTTGTCAGATGAAGATAAAAATTGCCAGCCCAGCTCATGCACTGGGTTGCTGATGATCAAAAAGGACACCATGTGTGAAAGCACTTATAGAACTGCAAAGGGCTCTACAAGTCCTGGGAAGTGTAATTACCGTCTTCATTAGTACGATCGTTCTCTCCTGCTCCATTATCCTTTGCTGGAGAGCTGCTGCCTGTCAAGCTGTGAAGTACTCAGTATTTCCACATACACAGAATGAACTGCATGCAGCTGCCCAGACCTATTTCAACATACCGGCATGGAAAGATAACCAAGCAGACACCAAAGACCTCTGGCTGCATCGGGGGAGCGTATGTGGTTCTAGGAGAACCAACTTGACATTGGACAACCTAGACTGGGGTCCAGCTTGGCCATCATAGACAACCCGCTACACCGGTCTGAGTCCCATCCACTCACCTGTGAAATGGCGACGGTAATACCAATCCTAATTCTACCACATGATTGTTTGGGAGGATGCCTCTAAAGCATGTGTGTGTTCTTGATGACTACCAACCTATGCAAACGGGTACAACATTCAGAGTGAGACATAATGGCCACTGCATATAAAATACAATAGGATGTAGCTCCTCTTGAAGGTAATAAGCAATATGTGAAATAAAGGCTGGGATAATTTTTCAGAATTGCTAGATTTTAAATAACTATTATAATACAGTAAGTGTCCATAAGACTTCTACAATGCTTCAATATGCTCCTGTGTGTGTGACTCTCCAAGAACAGGTTAAATTTCCCAAAGACTGTTGACTATGGAACCCTGATTTTATGGAGTATCTGGCTTGTTCTTCTTGGCACAAAAATGAGAAATGTTGACCAGAGGCAAAACTAGCCACAAAGTGTTAGGCTGGAGAAAGGAAAAAACAAGGACATGCAAACAGAACAGAGAGATGCCACAGGGGGAAAACAGAACAGACCACAAAGTCTGTGCCTTATATGGAAAGGGGACAGCTCTCCCTGAATTCCATCCTGATGTGCCAACTAAGACCCAGATGTCAGTCTCCTCCCTCTTAGAAGGAGAAAAAGTTTCCAGTTGTCTATTATGTCACCTTTAGCCAATCATACCTCTCCACACCCCCTAAGATAGCTTGCCCACTCCTCCCCCTCCTAATCCCTTATAAGCCCCCCACCTCCCCAACTGGGTGTGACTTCTCTGGCCTGTGACGAGAAGGCCACAGAACCTCACCCAGGGGTATTTAAATAAATTACCTGGCCCTTTGTTGCCTCTCTTCGCCTGCTTATTTCGGCTAGAATTTACCTTATATATGGTGCCGAAACACAGGAAAGAGCGTGAGCGCGGGGCCCCAGCCAGCCACTGGCGGCCCCGCCCCCTCCTTCCCCAACCCGGGACCTCAGCCTGCTCTCCGCTGCGTAGATTATTTTCTGGTGAGTCCCTCAGTTTCCCCAGTCTGCTTCCCTTCCTAACTCCGTTTCACCTGGTCCATCCGAAATCATAGCTACGTCCAGGTCTTGGGCATTCAGCCCATCCGTTGTGCATATCCGGGATACTCGCCCATGGCCCTGCAGTGGGGGAGACGTTCCTCACCCAGGCTTCCAGGCCATCTCCTCTGACTTGGTGCGCTTGGGACGCTGGGTGCTCCTCTCAGTGGGATTTTTTTTGGGAAGTGGGCGCAGACATGGGGAACCAGCACTCAAAAGCAGAGGCTCAGACCCCACTGTGATGTCTCATTTCTAATTTGGCTACTCTATGGTTGTCCTGGGAAGTTCGCAAATAGAAGCTAGTCTTTCTTTGCTCTGAGGCCGGGCCTCAGTATCCCTTGGACAACCAATCTCACTGGCCCCCTGAGGGAACTTTTGATTTTAGCCTCCTCACCAACTTAATTAATTATTGCCACCAGAGCAGAAAGTAGAATGAAATCCCATATGTGCAGGCTTTTTGGACTTTGCACTCCCGTCAAGACCTTTATGTTAAGTGTTATATAACTCAGGTTCTCCTGGCCCGATCTCCAGTTAAAGATTGTCAGCCTCTTACTCTGCTCAGTCCTTCCTTTTCAGATCCGCCAGAAAACCCCAGTCACCCACCTCCCTCAGCTCGCAATCCCCTCCCCCTCTCTCCACCACCATCTTTAAGTACTTTGTCTTCACACGTGTCGCCTCCATCTTAAAGTTCTGCATTCTCAGCCATGCCGTTGTCCTGCTCTCCTCTTCCAGTGGCTGCACCACCCCTCCCCCTCTCTTTCCACCTTCACCGCCCTCTTCCCGCACCAGAACATGCTCGTCCCACCCTCTAGTTCCAGAAGCCACAGACAAGAAGCTGAGAAGAGAGAGGGCAATTAGATATCAGTAACTTAAGTCTTTGTATCAGTTTGTCTATCTGTGTATATGTTTTTATGAAAAAAGTGTTGCTGACTGTAGTTGTTGTATCTCAGTTTGTACGTTTGTGTGTCTAGGTGTATAGATGAAAAATGTTTTATTTAAAAACAAGTGCTTGTGAGGATTGGGCATTCTGAAACTTCCAGAGAACCTAGTAAAAAATGTTAAGCATTAATGCTAATTTGAGTTTAGCTGAGGGGGGCATATCCTTGTTGCTATCAGCTGCCTAAGTTTACCTAAGGTCATTTAAGTCAATGTTATCTGCTAAATCTTTTAAGAATAAAATGTTTAAAGGCTTGGCTTTGTCTAACATTCAGTAAAAGTTTTGTAAGTAATCTAACATAGTTGCTAAAAATAAGTAAACAAGCCTAGCAAATAAATATCTTAATAATAATACTGTATTAATGTATATATATATAACAGTATGTATATTGCAAACAGCCTGAGAATTTTTGTAGTAACCAAAATTCTTAAAGTTTGCTAAGTAATATAGACATATTTTGTGCCTAATAAGAAATTGTGCTATAAAGCACATTTCCAAAAATGATAATATACGTTCATAAATGTATCAATCTGAAGAATGCTAGTGTAATGGTTTACAGTAGCCTATTTTTCAGTGTTCACTGAAGGTTAAAGTAATAGTTTTAAGTTCTAATCAAAACTGCTTAAAGTAGTAAGAAAAACATTTCTGCATGCTAAAAAATACTCTTGATAAGAGAAAGTAACTTTATTCTAAAGTACAGCTGTTTATTTCAAGAGATCTAAATGTAAAAAGAAAGTTGTAAAGAGTTTGTAGAAGAATTTAGTATGATCATGCTATATAAAATTAAAGCAAATGAGTCTCAGTATCAAGTACACAGCAAAATTAGAATTTTGTTTTCAGTTAAAAAGACAGTTTTCTTAACTGTTAGTTGGCTCTTAATATTGAAAGATTGCAGAAAGTTCTTCTAATTATTTTATCAAAGCAGTTTCTTATGCTTAAAGTCTCAGTGAGTTGTCAGAGTCTTTAAGAAAATGAGATCTTAATATTAAAAGGAGTAAAAGCTAAACTTTGATAACAACTGTGTAACCTTCTTTATTTGCCTTTGAAGTGCTTTGTTGTCATTCTAGTTAATTAGATATTTATATATCATAGCAACCTATGGTCCTATTTAAGCAAGTGCCTTAAAACTTTTAACAACTTCCCAAGATCAAATTCAAAAAAGTGCTTTTGTCTCTAGTTAACTCTGATATTTTCAGAGGGCCCCTGGAACATGTCAGAAAAACTTTTTCTCATTGGAGAAAGTATTTGGCTAATTTGGCTTATTTATCTGATATATAATTACCTGCTTAATTGCCTGGAGGGCACTGTCAAAAGGAATGATGCTAAACTTTGTTACTGAATGTTTTATGTTACAGAAATATCCAAATTTCTTTATAACAACTGTCTTACAGTAAGCTCTCATCAGATCTTTGACCATTGTCATTTGTAAGTCTTCTGTCATCTATACTCACTGTTTTATTACTCCTAAACTAGTAAAAAACTAGACTTCAGCAGAACAGTAGTATTAGTTACGTAAGATTAAGTAAACTAAGGAAGATGATTTTGGTGGCTTTTTGTTTCAAATGTTGTTGATAAAGTGTTTTAAGCTTTTTCTCTTAAGCTGACAACACTTTAGTAAATGACTGCCTTTATAAGCAGAATTGAAACTTTATCTTTCTCTCTACCTGATCCCTCCAGAATTTAAAAACTCTGATTATTTTTATATTTCATGGCAGTATGTTTATTTGCATAAGTTCAATAAGAACCTACTTTCCTTGTAAGAGGACCAATTAAAAACACTGATTATACTACCAAGGCTTTGACTGGAATGTCATACCTGAGAGACATGTGTGTAAGCTCAGATATGAACAGCTTTAAGGAACTAAGGTTGACTTTATAGAGCCAACAAAACCCTTTGGAAAAACAGGCCTGGTACCTTGCTTACAGGGTTCCCAGCAGCCTTACCAGGTGAGTAATGAAGGTCACTTCCTGGCAGGTGCAGGAAGCTCATGATGTCTTAACCTTGCGAAGAGAGGAATTCACCAAATCTACAAGTACCGCAGGCAAAACCTGAGGGCAAGTCTTACTTGGCTGTCTGGCCTCAAGAGGCCTTTAAAAGTTCAATATGAAATTCCTTACAAAAAGTTCCAGCAAAACATATTTAAAGGAGCCTGTGTAATCAATTGCTCTTCTTGCTGCACTTATGCAAATAATCAAGCCAACTGTTAATTATTTTCTTAATCTAGCTACTTCTAATAAAAATAAGGGTGATTTTAGAGAAAAGTATTGTTTCAATAATGCAATCTTAGATGACCCGAGTTGCCCCCAACCAGATGTTACTTCACCGTTACGCACCTCTTCCCACTGGACCCCCCACCCTCCTTCGGCCTAATACCAGCCTCAAACCCCCACGATGCCCCTTGTCAGCCAGATTGAGTCATCACCCATTATGACCAAAAGGCTGGAATGTTAGGCTGGAGAAAGGAAAAAACAAGGACATGCAAACAGAACAGAGAGATGCCATAGGGGGAAAACAGACCAGACCCCAAAGTCTGTGCCGTATATGGAAAGGGGACAGCTCTCCCTGAATTCCATCCTGATGTGCCAACTAAGATCCAGATGTCAGCCTCCTCCCTCTTGGAAGGAAAAAAAGTTCCCAGTTGTCTATTATGTCACCTTTAGCCAATCATACCTCTCCACACCCCCTAAGATAGCTTGCCCACTCCTCCCCCTCCTAATCCCTTATAAGCCCCCCACCTCCCCAACTGGGTGTGACTTCTCTGGCCTGTGATGAGAAGGCCACAGAACCTCACCCGGGGGTATTTAAATAAATTACCTGGCCCTTTGTTGCCTCTCTTCGCCTGCTTATTTCAGCTAGAATTTATCTTACACAAAGGTTCAAGGTGGGCTCTAACCTGGCTTCTCTGCTGCTTTTCACTCCTGAGCCCTTTCATGCTTTTCACCCAGGTACTGCTCTCACGCACTTACGAATGCTAATACTGCCATGTCTCACCCTCTCACCTGTGCCCTTCCTATTCTTTGTTTTAAATTCATCCATCCATCCATCCATTCTTTCAACCACCCATAAATCTATGTCCACCTCTCCACCCATTCCCATTTAACAGACTGAAAAACAAACTCAGGAAGGTGAAATAATTTGCCTCTGGCTAGATTCAAATCTACCTTAGATCCAAATTTAAATATATGGGCTTCCAATCCGAGGTCTGCTGCTATTTCATTGTCTCACAGCTCCCCCACCTCCCCACCACTCCCACCAAGCCAGACAGCCTGGAGAGTCACAAAGTCAAATACAGAAACAGGGAAGGAGGAAGCCATATAGAGACAGACATCCAAGAGTACCGGCGAGTCCTGGAGGAGCAGAGAGCAGTCGAGCAAGGGGAGCAGAGACTGGAGCCCCTCAATCCTGTGGGCGAGAGCTGGGCATGGGCAATGAGGCTCACCATTCTGGTGTACTGAGGTAACAACTGGACTATAGATTTTAGAGCCAGGGAGATTTAAGTTTGAATCCACAATCCAAAATTTACTAGCCATGAGCCCTCATTGAACCTGTTTTCTTCTCAATAAATTATGATAATTCCTGTCTTGTAGGAAGGCTATGCGAATTCAGTGAACTGATGTATATAAAGACCTTAGTGAAACTCCTGACCAAGTGCTCAATAAATGGTATCTTGCCCCATTTTATCCCAAGTTGATATGGCCTGGAGACAGACCAGTTCCACTCATTACTGGATGCCCACCATACGTCAAGAGTATTTTATGGACAAAAACAGGTTTCTCCCCTGGAGGAAACCAGAGCCTATGTGACCTCATCTACATTTCTACTTTTCTAAGCAGGAAGGGCTTGGTGCATCAAGAGACTTCTTTACAAGCTGTGTAAAATCGGTGGAAACTTCCAAGGCCTGCCTGTGACTGTTGGAAAGATCGTCTGAGAGCAAGTTCATGAACTCAGAGAAAAGAACCATCGAGTTCTAAGAAATTATGCAACGACTAACAATAATAACAAGAGCAGCAACGACCTTGACCGAAGCCACATTATTTGTTCCCTAATGTTATCGTTCCTCTGATCTGGTGTTTATTTGTTAACTGATACCAAAGAAGTAGCCTGTCTGAGGCAGCCCTAAAAGACCTTGCATACATTTTCCTTTCTTTCTTTGTTCATTAAAAGAAAAATAAGAAAGTGTTCCCTGTTAGATTGCCCTGCCCTGCAAAGGGCACTGGCTACAAGGATTATATTTTAGTCAAGGACACAGGAAGCAGAAAAGCTTGACTAATTACGTTGCTAATTACTTGAAGCATCTTCCATTTGACAATATAATTATGCCAGAGTTAAGGTGAGATGTCTCAATTACTGAGGAAAAAGAAGGAAATCCCCTTCCCACCACTCCTCCTTTTTCTGATATTCAAGCTGGATTTTAAAAACTTTCAACTCAGAGGTCATTTACAAGAAATGAGGCCCCACCCCTCTTTCTTAAGCCATAACAGGCCAAGTAAGGTCTGATTAGTTTTCCCTCCAATGGCAGGCTTTCCATAACTAAATGAGGTTTGCACAAAGGAAATAGACTTTTCAGTGACTATCCACCCACTCTTTTGTCCCTGGTTAAGGTTCAATCTTAAGCAGGGTGTGACTGCCAGCAGGATCTTTAAGAATGTTCCAGAAGGATCAGAGATGTGAAGGCAAATAATAGTTCTTGTGGTCAGGGTCTGAACAAGATTTCAGAAAGCAAAACAGAGGATGAGCAAAAGGTTAATGGAATCCTTGCACCAAGCAACTTGTCAAGTTGGTGGGGAAGCAGCCCTGACTCTTCTCATCATCATCTTAGAACTCAAGTTTCCTAAATGGTAAAAGTAACCACTGGGTGAACATCTTGCTACTCCATGTGTGGTCTGTGGACCAGCTGTGTCAGCATCACCGAGGGGTTTGTTAGAACTGCAGAAATCTCAGGCCTCACCCCAGACTTACTTCATCTTAGAAACATCTCCCAGGTAATTCGTGTATACACTAAAGTTTGAGAAGTCCCAGGAGAGCATATAGTCCTGCCAATTTCCTTTGACCCTGTGGATAAAGTGAGGGTTCCTGTGGCCAAGATCTCACCTGGCCCTGGTTGGCTAGCTCACTACACACGTGTGGGCAATGCATCATTATTCACTCTATATAAAGGGCCCTGACCAGTGCTCTGGGTGACATGGTGGCACAGCTGCAAGGCTGCAGGAGAGCAGAGCAGAGGCTGGAGTGGTGGCAGCACTGAGGACAGAGACTGAGACGACTGTCTGGGTAGACAGGCCCAGAGGCAGAGAGGCCCAGAGGCAGAGACCAGCTTGCTGCATGAAAACTCACTCTGAGTGAACAGGATTCTAGTGATTGACCTGCCACCATGGAAATAAAGTTGGGTATAACCCTTTCACCCCAAGGACATTCTCCTGTCATTTCTTTGTCACATTGACTCCATAGTGAACTTGCCCAGGGCTGAAACCCATTGGCAAGACAGACCCTTTCTCAAAAGACAATCTCAAATTAACATATTCCTGCAGCTCCTTGCTTCTATATATCTCTAGAAAGATCCTGACAGACCAAACCGCTGACATGTATGGCAAATAAATCTCATCTCTGATTAGTTGGTACTACCTACTTCCAGGGCTATTTGGATAAAGAAACATTAGGCAGCATCAAGGCACAGTAGAGAAAAGAGCTCTGTGATCAGTTAGTGATGTCTGCCATAGGTACAGGCTAGGGATGACAAGCGTGCTAATTATACCTTAATGTGTTTACACCTTCAAAGAGGACTTGGTAGAGAATGGGGGAGAGGTTTATAGGCAAAAGCATAGAGAATCAACCAACCTGGATTCCTGAACTCCATTCCTGGTTCCAGACCTCAGATGAAGGTGTTGAACTCAGATCACAAAAGGACCTTACTACACAGATGTCCTTTAATACCACTGATCTATGACCACATGTACATATAGTCATATCATACATGCTCATGTTCTAATGTAAACAAATTTTGTTCCTGAGTCCTAACAACCCCAGTTTCCTGTAAGCCACAACCCTCCTCTTAAGTAATAGTCTGGTGGTGCCTGTGGCGGGGGAGGAGCAAGAGAAGCTGAGGGACAAGGGGAGGAAGAGCTGGCACGCACACTGGCCTGAGGCAGAGCCCTGCCTGCCGCCTCTGCTAGGCATCTGTTTCCAATGAAGCCAAGGAAATTCCTGACCCCATGCCTGCATTCTCTTGTTGCCGGCCTGCTCTTTCCTCCACATCTTTCTCTCCCCTCTGTGGGCTTTGGGCCAAGCCAAAAATACCCATGCATGGGCTCTCTGGGGCCAGGAATCAGAACACGGCCTGGCGCCCTGACTCCCCTGGCAGTGGCTGGCTGCCCGATGTGATTCTCAGAGGCTGCCTGAAGGTGCCTCCAAGGAAAATCCACCCTAGCAGGCTCTCTGAAGTCCACTGGAGGTGACCCAGCCCTCTCAACATGGCTATTTATTAGGAAAACAGTTCAAAACAGATCTCTCAGTGATGTGGCTGTTCTAGAGACACCTGTCCACATGTATCCAGAGATGATATGCTACCAACACCACAGAACAAGGTGAGAGTGAATTTCTTGGAGTCATAGTGAAAGGCAGCGGTTCCCCACTGGGGGCATCTGGTAGTGTCTGGAGACATCTTGGGTTGTCCCAAGTGGAGGGGACAGTATTACTGGCCAGGGATGTTACTAAACCTCCTCTAAGGCACAGGAAGCCCCACCACCACCAGCAAAGAATTATCCAACCCCAAATGCAAATAGGTTGAGAAGTCTGGGTGTAAGAGACCTTAGGACTACAAAGACCATCCCTCTGGTCTACAGATCAGAACACTGCAGTCCTCAGAGGAATACAGACTTGCTCCAGGTGGCACAGTGAGCTGAGAGGAAGGCTGAACCAGGTGCTCTGCTCCATGATCTGCCCAGCTATGTACTTAGGGGAGGTAGAAAGAGAAGAATAAAACTGGCCCTTAGGACAGGCCCTGCCTAGGCTTGCAGCAAGAAGCTGAAGAGAAAGAATGGAATATGGGATTGATGAGCTTAAAGGTATAATCACCACACTCGACAAGAAAACACATCTCCAGGGCTCTGCTGGCCTCATTTAGATGAGCACCTGCTTCCTCCTCACTGATAACTAAGAAGGGGAGTAGAAAGAGGGGTAAGCATAGAGGGAGAAAGCTTGGGAGACTACATTCTACCTCTACTTATTATGAGCCACAAAGAAGCCCTAACAGGTCATTTGTTTCTTATAATTTGCAAAGAAATTACCCAAGTTTTTCCTCTACAAAGCAGCTCCTAGGACACTGTTTTGAGATGTGTCTAGATACATAACTGGCTGGTCTCCTGGAGTAGGGATCACGATTATTCTGTTCTGCCCATGTACAACCCCTTCACGAACCAGAGAGTGGACAGCTGGCCCACACCCATAACCCTAATTCAGTATTGAAGCCTAAAGGCTGATTCAGAGCAACTTCTTCATCATGTCGCTTCAGAGTTACTATAACTACCCACCTACTGTGAGAGCAATGCCTTCAGACGTAGTTGAAGCAGATGAAAACATTAACATGAGCCTCCACCCCATTATCTGCATTTGGCTAAGATTGTCCACAGTCAGTCTGTCCAACCCAACTAATTCTCCCATGTCACCCAAGGAGATCCTTTCATTTCAACTACCCTCAGCCTCACCTACACAGATGTGCTTGAAATGTCCATTTCCAAATGCTCTAAAGTGATGTCAAAGTTGGGGCTCATCCTGGAGAGACTTTCTGAAGCCTGTAGCCTCAACATCTAGATTTTTAAGGCTCTTCCAACAAGCCCTCACCAACATCATTTCCTGCAGCTTATCCAGAAGCTAGTCCCATTTTTAAAAATAAACATATTTTCTGATTGTAAAAGAAATCCACATATATTGCAGCATATACACAAAATAAAATGTCACCTGAAATAGTCCCACCCAAAATGACCACCCTTACATAGCAGTTCATATCCTTCTACATTTGTTCAGTATGTGTATTTACCTGCATCTACATCCATCACTATATGGCATACACAAACATGCATACCTATTTAAATTTAGTCCCATTGCCTACAGAATTTCATCACCTGCTGTTTTATCAAACTATATATCATAAATTTCTTTCTCTGCCATTCCTTTTCTATATCATCATTGCATGGCATTCCATCACATCAATCTGCCATAATTCACTGAATTCATGTCTTATAATTAGATGATATTTTTCTCCTTTTGCTACTACATATAAATAACACTATAATGAACACACTTACAATACACATTTGAATGCATCTATAGAATCCTAGGGTCAATTCCTCAAAGAAAAACTGCTGGGACCAAGTCCATGTACCATTTTTATGACTTTGGAGGCATACCTTGAAATTGACAGATCAAACTTTAAAAAATATTGGGAACCTCTGTTTTAAACATGAAGGCATATAAACCTCCAAATTGGAAAAATGAATGGGATTAACTCTTTTTGCCAAGGTTTGGGAAGTTAATATCTAATTCTAGTCCTGAAGCCTTATAGCTCACTCCTCCTTGTTTTTATACCTGCAATTCAGTAATTGACCAGTAGTGGTCACTCTTTGGATTTGGAGGATGAGGGCAAGACTGAAGTCACAGATGAATCCAGTACTGTAAGTCCACCAATATTTTAGCATATGTTATTCATAACTGTTTCTCCCATCAGATTTGAGATCCTTAAGGAAAGGGAACACATAACTTTACTCTCAGAAACCCTAAAGAGAAAGTGACTGCCATATAGTACACATATCTTTTATAGGTTGGTAAGTTGCCACCAACAATCTAAACAAAATCCTCAATAAAATTTATATAGCCAGGGTGCCTCTAAAGACCCAGTGACATTTTGCTTAATCAAAAAGGGACACCATATCAAGTGTGGACCTTATGTCAGCTCAGGAATTAGTGCACTTTTCAATTCTTCCAGAGAGAAAATATTTCTAAATGAAGATATTTCTTAGGATGATGATTTAAAATACAGAAAAAATAAAATGAAAAGGTAGTTTGTGGTATTTTAGGGTAACCAGCCAAAGGATGACATTTCTTTCCTGGTTTCCAGTGCATTATTTCTGGGAACAGATTAGGCTGCAAATGGAAATAAGAGTGTGTATCATTCCAGGACCTAGAAAACAGACGGTGAGAGGCAAGTTATTTCATTTGAAAAACAGAGGGTCTAACTTTGAACTGCTTGGTGGTGAATGAACCAACCTTCCCTGCAATGTCTGGCTAAGGCTTCTGTCTTCACTGAGCGCCAAGGACATTTAAATGTGTGATATTTGATTTACTGGGTGAAAAGCTCAGATGGGGCCCGAAAAATCCATCTGTACTCTCATAACTTTTCAAAGGGAAACAAGGTTATTAACATTTATGCAGGCTCTAATATTATGGATCAGGCCCTGGGTGTGTAAGAACTCATCAAGTCAATGGGATGGATCCCATGATAAGCTCTTAGAATGGCAGACAGAGTGGTGAATTTGGGCCAGGACTGGAAGACACATTAGGATCTGATTCTTCAGTATAGAGAAAGCCCCAGAGAAGGAATGTGAGTCACCCAAGATCACACAGCTAGTTAGAAACCTAGCAAAAGCAAACCAATAAACAAAAATTCCTGTTCTATTAACTTGCACATTAATGTCCTTTCTTCTCAATTCTGTTTTGGCCTTTTGTCTCCTTATATATTCCATTTCATGGAAACATAAAAATTGGTGAAAAATTAAAGCATTCATACCTGACAAAGCATCATTCTCTACCAGCTGAATGACAAGGGGCCTGTGAAGACCAATGATACTTGAGATCTAATGGACAATGTTCCAAATGGTGGATGTCACCATGACAAGAGATACCCTTTCATCAAGGAAACAAGGAATTTCAATTCTAGGTAGCATTTTGATTAAGGATATCTCTGAAACTTCTCCTCTCCTCCAGCCCTGGGGCAAGATCACACCCTTATTTAGACTTTCACATCTTCTGTATATACTACTTCAATAGACTGCTGTCTCAGTCAGGGTCCAACCAGAAAAACAGAAACCACCGCAGGTATGTAAAAAGGAGGAACTGAAAACAGAAATGTGGTTGCACCAGTGTTGGAAGAGCTGAGAACCCAAATAGGTGAGGTGACGCAGAGATTCACAGCAGCGGGAAGCTGTCACCTTCCTTAGATACCTTCAGGGGCAAAGGGATGAGTGACATTACAGGAGTCCAAGGCCTGCTGAAACCATGGTAGGGTAAGGGTAGGGAAAGAGATAGGGAAAGGGTTACAGGGAGGGAGGGAGGAGGAAAGAGGGGAAGGGAGAGGGAAAGGGAGGAGAGGAGGGTGGAAGGAAGGGAGGGGGGCAGATAGGGAGGGTGTGCTGGCTTCCTTCTGCAGCTAGGGAGCAGAGATACGAAGGGGAAAGGATGGGTTGGAACGCCAACAGATCCAATCTCTCCCTTCCAGAATCTGTCCACTGCAGTGCCGCCTGACTGATCCAACACACAAGTCTGGTCCTGTCATCCACTGCTTCGGTTCTTCTTTGGCTTCTGTTGCATTTGAGGGAAATAAACATTTCCTCCAGCGCAGCATACAAGGTTCATCTCGATCTGGATAAGTTTAAGACTGACCAAACTTACCAATGTTTTTACTCTGAAAAGGCAATTCTGTTGGGCTTCAGGAAGGAGGTGGCATGTTGTGAGCCACATCAGGCTGGCAAGTGATGACGAAGGGATGAGAATAGCAGCCATTGCAGCTGGAGGCGGACAATCATGGGCAGAAAGGGCAGGAACCCAGGGTGGGGACTCAGAGAAAGGTAGAGCTGGACTTCAGACTTGAACCCCTGGTTCCAAAGCCCATGAGTGAAAAAGTGGGTGAGTTGGGTCCTTAGTAAGAGAAAATCTTTACCTCACCCATGTGAATTATCAAGCACCTCCCACATTCCAGGCATGGGACAGATAGGGTATAAAGATAAGGTTGGGACTAAAACTGAGGCCTAAGAACTAGGCCTTGAGTTCATAGCCAAGAGCCTGGACTTCATTCAGGGGGCAGGTGATGTGAGCGCAGCTGTGGATGGAAATTTCACTCCCCCACCCCTGTGAAGCATGGCCTGGATGGGGCTGGAAGGAGGAACCTCCTATGGCGCTGGCTGCTGCCCTCAACCCAGCCTGATGCAGCACAGCCCCTGCCAGCCCCAACTCAGGCCCACACACCCTGCACCTGGAGCTGCACCTCATGCTCTTCGGAGGCAGAAAAGTCAATAAACTCATTTTCTCACAGAAAGAGTATATCTTCAGGAAGGCCCTGGGGAGTTTGTCTGCAAAGTTTAATTTCTGTTGAAGGATTCTGAGTAGGCAAAGAATACGGAAGGAAGAGGAGCGTGAAGAGGAGCTGAGGAGCTGACATCTGTTTGCCGAGACCGTGCTCCAGATCTTTGAGATCCTTGATCTCACTGGATGCTTGTAACAGCCCCCTGAGGTGGGACAATATGGAGAGCATGAGAAGAACACGGAAGGATCAGCAAAGTCCTCTGATCTCCAACCCTGATTCATGCAGCAAATAATTATCAAGCGACTCTGGCTGCTAGACACCAACCCAGGTGCTGGGGACCCAGCAGTGGGCACATCATCCTTTGCCTCAAAAATATTTCAGACTTCTGTTGGAAACAGACACATTGATAGGCCAACGCATTAACCCCCATCAATTCTCCACCTGACCACTCCGAGAACCAACAGCTGCATCTCTCAAGGAATTTACCAAACATCTTTAACTATACAAGAAATATTTCTTTTATATTTTCATCACATTTTGAAAATCTGAACGTGTCTTATAATTGATTCAGGAATTTAATGTAGTTGAGTTTTTCCTAAAACAACAAACAAAAATTACAGTGTTATTTCACCAGTGGTGTGGATCCACAGAGTCTTAAACATGATAAGCATGGAAAATGACTATAACAGAGATATTAATAGCTCCCATTTGGGAGGTCTTTGTAGAGTATTTGGGAGGGGAAATCAATGGGCAGACTAGAACTTAGGAGCCTGGAACCTGGACTTCATTCAGGGGGCAGGGAATGTGAGCCCAGCTGTGGATGGAAATTCCACTCTCCCCGCTGGGAAGCATGCCTGGATGGGGCTGGAAGGAGGGGGCCAAATGTAATTAAAAATTACATTCCCTCTCTGATGAGGCACTGATGCATGACCATTTCATAAACATGATCTTAGCCACTGTCCCACATGAGTCAATTAGTGTCACCAGGAAAAAACAAGCAAGCAGGGAAACCTGCTCCTTAAAATTACTTAATATGAAAATCCAGGTTTGGAGGAGGAAAGGTGTGGATTGGGCTAGACTCAACTTTGACGGATGGCTAGGTCGATGTGGGGATGCAGCCACACAGGAGGAATTGTCCCAGTGGCACTCTCGACATGGGAAAAACAGGGACCATCACAAACTACCCTGCTTTTTCATTTGCTCATCCCACCCGAGAACACTTTAGCTTCTTCCTTTGTTGAACCCAAACTCAATTCCAGTTAACTTACACAAATTCCCCAAACTTCCTAGAGTCTAAAGATCGAGAACAATATATATAGGTGGAAAACAGATGCAGAATGCATTCCAATTCTCCTCTAAAGTGTTTCTAAATTAAGTAGAGTGGAAGGAAATGGTGAGACACTTTGGATACATTTATAAAAGGTTTACACATGAGGCTGGGTGTGTGTGTGTGTGGAAATGAGGTGGCTTCGGAAACACACTGGGTCCATCAGAAAGTACAGTCCCCCAGGCCAGGGAAGCAGGAGAGACCTGATCTGAGCAGGTTCACGCCAGACCTCCGTATCTCCCCTTCTAAATGGGACAAGAGAGAATGTGGTTAATAAATAAACAAATCTCAGCTCTGGGGTCTCCAGAGGACATTTGTTTTGGTGAGATTTCAGGCCTGGTTTTCAAGAATAAGGAGGTGCCGACTATTTGTCGAAGCTCCTAAAACAGCATGATCTCTGGCCCTTAGGAGATTTATCTTTTATTTATACTGAGTATTTTTAAAAGCCTGTTACTGTAACAAAGAAGCAACTGGGAGGCTTGATGTAAAAAGTGCCATAATGTTTTTAGAGCCCACATTTAAAAGAAAATATGCGCCTAATATTATAAAACAAAAAGTTTGAAGGATAGATAGAAGGTTTTAGGCATTCACTTAAATACACATTTAATTTAGCACATGGGGAGATGAATCTGAACCCAAGACACTGTCATCGAGGAATGAACAGCCTGGAGAGAGAAACTGACTTGAAAAACTACAAATTTCAGCTTTGAGTGACCCAAGATAGGACAAAGGAAGGACCCAGAGGAAAGTGAAGTAACTATTTTCCTGATAGAATCACTCAAGGCTTCCCTGAGGAGGTGACTTGAGTTTGATCTAGAAAAAGTACATCCTCTTACCGTGGCATCTAGACTAATATAGTAGTTATCTACAGCTACGTAACAAGTGACCATGAAATGTAATGGCACAAAACAAAAAGAAACTTGTATTATGTCACAGAGCTTCCAGGAGGCCGGGATTTGGGGGCAGCTTTGAACACTGATTCTGGTTCAGGGACTCTGATGAAGTTACGTTCAAGAGTGGGCTGGAGCTACGAGTGTCTCAGGGCTCCACTAGGACTGCAGGATCTCCTTCCAAGGCAGGGAGTTCACTCATGCGGCTGACCGGCGCTGGGTGCGCGGGGAGGCCTCTGTGCCCGGCCGGGTGGACCTGCCCACAAGGCCGCTTGAGTGTCTTCACGGCACGGCAGCTGGCTTCCCCAGTCCTACTGATCCAAGGAAGAGCCAAGCAGAAACAGCGACGTCTTTTGGGACCGAGCCTCCTCCGGTTATTCTCTGTCATATCCACAATCTCCTACTGACTCCAGGTCAGCCCTGTTCACTGCAGAGGGGAACTGCATGAGGGCATGAACACCAGGAGCTGAGAATCACCAGGAGCCACTCTAGGGGCTGGCTACCACAGCTAGTGATGGTCCTAAGACAGTGGTAGTCTGTCATTATATTTGGTTGCTAGTGATTGGGGGTGGGCATCATGGGGGAAGTTCGTTTAGGGGTTCGCTAACGTCAGACTTTCAAATCACATAAGCCTTTGCTCAAATCTGGGCCCCAGCATGAACTGGCTATCTGGCTTCTCTGACTGTTGGGAGATAAGAACTAGAAAAGCCCCATTAGATGCAGAGATAGAAGCCATATGTTGACGCCACACATGGCAGCCACATCCCACCGTCCCGGAGCGCCGTCCTGGGAACTGTTTTGTGAGGAATCTAATTTTTCTCATCTGTAAAGTAGGGGATAGAAAAACAAACCTCACATATTTCTTGTGAAGAAAAATAAAATAAGTCCTGAAAGTGTTTGTTCAACGTCTGGCCCAGAATTCACATACTCATCACTGTCAGTCTAGTACTGTTGTATTTACGATCAGTGTCAACACACCGGACGAAACAGAAATATTCAGTGAATTCAGCAAAAGTGTGTATCCGTCCACCAACAGTGTCTCCCAGGGAATTTTAAATCATTTGCTTTGCAGACCCCTTTAAGAGGAACTTACAATGTTTAAATAAACAAGTCAGTGGCTTCACAGAAAGATCTTTCCGAGACTGGTTTGGGGCCAAGATGTACCACAAACATCTTGTCCTCTCCGGTCTTCAGATTCCAACTCTGGAAAATGAAAGGGAGAAAAGAAGAAAGAGAAGGAAGGGAGGAGGGAGGGAGGAAGGAAAGGAAGGGACAAGATCGAACAGTGTTTCTTAAATCCCAAGTGTCCCAGAGAGCAACTGCAGTAGTTCTGTGGTTTCCTGCATCACATATTTGGCCCTGCAAAGCATTTTGCTGAGAAAAGCATTTTACCGAGAAAAGCATTTTACCCTACAAATAAGTTTGCAAACTCCAACACGGACAAGATGATCCACGAGGCACCGTCTGGCTCTGGGTGGATCTTTCCTAATCCAGGGGCAGACACTTCACCCCCAGCAGTAACTCCTGCTTCAAAGCAAAGAACTCCCCTACCCTACTTTTTATACTCTTAGGGGCATGTTGTTTGTCCTTAGTGAAATTAACAAAAGACAGTTAGTACTTGACACAAGTCCTCTAAGGACTTCCTTTGTCAGCCTGAATCTATGCAGCTCAGTCTGAGCCACGCCTTCTAGTGAGCAAACCAGGCAGTGAATCACCCTCCAGCTCATGTACCTTCCAAGCCAGGCTGAGAGGACTCCAGATGCAATTGCAATTTAAATAAAGAATTAAAATGAGGAAATGTCATCCCTACCCAATGCCCTGGGCCTGAAATGATCAAAACTGTCCTTTTATTTTCTCCTCTCTTAAAATTACTACTTTAAATTTAATTTCCCACTGAAATTTCTCTGGCCGACTCATCGAATTTTCTATCAAAATGACCCACAGAAGAATCAGTACACATTAGCACAGAAGAATGGGCTGACAGGATGGGCCATATCCAAGTGAAAAGTAAAGTAAAGTGAAACAGAACAAACACCAGGAATACAGTAGGTGGAATAGTGAGATGACTGGTATATTGTCCACAAATTCCTGCACACGTTGGCTAAATCCTTAGCTTCCCCCAGAGGTTAGCATCTCACACCCACAACCCCAAGAAACTTCCAGTTCTCCAGCTTTCCTTGGAGGACCAGGGTCTGATGCGAACACTTCTGTGTCCCCTGACCCCCCCTCTGTAGTAGAATCTGGTTTATGAATGAACACCCAGTGCCACTTTGGGTGCAACAGGAAGTTCCAGAGGACAAAAGACAAAAAGCAAGGATGGCATAAAAAATAGAGTTGAGCCTGCAGATGTCATTTCAGTAATGACAAATGCATGGTTATGCACCAGTTTGGTGGATTAAATGTATTTGTTTATTACCAGGCACTTCGCTTGAGGCAGGGTTGAGAGGGATGAATATAAGATGGTCTGGTCGGGCCCAGTGGGGTAAGTACGGGCTTCAAAGCAGAGCGCTGGGTAAGTTCCTAGCAATTTCTAGATATATAATTTGTAGGTGGATGACCCTGGGCCCATGACAGTTTCTCTAAGCCTCTGTTTCTACACCTGTAAAACATTCACCTCCAGGTGGCTGTGAGGATACAGTACCATTAGCCTCTTCTGATCCTTTCTGGAAAAGTGTGGAATATACAAAAAAAGAGATGGCTGAGGCAAGAGAAAAGCATCAGCGAGAAATGGGGAACTGCTGGATTTCAGATACGGCAATGTCATTATCTGTGTTACGGCAACATAAATCATCCACCCGTTCCATGCTGTGATACTGGAAGGTGCATGTGTGCAGGTGCCAAATGCCTAGACCTGCAGACCTTTAATGCATGCTTATAAAATTCATTAGAAATTCCTGTTATTTATAAGTTTCGTTTTTGTATTTATTAAGTGCTCCCATTCAGTCAGGAGACATTTATTTTGCATTTACTTCATGCAAGCATTGCTAAGGCTTGTGCTAAATAAAGATGAAACCAGTCAGGGCTTCTGCCCTCAAAAGACTCACAGTTTGCTGGAGAAAACATGGCCATGAAATGGAGTCGTCTTCCCAGGGCTTAATACTCTAAGTGAGAATAAAGGAAAGAATTCTACCTGGAACAATAGAGAAGGCTTTTGCAGGTAGCGTGCCCTCTGAAGAGCTGGTGGGCTGAGGAAGGGAAGATGGGAAAACTCTTCCAGCCAGAGAGAGCAGAATATGCAAAGAAATGGAGCAGGAACTTGGTGGGCCCACTTGGGAAAGAGCCATGGAATCAAGGCCGGCTAGTATCAACGTTACAAGAAGACACTCTACAGTAAACAAGATGAGACAGCTGGCAGAGTCCGGGGTGAATGAAGGCTCTCTGGACCCAGGCTCAGTAGGAGACGCCGGGTGACCTGGGACCTTTCAACGCTTCCAAGCAGAGAAGGTGGTATGCTCTGATGGCAAGTCTGATGGCAAGATAATGGATGCAGAGGTCACCCTTGGGGGCCTGCACCCCGACACCCATTCCCAGGAAAGAGGTAGAGGTGCTTCCTGGACTCTGTCCATTTTCTACCATATTAGGAAATTCATCTTGAGAAAGCACATTCCTTCTGGGTTCACCCCATGATTAGCATTTTGTACCAAAAATAAAAAAGCAAAACCAAAACCCTTCAAAGCGGAATTTCTTCTCTTGCCTTGGCCCAACTCAACTGCAGTTGGTTTTCATTTATTTCCATGTGTACTTTGGAACCGGAGCCGTGCACTTTCCCAGCTACTCCCGCCGCCTGGGGTGTGTTATTTTTGTGGGGGCGGGGGCTCTGACTCGTCCCCTGCTCCCACCTCTTTCTCCACATTTTAAAATCAGATTATTAGAAAGGGGGCCTCTGTCTGCAGAGAGTGAGAGGGGAGAGCCTGAGCTCTTTCTGCTGGGTCACTAACCAAAGGGCCCAGGGGCAGTGAGTCCCTTCAGCAAGGAACTGCAAACTTGAAAACCAGGCAGGGGGATGGTTCCCTGAAGCAGCCCCCTCTGTTGGGATCACTTTTGGGGGCAAGTTTAATCAAGATGGGATGTGTGACTTCAAAACAGCTGGGAAACATTACAGGTCAAAAGTTTAAATCAAGTTAAGATCCATTGGAATGTGCAAGCCCCGTGTGTTTCTGATCTCTGTCTCTTGCTCTAATCTGCACAATGCTCCTTGCGGATGAAACGTCTTTGTCAGGGCTGGTGTTGATGCACTGGCCCAGGAAGGCACACTGGGGAGGGCAGGGCAGCAGAGGCTGTCTGAGGGGTAGCTTATCTCCTAGGAAAATAAAGATGGAGCCAAACCCAGGTGAGAATACAAACAAAGAGAATACAAACACATAGGGTCAGAATACTAAAACTGAAAAGATCTTTGCAAAGCACTGAAGCCCCTTCGTTACAAATGTGAAAATAGGTCCAGAGAGGTTAAAAGCCAACTCGGAGTCACACAGCACTTAGTGGCTTGGGCACGGGAAAGATAAAGGTATTTAGATCAGGCCACACCCCTGCCCTAAACCCAATGGCTTAGGTTTGCCGTTAGGATGAAATGAAATGTCTCCAGCCTGTAAGGCCTCGGGTGATCCGGCTCCCACCACTGCTCTATTTGCTGGGATCACATGCCACTTTCCCATCATCCTCAGGGAAGATTGGCTTCTTTTTTGGTTCTATAGATTTGTGAAGTCTTCTCCCACTTCTGAGCTTGGGGACTTGCTATTCCTCCTTTCTAGAAGATGTGTTAACCCCTCTGCTCCTTCCTCTCTCAACTGGAAGGTGAACACCACTTCCTCAGCGAGGCCTGATGAAGCCATCCAGGGTGGCTGCCCCCACAGTGCATTCCCCTAGGCTGGCCCCGGTCCTTCCTGGCACCTGGCCTCCTGTTGTCTCAGTGACTATTGCCCCTCCCATCAAAGTACCTGATGGTGGAAACCTTATGGGCTTTGCTATTACATCCTGGTGTCCAACACATGACAGCTGTTCGACATGTATTTGATTAATAGATTAATCAGTCAACCAGTTAGACAATTAGTAAATTAAACGATAGTGTCTTACTGTCTCCTTAACAATTAAGCACTGGGATGTGTGGAGATCAAAGATGGCCACAAATTATTTGGTGGGGCAGTGGGGAGGCCTCTGTCCCCCCCCCACCCCTTGATTCTAGATGGATTCTGTGACTGTTCGGTTAATAGAAAATGTCAGAAGTGGCCTGTGCCACTTTCCAAATGTTAAGAGACAGGCAGCTTCCATTTCAACTGCCTCTGGAAACCTGGAGCTGTCATGTAAGTAGTCTGACTACCCTGAGATGGTCACTATCTAAGGGGCTCTGGGCAACAGATGCAGCTAAGCCCACCCTCCCAGACATCCCTGAGTCCCCCAAGATGTCAAGTAAGAGAATGAAGTCATTTTGTTCCCCCACCCCACAAAGCCCAGCCATCAGTTGAACACCACCAGGTGACCTCAGCCAAGGCCACAGGAGCAGAAGAAACACCTAGCTGAGCCCTGCCTGAATTCTGTCTGAAATGGGGTGGCTTTCAGCTTCTGAATGGCAGGGTGGCTGGCTGTGTAACACCAGTGAACTGCAACAGGGCTCACAGCCAGATGGTGTGGGTCCAAATACTAATCCCAACATTTGTTAGTTGGCTGGATCACCTACATGTTGATTTTCCTTAAGCACCAACAGCTGGATCATCTGCAAACAGGGCACACTGGGACTCCCCACCCGAAGAGTTGTTAGGGGATTCAATGACATCTATGTTGAGTACGTTGCACAGTGCCTGGCTAGTGATAACAACAATCAATAGGCCTTTAGCTGACATTGTTTGTACGCTCTTTGACCTACCATTCTAACTAAGTAGAACTCTTTCATATATGTCAGGAGAAAAGAGATTCCAGGCATTCAAATTACACTACTTACTTGCCATTAATTCATCCCTATGTCTCATGACCAAAGGGAAAAATCCCAAACTCATTATGATTTGCAAAGCTCTCACCCTGTTTATGTTCAGATCATTGTCTCCAGTGGCTCCTTCCCTCAAATCCTGTGCTTAGCCATACTTGTATACCCACATGCACACACTCCCAACACAACAGGAGGGAAGTGGATAAATATTTCTGCAGTGCATTTTTCTGGGTAGAGAAATTACAGGCATATTTGCTTCCTTCCTTGTGATTTTTCTGTATCTTCTAAATCTTCTACCAAAAAAAAAACAAAAAACCACCTTTATTTTCATAAAATGTATTAACAAAATAGGAAATGATAATTTCTTCTACTTGAAAATCAAGACCCTATTTTATTTCTCTGTCTTCCTCATGGAATCCACTAGAATGTCTCTTGTATTATTGAAAGAAAAAAGAGGAATGAGCAACAATAGTATAAAGTTCACTGTGAGTAGATAGACCGCGTAGCCTCTACCCAAAAAACATTTTATAAATAACATTTATAAAAATGTAAAGTTGAGAAGTTCTCTTTGTTTTTTTTTATCTTTAGTTTTCGCTGTCTTTTTTTAAAGATACTTACAATGAAGCCTTTTTTTTTCAATGGAGAAACACTTTTGTGAAGTGACGAATCATCCTGCGATTTGTTATTTTGTCAGGCCAGAATTGCCCAACTTTCCTAAAATGAGTTTCTCTTTCTGCATCTATGTTTATGAACTCTCATAAACTCTTAAACATTCATTTAGCAGCAAGGAAGTGACAAGACAGGGTGCTATATATTCTGGTTAGGAGAATTCAGTTTAACCAAATACAAACTGCTTCCCACACCCCAAAGGGAGATGAGGTGTTTGGGAACACTCAACTCCCGAGTACAGATTTGTACCCACAGACATTTCTTCTCTGGGGGCAGCAAGTGAGCCGATTCAAGGTGGCCACAGCCTTTTGGGCTTTGCCCAGGCACGGCACCCATCTTTCTGGAAGTCCTCTCCCTCAGCATTTCTTTCACCTGCCTGGCTTACTGGATTCAAAGGCTTTACACCTCCAACTCTCACACATTTTCTAAATAGGTTACTAGTTCATGTGCTAGATTTGTGTGCTTTCATCGATGCACCAGTTCAGTGTAATGCAAATCAGCCCAGCCTCTGTGAGATGAATTCAATGAATGGGGAAATTGCCGCCAAGTCTTCTTGCCTGCAGTCTCTCCCAGAGCTGTTGCCCGTTTTGGATTCCTTTTGCATTAGCAACCAAAGCTGACTTCTCCCAGCATCCTAGCACAACCACCATCCCCTGCTCGCCTATATTATCTCAGGAGACTTTCTGACTCTTTAAGTCAGCCCAACAGCCTTCTTTTTTGGTCATTTCTCATCACTTCGATCTATAAATATTAATTACAAGCCTCATATTTTAAAACGCCTTTGAGCATATTAACTATTTAGCCACATAAATCAATCCCAAACTAATCTTAGTGGCTCATCATACTTTTACAAGTTCCAGAACTTTCTATTTTAGCTACCACTCTTCACTGTTTTTGCCACCGAAGTTATTTAAGACTTTTTCAATCTGCAAGGCCCATCTTTAGATAAAGGAACAGAAAGGGAAGAACGGAGAGAGGGAGAAGAGAGACATCTTGCCAGTGGGTTTCAGCCCCGGGCAAGTTCGCTGTGGATTTAGTGTGACCAAAGAGAAAGCACAGGCTGCCTGCTCGGGAGGAGTGTTTCAGCGGCTGCACCTACGGATGCGGAGGGCTTCACGTGTCTCCTAGTGGATGTGTGGTCCAATGCGGCTTGCCTCCTAGAGGACTGGGCCCCACCCCAAGACTGGGGAGGGGTGGAGGGCTGGGGTCAACCCCAAGAGAAAGAAAATTTGTTGCTGGCTGAAAGGGTGTCACTATGAAGTGCTGTGGAAATAGTAAAGGCCGGAGAGGAAACAGCATGAGAAGCAGCAGCACCACGAGTGTGCAGGCTGCCAGGTGCTGCAGGGCAGGCTCAAGCACAAAAGGAAATACAGTCTGCTTGTCGAAGGAAGAATTTAAAGGGTCCCATGAGGGTCACAAGGACCCAGATGTGGGTTTTGGTTTGAAAGGGCAGGAGCAGACGGAAAGAAATTGGATGACTGGAGCTGTGGCAGTGATTGGGACCGGAGCAGAGGTTCCAGCTGCTGAGGACGAAGCAGAAGGCAGAGATAAAGCAACAAGAACAGCCTGTGGGTCTGCAAGACATTTTGCTGGAGAGGCTGGAGAAGAGCCCTGCCCAGTGCTCTGGGCAACATGGTGGCACTGCTGCAAGGCCACAGAAGGGCAGAGGCTGGAGTGGTGGCAGCGCCGAGGACAGAGGCCCAGAGGACAGCTGTGCAGGACGACTGTGCGGAGAGGCCCAGAGGCAGAGACAGGCTTGCTGCGTGCAGACTCGCTCTGAGTGAACAGGATTTTAGTGATTGACCTGCCACAGTGGATATAAAGTTGGGTATAACCCTTTCACCCCAAGGACATTCTACTGTCATTTCTTTGGTCACATTGAATCCATAGTGAATTTGCCTGGGGCTGAAACCCATTGGCAAGACAAGAGAGGAAGTGGGGGAGAAAGAGGGGTGGAGAGGAGGGAGATAGCTGGGAGAAGAGAAAAGGGGAGGCCTGGCAAACAGGATGAACCCTGTGGGGACAGGAAGATCAGAGACAGACTTGGGATTCTCCCCTTGGTCTTGGGAATCTTGAGCAAGCCCCTTACCCACTCCGGGGCTGGCTTCATTTAGAAGGTATCTCTAGCATCTTCTTACTGGCAAATTGTATTCTCCTATAGTAAGATCCAGAGTTTTCTCTCTTTGTTACCAACATCCTTCTAAAAGGACCCGCAGGCCACACAGCGGTTGCTTTGTACCTCTTTTCTAAGTACTCACCAGAGCAAATCAAGGACTCCAAGATGGGGCCCCAACCCTTGCTTCAAGACTCACTGGGGGTGCAGGCTCTGCGAGTGCTATCTCTGCAGCATGTCCATGCAGCCCATACATGGGACAGTTAGCTTTCAGAGTGTACCTCCTAGTTCTGTGAAGACCACGTGGCCACCTGAGGAGGTCCTAAAAGCACTGATTGCTTTGTGACAACCACCTCAAGAAGCTTCCAGGAGCCTGGGGTGTGGGGAAAGGAGACAGCGCGACAGCGCAGCTGGAAGGCCGAGTCAGGCTGGAGCTCCCACCCACCCTGCAGGTGCTTGGCATTAAATCAGGTGCCTCTCCTCCCTGAGAGGCACTTCCCTCACCTCTGAAGTAAAGAGGCTTCTACGTGCTCCACCTGCTTGATATCCATGGTAACAACACCGCTCAGCCCCTGACTCATAGTCAGTGTTCAATAAATGGGAGCTTTTATTATTACCACATTTCCTCCATTCTGAGACACCACTGATTGGAAGTCAAAACCTCCATTTAGTAACTTCTCAGGGGGACAAACAGTATACAAAACACACGTTCCCATTTTAAGACATCACGATTTCAACACTATTAAAAGATAAAAAGATGTGCCTTAAAAAAATCAATGAAATATAGTCTTATAATTGTCACATTTTGGAACCACTTTAAGGCATTTGCTATGCCCTTTTTTTTTCCCATTTCATTTGGTTTTCACCAGAGGACATAAGTTCCATGAGGATGAAGAAATACCTGTTCACCACTGTGCTCCCAGGCCTAGTCCAAGTGTCAAGTGAACATTTGTTTGATAAGATGGTTTAATGTCATCTTAATATGAGGCAGTTACTGATTAAAGCCCCATTCACTGTGCCATTGGTTCATCTAATGAAACTTTTCCTCACGTCCTATATCCAGTCAACTTTGTGCCTCACTGGCCTTGGGAGAAGGGTTTGTTTTAGTGTGTAATTTGCTGAGAATCGGCATTGTCCTTGAACAATCCACATTAGAAATGAGGCTGAAAGCAAACAACAAATGTGGAGTGTCCACCATAACCCCTGACACAGAGGTAGCAGTCATAAATCACACTTGAAATTGAATGCAGAACAAGGTACAGGAGTGGACCTAGTCAGCTTAAAGTGTGCTGCCAGTTTGAATGTCCCTTGCAATGTGTAGGTGTGCATTAGACGTCTGCTAAATCAACTTGAATTTCTCCCTCAGTTTGCAAATCAGAAAAATAAACACTGAAGCAATCCCTTCAGTGCAAATGACTTTTAATTGCCCATTCAGAAATCAAAACATCCATTCATTTGATTAGCAAGTGTTTATTGAGGGGCTGTTATGGGCTGGGCATGAGCCAGGGTGCTGGGGGTAAGAAGCAGTCTAGGATGGACTAGAGGATGGGATGAGGGAGACTCCCACATACACAGATCGTTGCTCCAAGTCAGATAGGAAGAAGCATTGTCTCAGGGCTCTCAGATTAGGAGCAGGGAAGATTTTTGAGGAGGAGAGAGTGTCAGTCCCATCAGACTGACTAGAGAGGGCCATTTCTGATTTTGCCTCACTCCGGCTCTTTCAGAAGGTTCACCGCAGCATGAGCTGAATCCCAGGTCAGGGGAATCATCAGACGCCACGTGATGCTCTACGGTCTTGGTTGAAAATGAAATGGATTCTTATTGAGAGGAAAGCAAATTTTACGCATTCCATTGCCTTGAGAGAGTTGGAGGACGTAATTACACAAATAAAAGTTACCTTTAACTTACCACAAAATACTTCTCAAGTAATCAGCATTAACAAGAAATTGGGTCCACTTACCCCAGTCACCAGGAATTTGACAAGAGCCTGTGTCAGGGAGCACTGTTTAATGGGATGAAGATGATCCCTTAGTGGGCCAAGAAGGCAGTCTCAGTGTCCGAACAAGGGCGCAAGAACTGAGCCAAGGAGAAAGGCCTCAGTCCAGCTCTCAGACCAGAACTCACTAGGCAGGAGCTGGTGACCAGGGGGGACCACATGAGGAGCCTCAGGACGTCAGACGAGGCTGCACAGAGACCGGAGCAACATGACGGGAACATGATGGCCTTGGGCTGATCTTCAACCATAAGAGGAAATTCAATATTGGTAGAAAGGGAGGAAGGCCATGCCAAGCTGAGAGCACTGGAGCAGCTAAGGGGCAAGCCCAGCATGGCACCAGGGCACAGACAGGAAGTTGGTGGTAACAGGGGGGCGAGCCCAGCATGGCACCAGGGCACAGACAGGAAATTGGTGGTAACAGGGGGGCGAGCCCAGCATGGCGCCAGGGCACAGACAGGAAGTTGGTGGTAACAGGGGGGCGAGCCCAGCATGGCGCCAGGACACAGACAGGAAGTTGGTGGTAACAGGGGGGCGAGCCCAGCATGGTGCCAGGGCACAGACAGTAAGTTGGTGGTAAGAGGAAAAGAGCTGGCAGGAGCTGAGGCAGGTGGATCTGATTATAAGAGGAGCTGGGAGTTGTGTTGTTTAGTTTCAGTTGGCACAGAGGATGAAAGTTTTGAGCAGGCACGTGATACAATTTGTACAATGTGATACAGGTTTGTTCCAGGAAGGCAATTCTGGTGGTGATGAGGCTCCGCTGGGAGAGATGAGGAACAGTGAGGGGAACAGTTACAGCGAAAGTCGAGGCGATGGGTGGCAGGGTCAGCCTTCAGATACCGAGGGGTGGCTGGATGGGCCTCAGGGCTGATCAGATTAGGAGGAAAAGTCCAAGGAAAACACCCTGGCCTGCTAAATTACTAGAGTGAAAAGATCACTACCCCTTCTGTTCACCTACAGGAATGTTCTGGAACACTCACAAGAGCACCCTCTATAACGGCCACATGGAAATTACCCAATAATGATGATTCAACTGAATACCATATGGCTCTGAATAGGAAAGATCTCCAGAATGACCAACATGGCTGAAGTGAACAGAGCGGGCCCTCCATGCACCCACCAAAAAAATTTTAAAAAAACAGAGCCAATACTCCATCGTTCCATTTATGTTAAGTTCAAAACCAGGCAAATAAAATCTGCGGTGTGAGAAGTTAACGACAGAGGTCACACTCAGGTGGGGCTCATGGCAGGTTGTGGTGAGGGAGCACGGGCCTCCCCAGGGTGAGTGCTGGCCTTCTACCCCCAGGGCCTGGGCACGCAGGCAACCATCCGCAGAAGGTGAAACTCCATCCAGCTCTGTATGTGTTATCTCTGTGTGTGCACTTTGACGCAAATATATTACGCGTAAAATAAAAATTTAGAAAAAGGGAAGTTATCCTTATTTGTAGTGCCGAATATGCACCATGAAAGCAATTTCAACAGTTCCCCTTCCATTTGGGGAATGCTAATCTGTGTGCTAGAAGCTGGTAGGTGCTGACAGCAGCTTTGTGAGATGTATTTTAAATCCCAATTTTACAGGTAAGAAAATGGGGGCACTGAGATATCAAATAATGCCCAAAGCCACTACCATTCTCTAGACCCAGAGGGGGACTGGAATGCAGGAAGCCCTGTCTTGGGACTCCCCTGTCCCACAAGAAATGTGGCTGTGACTACTCTACTGTAGGCACTGAATCTGCTAAGTCCATAAGACCCTACCTCTCCAGAAGAAGCCAGGTCTTTCACCCACGTACCCCAAACCATGTGGGTTATTGACGAACAATTTCAGTGTATCACATTATGCTTACTTCCACAATCCCAGACCTCTCCAGCACACACCTTCCTTAGGAAATTTTCAATCAAACAAATGAATTCAACCCACAAGAGCAAACACATTTTGGATAGAACAGTCATCTTTTTTAATCAATTTCTGTGTTGCCTATGTAAACCAGTAGCCCAAAGGTACTATTTCTGCATTTTGCAATGGAAGTTTTTGCCGAGTGCTATTTAGTATTATCATTATTATCCTTGTTATTAATAATAATGACTTACAGAGCAGTTTGAGGAGGCCCTGCTATTTAGAGACTAGGAACACCGAGCCTGATTTGATATTTAAGTCAGCAAGTGTAATAGGAGGAAGAGAGGGAAGGGGAGAAATTAAAACAGACAACTCTATCTTGGGCAGACATCTACCTTCAGGCACCAAGAAGCAGGTAATATGAAGAAGAGATTCAGCAAAAATGAGAACCCAAGGGCAGATATTTCCTCCACTAGGTCACCGCAAAAGATGCGGTCTGCTGAAACTCACTGAACCCAGCCAAAGGCTGTAGCGCCTTGACAAAGTAACTTCTGGCAGGTCAGTGTCCCAGGAGAGTTTTCAAAGCAGTTCTACAAACAAGAACATAGGCGGCCTTTGCACAAATGCTGTGAGCTAGACTGGGGTGGCATAGCTTACAACTCCACCACTACTATGCATGTGAAAGCACTGAAGCCTGGGAGGACAGTGACCAGGTGTCTACACCAAGAGCCACCCTGGCCCCTCTCCCATGGAACAATACCACAGCAGGGGCCATCCTGGCGGCGTTCACAGCCATCACTGATGAAGCTACTTGGGAATCTTGTGAAGGATCAAAATTCCAGAGTTGCATTCTAGACCTCGGGGTAATCCAGGAACTTATAATTGAAAATTAAAACTTTCCCCCCTAAATGACAGAAATAAAAGAAGAACTCAGGTCTTCAGAATGACAGACTTGTTTGGAGTGCCACAGAGGAAGAAGAAACCGAAAACCCTTACCTCGCATCCTGGTGAGCATCCAGACTTGCAAAGGTGAAGAGAAAAGCCTGAAATCTTAAAGGGAAGAAAGGCATTATCTTCCATGGGACAGTGATCAGATTCCCTTTGGGGGAGAATGTTGTTCACTTATACACCCAGACAACATACATACATTTCTGCAAACAATATTTCCTGCAAAACCGTAAAATTGAGAATATGTCTCAACCAAGTGAAAAGGGAATTCAGGGAAAACAGAAAAGGAGTCCAAGAAATCCAAGGAAAAATGGAAACTAAACCCAGAGGGGAGTAAAATGAAATCTCAGTAAGACAAGAGAACAGGAAAAAGCAATCAGTCCCGACGGGAGTAGGAAGCCGACAGGTGCAGGAAACAACATCTTCAGGAGGGAAGGAGACACTGGTTTTTCATCTGTATAATGAAGAACCTACAACATCTTAATGGGAAGATGAAGGCATAGAGTTTTCTCTGTCAATAATAAAAACCAAATGAACCCCCTAGAGAAACAAAATAGATACACAAAAGGCATGGGCTGCCTATGAAAAACTGAAATGCAGCCTATTTTGGAGGAATTCTTTGGGTATAAGAAAGACAGCTGTTATATTTTTCCCCCATATTCCTTCAAGAGGTGTGACCACGTGACAGCAAGTGACGTGGCCCCTGAAAGGCCATAGACATACTGGCTCTGAGGCCATGGACTGGGCCCAAACTCCTACTCTGCCACTTGGTAGCTCCGTGACCTTGGAAAAGCTACTTACCCTCTCTGTGCCTCTCCTCTGCAAAATGTCACCTGCCTCACAGGACTGTTACAGAGATTAAATGAGCTAATATATGTAAAGTATTTAGAATGATAACTGACTTATAATATGCATGCAAATAGTAGGTGTTATAATTATTAGTACAATATTAAAATATTGGAAGAATAGCTGCTTTTTTGTTTTGAAGGCTAGTTAAAATTAGTCTCTTAAAACAAAGAAAGTTAAAACAGAATTAAGTATCAAAGTACATATAAAAGGAAAAAATGACAATATATCTGACAAAGCAGGGGCATAGGAAAGAGAAGGGGATTGGTAACTCCTTCATCTCAGGTGGAAGTAAGTAGACTGCATCATCTAAGTAGATTAAGCCATGAAGAGTCTAAGCACCAATATATAATTTAAAATAATTCATTAATAAATTAATTGTAGTTTTTAAAATTATTTAATTTCTCATTGATTATAATTATTTAAGTATATATGTTTATATAGCTTATATTACATTTATGATTACAAAATGAATAAACCCACTAATTTAAAATAATAAAGCAAACACTAAATATGATATGTGTAAATAACACAAAGCAGGTGGTGGAGAGGGAAGGTGAGGCGGAAGTCAGCCATGACTGCTGACCCTTGCAGAGTACTCGTGATGTGCCAGGCACGGTTCTCAGAGCTCTACCTTATATTATCCCATTTAATTCCCTAAACCCTAAAAGTTAAACACTATTATGATGGTGATGATCATTTTGCAGAGGAGAAATCTGAGGCAGAATTAAGTAGCTGCCCTAAGTCACATGGTAGGGAAAGGAGGTGGCCCTTAGCAGCTGCCTTCCAGCACCTCTAAGAGCGCTCATCGTTCCCAGTGGGGAGGTAGGGACTGCTTACACGTGTGATTTGGCGTTCAAGTGGCAAATGCCAGAGGGAAGATGAACGAGTGTAGTGGGAAGAATCATGTCCCACAGAAATGTCACATCTATTCAGTGTGACCTTGTTTGGAAACAGGGTCTTTGCAGATGTAATTAAGATGAGGTCATACTGGATATGGGTAGGTCCTAAATCCAAGTACTGGGGCCCTTATGAAAAGGGGGAAAGAAAACCCAGATCCAAACAGGGAAGAAGCACATGTGACAACAGGCAGAGATCAGAGTGACACAGCTACAAACCAGGAAACAGAGATTTGGGGAAGCCAGCGGAAGCTGGGAAGAGGTGAGAAAGAATTCTTCCCAGAGCCTTAGAGGGAGTGTGGCTCTGCCAGCACCTTGATTTCATGCCTCTAGACCCCGGAATGGTGGCAGAATAAACTGCTGTCATTTCATGCCTCACAGTCTGTGGGGCTTTGTTATGGCAGCCTTAGGAGACTGTGACTATAGCTAACCAAACATTAAGTAGACATGGTCAAAATGAGTGGAAGAAAGGAGAATTTGACCTTACACTTAACAGCTTTCTGTACTTTTAAAAATACTAACATGTGTGACTCTTTGTGGTAGACAGACTTGAAAGTGGACCCCGTACCCCCTCCTCCTGGTATTCACACCACTGTGCAACAACCTCCTCTTGAGCATGAGTAGGACCTGTGACTTGCTTCTAACCAGCAGAATACAGCAGAGGTGACAGGATGTCACTCCCATGACTGCGTTATTTGAGTTTGTAATGCCCGTCTTGTAGATTCTCTCCCTTGCTGGCTTTGATGAAGCAGGTGGTCACGTTGGGGAGGCCCACACCACAAGGAACAGAGGCAAATCTCTAGCCAACAACTATCTAGAAAGGTGGTTTCTGACCCACGGCCAGCAAGAAACTGAGTTCCCAAAGCCAACAGGTTGAACGGAGCTGAATTCTGCCCACAACCACATGCACTTAGAGTCCTCCCGGTCCAGCCTCAGATGAGACCAACGCCCCACCGTCGCCCTGTGAGACCCTGAAGCAGAGGACTCAACCCACTATGCCCCCAGAAACGGACATAGTACAGGTAATAAAGGCATGTTCTAAGCCACTAGATTTGTGATTATACTCTTAGGCACCAATAGATAACTAACATTCTCCTTTAATTAAAAAAATAGTAATAATAATCAGACTTGGAAGATTATTTTTTAATTAGCAAGGGTTTGCTATAATAAAAATAAATTTAAGACAAATTACTCTGATGATCAGTCAGGTTTGGAAACAACTCCTTAGCCCAGAGAAGTGTAGAGGCTTGGGCAAGATCACAGAGGCTAAACAACATGGACAGGTTCACACAGATCATTAATGAACTGAAATGTCATGGAAACACACCTATTCCCATTGAGTCCCCATCTTCCATTTCATTGATGCCTATAGAATGACAACTGGCTTTTTTTTTTTAAGTAGCAAAGAGCAAGATAATTACTCAAATCAAGGGCAAAGATTCCGTTTTGTCTTAGACTATATTCATGGCAAGCACTATTCCCAACATTACCCCCAGTGCCTGGGAGCGGAAATGTTTTAAACAGACACTTATTAGACAATTTTTTTGACAGCTGCCGCCTTTGCAATTACTGTAGTATAATTTTTTTTTCTTCTGAATAGCTCCAGATTTGTTTTTGTCTGAGCTGAGGTGGAAAATTGAGAAATAACAGATTCAACAAGAATTGACTTTATTAGGAATGTAAATGTATTACACATGCTGTATATTAAAAACTCATTGCTTTTATATTGGCCCTGCGCACTGCACACACTGCTTTTATGAGTCCCTAATCCCTGGTGTTCCCTCTTTTATACTGTTCCCATCAGCTTTATGTTCTTCAGTCCCTGTCACATGGAGGAAATAAATGGTTAAAAATCTAAGTGCTCATCAGACCCAAGCCAGAGTTCATAAATGAAAGTGGGGAGGCTTCGGTAATTTAAGATATTGCTGTGAGCTAGTGTTGCCCAAAATGATGCACTTACTGAACCATAAACAAAAGCAATTAAGATGAGGTGTTGATTACTACGAAGAAATGCTCCCCAACGGTAGAGAGAAGCACGGCTGCAGAGGGAGGCTCATTTGCATAAGCATCTCTGGAACCCTGGGATGTCCAGGGAGGGCTGCAGGGCTGAGCTTTGTAAAGGATCCTAATGTCTCCTGGGAAGAATCCTGAAAAAGCCCCTGGAACGTTCTGCACAGGGAATCCCAGCTAGTCAAAGTGGGGAGAGAAAGGCTGACCATGTCTTTATGGCACAGCCAGGAAGCAAGTTGCTCTGAGACGGGTGGAAGGCATAAGGCACGAGGCCAACCACAGTCGGAATGTGAGGCTGTTGAATTCTACCTGGCAAAGCATCGCCTCAGCCCAGAACCAATGAATTCATTGGAGAAAGCTGCAAGCTCAGAGAAAGAGACCTTCTGGTGCTATCTTTAGTGTCCAGGCCCTCCCAGGGTGGCCAAAAGGCAGCTCTGATTTGAAAAGCTAAGCAAAAAAAAAAAGGCTGGACCAACAGCCGGCAGAGCACTGGCTGCTGCCTGGGTGCAGAAGTGGCAAGAACCACAGACGCGAGGATGTGTTCAAATTGCTGCAGAGGAGAGAAGCATGAAGGGACGGTTAGAAACCCAGAAAGCCAGGTGACAGGTGCGGACAAATACACAGCAATAGCCAACCTCTCACCCCACCCGTAAGCTCTCAACCACCTCCACCCACAGCCAGAGCCACACAGACAAGTAATGATCCCAACAGAAATCTCTGAACACTCTTTCTGGGGTAGAGAGGCACTGCGCGTGGAGAATTGTACCTAAAACCCCCTAAGAACAAAGCACATGGTAGATGCCTGACAAATTGTTTACAGGGAAGAAAAAGAACAAGCAAGGAATGAATGTATGAACAGAGGCAGTGAATGAGTGAGCATGTCACTGAGACAGAAGTGAAGGCCAGGACTGACATTTAGAGTCGCCTTGAGGAGGCGGTGTGAGTGCTAAGAGCGTGCCACCTCGCCAAAGCGCCCTGTGACACGTCTTAAGCAATGAGTGGGCACGAGACAGGCAGGAGAAGAAAAATGAGCATCCAGCCAGACAGACGATGTTGGGTCAACTCCATCCTTCCCCCCGTCTGTCCAGAGAAACTCTGCAGGCACACTTCACAGCATGCCGATCAGCCGCAGAGGGCAGTGATTGGCATCTGCGAGCCCAGCACCTACGAGAAAACTGACATTCAGGCAGACAGGTCCAAATGTCACCAGCCAAAGGCCAGAGCACCTGGCAGCCTGGCTGGGGCCACTCAGATGGGTAAGGTGACCGTCAGACCAAAGCAATCAATCTGAGCGGCAGTTTAAGATTCACTGCTAGTGGTCTGTTCATTTAACCAGGTGGCATATCTGCATTGGTGAAGACAGGTTTCATGAAAGTGTAGGAACCCTGGGAGAGGAAACTAATGTGTGGGAACGACCTACTTTGTGCCAGGCTCTCTACTCAGGACTCAACACCAGCTTGTCGAATAGTCAGCAAAACTTAAGTAGGGGTTATTAAGCCTTATTTTAACAGATAAGAACCTCAGGCTCAGATAAAGTAAATGGTCCTTTAAAACTCATATATATGATAAGAGAGAGAACCAGGATCAAATCTTGATTTCCTGTGCCATGGAAGTCTTGTTCTTTCTACTCTTTATTCTTTGGACATTGACACTGAGAGATACAGAGATATGCAAGGTGAGCTATTTTCCAAGGCAAAGAGGCAGAGGTGGAAGAATCTTAAAAACGTTTCTCTGCATATTTCTGTTGCTATTCTGCAACTGCAAGAGAAATAATTCATGAGGCAGATGGAGAGAAAGATGGTGTGTAGGGGTAGCAAGCAAGAAAGAAAAAGTGTCATATCTGTATTGAGCTTGTACTCCATCCAGAAATCCACAATTGATAAGAGAGAGGCATTGCTTCTGGCAGAACAAGGGTGGCAGAGCAGACTTTCTAGGGCCACTGGGAAAGTAAAATAGGTTATGTACAGGGGCATGGAAAACTCTGATACACTGTGCTGAGTGAGGCAAAAAAGGCAATGGACTCAGTGGGTCAGGATTCATTCAACAAACATCACTGAGTATCTCACCTGCTGCTCTCGCCCCCATGGCTACAAAAGCCTATGGGAGGAAGGCCTGTCCACACAGCTATCAGAATCAAGGACAGACATATGGGAAGAAGGTCAAAAGATGATGCTCTCTTTAGTGAAATGTAGCTTCCAAGACCAAGTTTGTAAGATTCTGTGATTTAATTCATTTATTTGATAAACATCTTTTGAGTGGCTTCCTTGGGACAGACTATTGTAGGTTCCAGGGGTGGATCCATGAATAAACAGACAGTAATCTCTGATCTCTGTGTGCTTGTATTCTTGGGAAAATATGTTCTGGTTTTGTCCAGTCTTATCGCATTTCTTCTCCACTTGTTTGGCGTCAATCAGAATAGACCTACTGCCTCTGTCCTCAGAGAAGTGGGCAGTGGAGACTGAGGGTGGGGTTTTTATACGCAGGGAGCCTTAGATTTGAATCCTGGATTGTCACACCCTAAGAGACCCTCTAAAACCAACAAGTTGCAAGGGTGTTTTCTCATATGCAATACAAGCACACCCCACTTTATTGCAGTTTGCTTTCTTGCATTTTTAACAAAAAAGGTTTGCGGCAACCCTGTATCAAGCAAGCCCATTGACATCATTTTTCCAAGAGCATTTGCTCACTTCATGCCTCTGTGTCACATTTTGGTAATTCTCACACTATTTCAAACTTTTTTACTATTTTATTTGTTTTGGTAATCTGTGATCAGTGATGATGACTCACTGAAAGCTCACATGATGGTTAACATTTTTAGTAGTATTTTTTAATTAAAGTACATACATTGTTTTAGATAGAATGCTACTGCACACTTAACAGACTATAGTACAGCAGGAACCTAACTTTTATATGCCCTGGGAAATCAAAAATCTCATTTGGCTTGCGTCTTTGACACAGTTGCTTTATTGCAGTGGTCCCGAACCAAACCTGCAATATCTTGAGGTATGGCGGACAAAACCTTCCCCTTGAATGGATTTTAGGAGAGGTAATGTAAGTATGCAAACTCATCTAGCCTGATGCGTAGGCACTGGAAACAGGAGTTTCTCTTCTTACGGGAGGCCTCTCCCTCCCACAGCCTGAGTTGCTATGTCAGCCTAACCACGCATCCCTGCTTCCAGTTATGTCTGGCCTCACAGCAGCTCCTGTATATTGCAGACATCTGCATGACTGGAAATACTGTTTATATCATCATAGCACACAGAAAACCCCAAATCATTAACTTTGGAAGAGAGGGATAAAGGAAGAGGGAAGGGATAAAGTGAAGAGACCAAAATCAAGTATATCTCTGGTCAGAGGTGACAATGAGCACACACCCTTTCCCTGGGAGCACAGTCAGGAGACCAGAGGGAGATGTTTTGGGGAGATTTTAAGGATGTTCTTATCTATACGTCATGGGATGTTAGGGCTGAGAGGAAGGGAGCCACCCAGCATTGCCCAGTTTCCAAACTCAGTTTACTGGGTAGAGAACAGTGCTGCTAGAAAGATGCAGCTCCCCGGGATGCACCCTTCCCCAGAGAGTGCAGAGAGGGCTCTGTGCATCACAAAAACAGCCACTGGCTTTGCCTGAAGTAGCTGCGGTATTAGGGCAGCGGCGCCCAGGCATGTACCTGAGAAGGAACACTTCGAAGAGGGTTCATTCGGTTCCCTGAGACTTCCTGGGTGATTCATCCTTCCCCTCCTCTGTGAGGCAGAAAGGCTTTAGAAAGAAATCTTCTCCCGTGATAAATTCTCTCAGTTCCTTCCTACCCAGTCAGGCAAGATTGATGCGCTGAGCTGGTTGACACAGAAGCAATTGGGAATATCATTATTTGCCTTGTATTTATCTGCATTTATGTTAATGGCTTTGTTCTTGATCATAGCAGCTACTAAACTATGGGAAATGTTTATTGCACTCAAACTTTTCCTGTGATGAATTATGTGGGAGTCACAGAATAGCCAATGCACATAATGTAAAGGAAACATTTGCTTGTTTTGTTTGTTTGTTTCTTGCTTCTGATTCTGACAGCACAGGCCTCCTGCATACTTGGGACCAAACTGACTCAATTTTTCATACGCGGCTCTGTCGCCTGATTGATTTAATGCTTCTTGTGGTCAGACTTTGCAGAGAAAAAGGACACGTATACAATTTCTCTCTCTGGCACTCTCTCTCTCTCTCTCTCATGTTCTTTTTTTGACGGGCAATTTCACAAAATCACAGGGCTGGGAAGGACCTCCATGTGCACTTTTTCCTAACTCTTTGCTGTACAGAGAAGTACTTGGGAGAAAAAAAGGATGAAAAGAAGTAACTTCTCTGAGATCATTCACAGGTCAGGCTGGGTCAGACGCTCTATTGACATTATCCTATCTCATCCTCATGAAGATTATCACCATGTTGAAGATGAAGGCACTGAGGCTTGGGGAGTGAGGGTTGGCAACCGCCTGTGGCCCAAATCAAGCCCACCTTCTGTTTTGGTAAATAAGGTTTTCTTGGAATGCACCATATGCATTCATTTGTTCATGTATGATCTATGTCTACTTTCAAGTTACAGTGGCAGAGTTGAGTGGATGCAGCCATGACCAAAACAGTCCACAAAGCCTAAAATGCTTACTAACTGGCCTTTTGCAGTAAAAGTCTGCTAATCTTCGGTTTAGACAAATTGCCCTGGTCACAAATAGTATGTGACTATGCATAGTGACCCTGTTCTGATGGACTCCAAATCCTCTTCCTCTCATGTTCCTGTTATACCTGTTCACAATGTCCCCCACATGGAGGACAAACCAGTTCAGGTTGCCCCTCGGAGAGTTCTAATCCAAAAATGCCCACCCACCCACAAACCAGTCAGGCTTCCTACAGCAAATGACATGCAGCAGCAAGAAATAAACACACACACACACACACACATACACACACATTTGGAAGGCATTTGAGAAACAGGGCTTTAAGTTCCTCCTTACACTTCACCCCAAAGTGGGTTTCCTTTTCTTTTTTTCAGAAAGGAAACCAGAATGGATGTTCATTTAATATCATTTAATAAGGATAATTATATCCTTAATAAGTCCCTTAATTAGAGATGGCTTCCTGAAAGAGGCAAAATTTGATGTAAGTTTTCATGTCACAGGTCATGTCAGTTTCTCAAAAAGCTCCTACAGGAAATGAGAAAATATAAAAAATTATTTTGAAGACTAAACTGTTGCAAAGGTGATACGAAGATGCGCAAGCAAAGGTGACTGTGTTAGAAGCAGCTGTTTACCGTACGCCTGTTACATGGCGTGGGATTGACATGAAGTTCTACCATTCTGCCGACCCTTGAAAAGAAACATATTTTGTGAAAGGAAGCAAAGGAGATCCTAAGAGACTTACCCATGACATCACAGTTAGCAAGCGGTAGAGACAGAGTTTGAATCTGGGTATGCACGCACAGCCTACTTCTTTCTCATGTGCCCCATCTTAAAGGAAGCCAGCTGATACAGAAGTAACTTTCAGGATTGATCCCAAAGGTGGCTTTCCAGTTTTCTTTAAGCTTTTCTTAGAGATGAAGTAGACTTGAGTGAACAGAAACCAATCAGAGGTAGATGTGCCTGGTACTGATGGGAGTTAGAAATCTGAAGATGAGAGGAAAGGGGGCTATAGCAGATAGAGGGGGTGAGAGGACAGGGCTGGAAGGGAACAGAAAAGGAGAGAAAAAACTTTGAGTGGAGACTCTCTGGGCTGGGAGACCAAAGGAGATCAGTCAGAGGTAGAGATCCAAGTGAGGTCCATCCATGCAGCCCAAACTACAAGGCATCAGAAGAGTGGTGTGTGTGGTCCTGGGGGTTTGATCTGAGAGGTGATACCCACACAGTAGGTCTGATCAATCAGAGGATCTTAAAACATCAGGCAAAGAAAGAGTTATGAGTCACTGGTCTGACCTTCCATCTGATCCTGACACCTCTCTACACAGCCCACCACTGGGGATGCCCAGACCCTGCCCGATCACGTCCAGGGATAGGGAGCCTAATTCCTGCAGCACCAGACAGCTCAACAAGGTGATGTCTCTGTGCCTTCCACCAATCAATCCCTGTTCTTCCCGCAGAAGACAACCAGGACATACATAACTACTCTTTCTCATGAATTCCTTAAAATTCAGTTAGCAGATACCCTACAACTCCCCTCTCCAAGTTAAACACAAAAATCGCCATTTGTAGATGCTTTCGGCGTTATGATCAGCTCACCAGAAGCTTTATGTCTTCTATCCCTATGAGGTTTACATTACCACCTCCGATTTTTGGAGAGAAAACTGAGGCTCAGAGAACATAAGTAAATTCTCCATGGTAACACCCCCAGGGAGTATAAGAGAGATTTCCAACACAGGTCCTTCTTAGAATCCCAGCAAGTTCCTGACACCAGCATTTTGAGCTCCCTAGCATGACAGTAACTTTACTCTGGATTTTAAAAAATAGAAAAGTATAAGCAGACATGTTTTTATTTATTTTTTATTATGTTGACATGGAAGAGAAAGTTTGAAGTAGAATTGAGTCAGAGTTATGTAAGAAAGACAACTGACCAGCTGAAGAATGGCTTCTTATAAAAAACCTTCTCAGGTTGTTTCTGATGTTTAAAAGAAAGACCAGTGGTGCGTGTCTCTGTAAATTCAGGTAAGAAATTCACTAGTTTCCCAGAAATAGTCCCTAAAATCATACATCTTTACATTTATCAAACCATGGGTGTATTTTGTAATTAGATAAACTTCCTTTCTTTGTCATTTTAAAATCAATAATATCTTCAAACTGTATTTTCATGATAATCTCCTCTAATAAAATTGTTTGAAGAGGCAGTGTCATGGACTATAACTTTATAGACAATGAGGTTAATCAAGGTGGATACGTTTTCAAAAATGGCTTGGAGTTCTCAAGCCTCCAACATCGGAAGACAGACGTCAATTATAAAATTTTGGTTTTAAATGGCACCATAAAGGCCAACACCAGTGAGAATTTCCAGTTCTTCTTCCTTCATTTCTTAGGCTCAATACCATTTCAAATTAGGGAGTTGTCTTCTGTGAGGTCCTTAATGAAGTTGTAACTCCTGTGGATTCTTTGTCTGCAACAACTTCCTTATGTTACAGATGAAACCAGCCATAGGCAGGTGAGCTCAGAGTTTGACTTTCAAAGGCCCAGGGTGCCCACTGTTTGACATACGCTTACTTTTTGAATTTTTTAAAAACAAGGGGATTAGACACTTCAAAAATAACAGATTCTGCTTTGCATGAAAATATAATGTTTCCATCTTAATGATGTAAAAGAATAGCTTGTTATCACGGTGCATTTGAAGAAAAAACAAATTACACATGCAAATGGTTTTTTTTTTTGGCTAATTAATTCAATTCTGAAGATAAAATTGGGATGGTACAGAATTTCAAGCAGATTCCTAATAAGTCCTAGCAACTTTGAACTAAGGTACTAGACCACCTATCTCCAGGAGCTGAAGCTTCTTGTGGACCCCTACGTTGGTGTATGATTCATTCCGTGTTCACAAAAAGCCTTAAGATATTGGTTATTTGCCCTAACTCTCCTGTAATGTAAAAATTTCAGCATTTAGCTTACATAGATAGAAACTCTAGTTGCCAACTACAAATTAAAATACTTCCCAGAAAATGACTTCATCTACAGCAGTGACATAAAGATGACATTATAAAAGCTATGTCAGTGACACGATTAAACTGGTCTTTGAATCTAAAGGCCCAACTCCATTTTCAATTAGTGGAAAGAATATGGGTTTGGAGTCACAAAGATCTGGATATGAATAATGAAGCGGCCAGCTATTTGCTATGTGAGAGAAGAAAACATAGTTAAAATCCCTAACACATACTCAACTTTTTCATCTGTCCAGTGGTATTAAAAATGTCCACCGTCAGGCTTCTCTTTCTTTTAATGAGAATTAGAACCAAAAATGCATGAATTGGAAGAAAAAAAAAATGTCTACAGCCCCAGCTGCCTTTGTTTGCTTCTAATAAAACAAGAATCGTTTTGTTCAGTCATGAGACCAGTGAAAATCACAATTCAGCTTATCTTATCCAGAATTTAGGAATCAACACTCTCAATTATACAGACAGTACAAAAACCATCTCAGAGTTCGGTAACACCTATTTCTTTACCTTATAAAAGACATTGTCTCTGTGCTATCATATCACAGTTTTCTAAAAAAAAAAGTACCAAGTTGTTTCTTGATTTTTTACAGGGGCACCAGATCCCTTCAACCCAGACACAAAGAGAACATTTTTATTCAGCACCTGATGGTGGGCTCCAGACAAGTGCCTGGAAGTCTAGAAGGAAGAACATATATATAAAAGGGACACAGAGTATGTGACATACATTCACCATGCCCTACCCTGTGGCCAGTGGGGACACTGCTGGTCAGTGACAGGTTTGCCTGGGACTCCAGAATGCCACACGGCTAAGGAACTGAAGTTAACATGAGACATTAAACAAATTTCCCATTATTTATGTATTTCAGGAAAAGGGGGCCTCCCCGTATGTTGCCTCCAGGGTCACCACCTTGAACGGACATCCCTGCCAGTGAGAAGAAAATACTGAGTAAAGGTCACTATGCTGGGAGACTTGCATCAGAAAGACTTGTCTAGACCAGAGAAGTTGGAGTTGGAGCCGAGAGTCAGGGGAGGTTAGGACCATTTGAGCTGCTGTCCCATAAAGGAACTGTAAACAAGGCAAAGAGACAAGAGAACCAAGTAACTGGTCAAGCCAAGGCAGAGCCAAGGGTGCATGGACAGAGAGCCAGAGCAGGACACTGAGCCCAGAGAGTGCATGGCAGGCACACCAGGCCAGAACACTGAGATTCCCAACGTTTCCCATGTCTTGAAGGGCTTAGACCAGGAAAGGGGTTGAGAGGAAGCTTCCCAGAGCAGAAAAAGTAAGGGGAAGATGTGAGTCTAGAAAACTGTGAAGGAGCCACAGGCCTGACCAGCCAGTACGGGAAGCCGGGCCCATGGGTGAGGGCCCACAGACTCTTAGAGCAGCTGGAACCCCAAATAGTTTTCATGTCCAAGGAACGTCTAAGATCTTCTACCAATATCCAGGAAAATCCCAAGGGCAGACAAAGCCATACTCTAGGTCAAGGAAGCAGAGGCCTCTTTGATTTTCCTGTTGTTGTGGGAGAACCACGCACCCCTGCAAAGCCTGCTAAATGAATCCAACAGGAACAAGGAGTCTACATTTCCTCCTTTCTGAAATACACCAGCGCCACCTCGTCCCTTAAATGCTTGGGAAGTCTCCTGCTGACAGTGACTCCTCCGAGGGTCTCTTTCCTCTATCAAATGGTGAGAATAATATTAAGATTGGTGGCAAATCTTAAAACAGAATCTCAGTAGGAAATAGGGAGCCATCCTGCTATCTGGTTAAGAAGATCTGAATTGTGGAGTTAAATCTGTCTCATTATTTTGGCCCCTATTTCATGTTCTCTTGAAATTTAACTCTGGAACAGCCTTATCTGAACAACACGCATCATCTGAATCCCCTCTTGGTTAGAACCCTTTGCCTCCGCCTTTAGCTAGTGGAAGAGTAGAGTGCATACAATCTTGTTTTGTATTGGTGGTACACTGTTTAACTTGGGAAAAGACCCAAATGTTATCAGTAATATTAAGAGTTCAGAAAGACCAGAAGCATGTGAAATTGCTCAGGATTCACAAATAAAAGGGAAGAAAACCTTTTCCTCTACTGATAATACTTCTAACACCAAATCCGTGGGGATTTTTCCCACACCAGCCAATTCTCCAATTCTCTGGACTCCAACTGGGTATCCCACAATTCAGTTATAGCACCAACTACCTAGAGTGAGTACAGATCCCAGCGGTCAAGGATTCAGTCCCATTAGACTCTCCCTGAATTTAGATGCCCATACGAGTAGCAGTTCCCCAGATTACCACACTTCTGTCTGATGTGGCTACAAATCAGAGGTTCCTATAACCCCTCTTCAAGTTCAATAATTTGCTATAATGGCTCACAGATCTCAGGGAAACACTTGTGTTTACCAGTTGATTATAAAGGATATGATAAAGGATATCTTTACATACCTGAACAACCTGAACAACCAGGGTGAGGTCTGGGAGGGTCCTAAGCACAGAGGCTTCCACCCTCTGAGGTTGGGGTGCACCACCCTCCCAGCACAAGAATGCATCACCAGGCCAGAAAATCTCCAAACCCCAGATGTTGCATAGACACAATTGATCATTAAGTCAATCTCCTGCTCCTTTCTCCTTCCTTGAGGTTGGGTGGTTGGGCTCAAAGTTCCAAACATCTAATTGTGGCTTGGTCTTCCTGGTAGCTAAGACCTTTCCCCAACCTGAAACTATCCAGGAGCCCAGTAAGAGTTACCATCTTTGAACAAAAGACATTCCTATCACTCAGGAAGTGCCAAGAAATTTAGGAACCAGGGTCAAAGACCAAATATTAGAATTAGAAGATGGTCCTAACCCTATCACTCAGGAAATGCATGACAAGGGTTTTAGGAGCTCTGGGTCGGGAATCAGGGGCAGAGATCAAATACGTATTTCTTATTAAGTCACAAAAGGTGATTACTATATGTCCCCTTAAGGTACAATTATTGGGGAAGAACTCTTAGGAAAACATCTGACTCCCCCTCCACCCACACACCACTTGTCAGGATAGATGGGTCTTTATGGTAATAGTAATAATTGCCAATTTCTTGAGTGTTCACTCTATGCCAAGTATGGTTCAATGCATTCGATAAATTATCTCCTTATAACAACCTTATGACTTGAGTACTAATGCTGGTCTTCACTTTAATGATAAAGCAATTGAGTCATGGAGTAAAGTGTCTTGCCCATAGTCACCCAGCTATAAAATGGTAAAACCAGTACAGATGGTCACCTACTTACTGTGGTTCTTTCAACTATACAATGGTGCAAAAGCGATATGTAGTCAGTAGAAACTGTACTAAGAATTCTGAATTTGGATATTTGCAGACAAGAGATGCTGGGCAGGGCAGCAAGCCGCACCTCCCAGTCAGCCACACAATCATGACGGTCAACAACCAATATGTTTAAAATCACCTGTATCCATACACCATCCTGTTTCTCACTTTCACTACAGTATTCAATAAATTACATGAGATATTCAACACTTTATTATAAAATAGGCTTTGTGTTAAATGGTTTTGCCCAACGGTGGGTTAATGTTAAGTGTTCTGATCACATTTAAGGAAGGCTAGGCTAAGCTATGATGTTTGGTAGGTTACGTATATCAAATGTATTTTCAACTCATGCTATTTTAAACTTACAATGGGTTTATTGGCATGTAACCCGATCATAGAGTCAAGGAAGATCTGTATTTGAATTCAGACAGTAACTCCAGAACTCAAACTTGAAGCCTCTGTGTATGCTGTATTCAGCATTAGGGGAGGCAAATGATCTTGGAACAGATTTTCAGTGGAGGAGGGGAGTGTCAATGTCAATCAACATTAGTCACATGTTCTCCCTGATTCTGAGATTTAGATACTCTAATGCCAGGAGGCATCATAGATTAATAGAGTTGCCTATGTGAGCCAGACCTGTTATCTTCTGCATGACTTCAGCTCCTAAGGGGAAGTTAGAGGAGAGGAACAAGCAGAAGGCCAGAACACTGACCATCTGACTGCACCCCTCTGGGGCAGAGTCAGGGCCTAGATTGTCCAACTCCAGGCCTTGCTCCATCTAATTGCACCAGTTTGCAATTGCCCACCCTTGCAGGATTGTGGTGGGGAGATAAGCCCATCATCCCTGCTTTTTAATCCCTTTTTTCATCGTCTTATCACAAGTTCTTTGGTAATTTTCTGATTTCAAAGGAAATATTTGGAAAGATATCTGAGGACTGGATGCGTTCACTTTTTACACCAAATGCTTTCAACATGAGAATCAGCCCAGTGGTATCTAATAAAAATATCCTTCCTGAGCTGGTACCAGGAGGTTTCATTAAAATAGCAGCTGATAAGCAGAGCTGATTTGGCACCAAGGAAAAAAAATCATAGGCATCTCAGGCCTTTGGAATTTAAGAGTATAGCTGAAAAGCCAGTTTTTTAGTTGTTTTAGGACCATATTCAAAGTCTTGCCTCATCAGATACTGAAGCATGTACTCAACCAAACAGTACTGAACTGCCAACTTGAGAGAAGTATTAGAGATCTTTCCTCTAACATGCCTAAAGCAGAGAACTGGAAATGGACACTCTTAATGTCCTAGGATGTGGGACTCCTCTTACCCATGAGCTTCTAGGAGCTCTCGGAAGGTCTTTTTCCTTTTCCCCAGGGCTTCAATTTCTGCAACACAATTGCCTAATCAACAAAAAAGTCAGAGTAGGGGCCAAAGCAATTTCTAATATGCTCATTATTTTATTTACAACTGCTTATTGCATATCACTATAGGCTAGGTCTGCTAGGGGCTGGAGACTTTTAAGTAAACAGGGATATCAGCTGCAAGGAGCTTACCATCTAATGGGGGCAGTAAGAAGAACACACTGCAAGATAGGAGGCTATTGCTTCCACAAGGGAATGAAAAGGGGGAAGGTGTTATTTCCAGCTGGGAGAAGCCTGGAAAGCTTCCTGGAGGAAATGACATCCAAACCAGGCTTTGATTATGGGTTAGACCTGAGCATCAAAGATAGGAGAGGACATGTGTGGAGGGATCATTAGCACAAGTTAAGAGGATATAAGACCAGGGCTGTGGGTAGACAAGGGACACACAAAGAATCCTTGCAAGTTCAGGCAGCCCAGAGTTACAGGTGTTTAGAAGGTGTGATTGGCAAAAATAGTCAAACCACTATAACTAGCCTCTCCTATTTGGGTATGTTTACTTGTTAACCTAATGCATATGCCAAGGTCCTTCCTGAGCTATTTCTAACTCCATCCTTTGAAACAGCAGAAACCTTGGGGTTCTGTGAAGGTGAGGAGGGTAGTGAGAGGCATGAGCTAAAACCCTGGCTAACAAAAGCATCCTTCAGTCTCTCAAGTATGTGTTACTCTACTTTAAATCCTATGCCTTTCCCTGCCAGACATGCCTTTCTCCTTTCTCTACCTGATATGGTTCTAGAGACTTGGCTCAAATATTGCCTCTTCCAGGAACAGAGGCTGCCCTCTTCCTGGCCACCTGGCAGCCCTGCGCACCAGCTCCATCTGCGGCTTTCCCACTACCTTCTGCCCATCCATTTAGCCCTGGCCACACGGAGCTGAGTTCATCTGTAAGTAACAACAGCAATGGTAAGAATGGGTGAAATTTCCAGGGCACTCAGAACATGAGGGATTTCCCTTCACCACCCCTTCATCCCTCAGGTGGACTGGAATTCATCTGGACAGAAGCAAGAGCCTGGGCCCTGGAGCCAGCCTGCTGGGTTTGCATCCTGGGTCTGCCAGTTATTCAGCTGTGTGAACCTGAGTAAGAGACCAACCTCTCTGTGCCTGTTTTTCTCATCTCCACTATCAGAATAACAGTAACGCCATAAGCATTATTAAAATTGCCATGCATGAAACTGAAGGAACCAAACAGCAGCAGACTCACAGATTCCCAAGAAGGGACTAGCAGTTACCAAAGGGGAGGGGTGGGGGAGGGTGGGTGGTGGGGAGGGTGGGAGAAAGGGGTTAAGGGGTATGATTAGTACACATGGTGTGGGGGGGTCACGGGAAACACAGGGTAGCACAGAGAAGACAAGTGGTGACTGTGGCATCTGGCTGTACTGATGGACCATGACTTCAGTGGGGTATGGGGGGGTCTTGATGGTATGGGTGAATGTGGTAACCACAATGTTTTTCATGTGAGACCATCTAAGAGTGGATATCAATGATACTTTAATAAAAATAAATAAATTAAAATGAAAATTAAATTCCCATGCATGATATGAGAAAAACAGTGGCCCCAGAGGTAGGGGCGGAGGTTCAATGAGTTAATACGCAGCGTATTTAGTGCTTGGCAGAGAGGAGGTGCTCTGTACAGGAATGCTTATCTCATATTTATTTTTAAATTCAGGATTCCCTACATCTAGCAACTGTGCTGAACACATGAGCCTATTTCCCAAGGTTCCTTCTGAGTCCCAGCTGCCACTCATCGGCCTCAGGGCAGAGCATATCCCTTGGGAAGACCATGGCATCCCATGGCATCAGGGTGGCCTCCAGGCCAGGGGCAGAGCCTCCACGCCTGTGCAGGGCACCCGGTGCACAGATGTTTCAGGTTATGCCTGAGACTGGCATTGTTATGGAAATGCCACCCTTCAAAACATTTTACTTTTTCTGTTTCCAGTACATGAATTAGGTCTTAAAAAAAAAAAAAAAAGAAAGGAAAAAGAAAAAAGAAAAGTAACTGATCTGTTTTGTGCCAAAGCTGTCTGGTCTCTCCAAACACTTAATCCAGCGGCTCTCAGCTGCCTGGGATCAAAGCACCTTCTCCAAACGGCCTCTTTGTTCTACTTGGAACAGAGGAACGGGCTGAAAGGAGAACTCCTCCAGGCTTCCTGCCCCTCCCTTCCCTGAACTTTGAGAGAACAAAGAGATTTACAAGGCAGGGATCCCACTGCAAGGTGCTAATGATCCGGAACCACATGTATCCAGGTCTGGTCAAGTTTTTCTAAGTCTGAAGGCTTCTGGGAGGGGGAGGAACGGAGCTGGGAGCCGGGAGCCAGCAACTGAGCGCACTTTGGATTTGCCTCTTGGACTGCAGAGAACTCCCAGACAGAAGTGCATCTCCTCCAGAAAGGATGGCCTCCCAGGCGTGCCCACTGGGCTCTCAGCCCTTCAGGAATCCGGCAGGCTCGGCTGGACCCTGTCCCCTCTTGTAGAGCACCTGGAAGATGCTGTTTAGCCTCAGTCTATGCAGACAGTGGTGCAAGTGTTTGCTGAGAATGACAGAGCACAGACGCTAGGAGAGCTGTTTAGCATGAGTCAGAACCACCTCGAGGGCTTGTTAAAATATAGATCACAGGGCCCCAGGCTCAGAGTTCCTGATTCAGCAGGTCTGGGTATGGCATACAAATCTGCATTTCTAACATGGGTTCCAGGTGCTGCTGGTTCAGGGAGCATCCTTTGAGAGTTGGTGCTCTGAACAGTTTACTACCAGCTTGATATACAATAAAGCACACAGGGGCTGTTTTGGTCTCTAATCTCAGCTTCCGGTGGCTTCTCTCTGAGGATCTGGAGACCCCATAAGCCCTAGAGCTGAGTGGCTGGTCACTGCTCACGCTGGGCCTCTGTTCCCGGTGTGCACCCCAGCACCGTCTGGTCAGAATGGAAACGCGTGCCTTGCTCTAAAAGCCCTCTTGGAAATCCTGGAGACACGCTGGTACCGCAAAAGGCAGAGAGATGTGCCATGTGACAGAGCAGGCGAGAAGAGATAGCTGAGGCAGCCTCTGGGTCCCACAAACCACTCAGCAGCTGGGTGACTGTGGGCTGGTCACCTAACTCCGTTCACCTCTCTCCTCCCTGCAGAATGAGAATAGAGGGCTCCTCACTGAGTTGCTAGAAATAATAGACCCCATATACAGCCTCAGATGGAGCGCGACAATAAGTGCTAGTGGGAAAGCCAGCCTATCCTGCCTAAGCTGCCCCCCAAAATGAAACTCTGTCCACCTTGTTTGTAAGCTCAGCTTTGCCTGAAACCTAGTGGTGACAGAAGGGGTATTTCTACCACCTTAGTGGGCTAATGCCTTCCTGCCTGAAGTCCCAACAGGAAAAGCATGGATGCCAAGACTCGGGCATACCGTCAGCCACCCTTGCCCCTGCAGCAAGGTCATGTGGCATCCCTGTTAACTTGGCCACCATGTTTCTGACATTGCCGTTTGAGCCTGCACTGCTGTCTCCCAGGCCTCTGTACAGGGAAGCACCGAAAAGGAAGGACGCTGGCTGCAGGCACTTCCTGCCTGCTGGCTGAGTGTCTGAACCTCCGGGTGAGCAAGTTCAGACCTTCTGCAATGACCGGATACCTCCGACGGAACTGAAGCATCTGTGAGGGGCAACGGGGCTCCCACAGGCTGCTGGCTGGGCTTCCGGACCTCACGATCCTGAGCAAGGCATGAAGGGCCGGCCACGGCCCGGCTACTCAGAGGATGGAAGGAGAGGCAGCCACATCAAGGCTGAAATGGGGAGATCAGCAGGTGCCCTGTGAGTGCGAGCCTGTAACAACAGTGAAAGGCCCAACCTGCTCAAACCATACCTTCAAATGCCAGTAAAACAGATGATATTTCTGATGGTATTTCCAAGAAAATATGTGATCAGGTTCAAGGTATCCACGGCCAGCCTAGGTGACCCTTCCTTGGTGACTCCTTCCACGTGCTGTTCTAGGTCCTCGGCTCTGGGGTTTGGGACAAGACGGGTCTTTCGGGCTTCCGCAAGGACAGGCTCCTCTCTGGGTCAGACTCCCACATTTCAGGCTCAAAGCTGATAGACAAAGTGCAATCTATTCATTTCCTTCCAGAAGCACAATTGCCACATAAGCCAGTGCTTTCGTCTGCATGATCCGCTCTGTCCATATCCTCCACATGCTCGGCAAAAGGTCCCTAAGGAATTTTCAGTCAGAGCAGGGGCCAAGCTGAGGATCACAGCAGGTGAAGGTCAACCCAGAGGCCCAGGTCCCCTCGTGGGCCACAGCTCCTCAGAGTCCAGCTGTAGCTGCTTGGCTGCAGTGAGAGGCTGAACAGTGGCCCTCAAAGACATCCAGGCCCTTATCCCTTAGCCTGCGTGACCTTAAATGGCAAAAGGGGGCTTTGCAGGTGACTCAGTTGGAGCTATTGGTAGAGGGAGAGTGTCTTGGACTAACCAGGGGAGACCTAAATGCAACGCAAGTGTGCTTCTAAGAGGAAGGCAGCGGAGACTTGAGGGCAGAGAGACAAGGCGGCGGTGTGATGTCTCAGGATGCTACACCTTCGGCCTGAAGAGGCAGGAGGCGCCAGGAGGCAAGTGATACAGGTGCACAGCTCCAGACGCCAGGCAAGATAGAACAGACCCTCTCCTAAGGCCTCCAGAGGGCTTGGGGCCCTACTGACACCTTGATTCCAGCCCAGTGAAACGGATTTGGGACTTCTGACTTCAACTGTAAGAGAATATCAGTGTGCTGTTTAAGGTACTAAATCTTGGTGATTTGTCACAGCAGCCACAGAAAACTAATCCAGCCTCATACTCCCAGCCTCTGCCTCACCAAACACACTTTTCCCAGCTCTCCTCGGAGTCCCCACATCCTGTCATTGGTACCGTCTTCCCCAGTGAGGCACCACTACTCACCGGTCTTCCACGCCCCTCAATCCTGCCCACAGGTGAGAACCCCCAGGTCACTTTAAAGGAGGCTGAGGTCTTCCCAAACTGTCATTTTGCCTTTATGGACAGACACTCTTCATTTGTTTTTCTCAGAAATGAAAGGTTCTAGCCAACCAGAGACAGGCACAAAGAGCCATCAGGGGATCAGGACGCAGGATCCGTTTTGCAGCTGGGAAAGCTGGAACTAGAGTGGGTGGCCGCTCTCTGCTGCATCACCTCTGGAGAAGCAGGACAATGGCAGGATGCCTTCTAGAATGGGTGGAGCCGCTCCCCATCTCAGCAGCCTGCGGATTAGCCCTGTCTCCCTCGAGGAAGGAATGAGGAGAAAAGTGGGAGAGTTTGCTTCAATGCTGACCCTTGTGGGGAAGAAGAGCAGAAGGTACTTCATGGACACATGGAGAAGAGCTGTGCCAGCAACCCTTACATGGCTAACGTCATCAACTGTGCATAGCATTCGCTAACTACTTTTCCAAAGGCAATCTATTCTCTCCTTTTTCAAAAGTCTTGGAGGCCCACTTACAATCACTCCCATGTACCATCTATATGAAGCGTCACTGTTAAGCTCCATGTCTAATCAAAGAATCTTAACTTCCGAGCTGCGCGGACATTGGGCAGTCAGGAAGAGAGGCCCACGCTGCATTCTAGGTCATCTGAATCAGAATTCCTGAATGTAGGATCCAGGCTGCAGGACTTTCTAAACTCCCCGGATTGTGCCAAGGGAGAGTCTAGATTGAGAACCACTGGCTTCACCCAGCCCAGGGGAGGGGAGGGGCAGAGACGGCTTCCCAGAGTGGCTCTGGGCTCAGTCTGGATGGGAGTGCAAGGACTCTTGGTGATGTCCTGGTGACAGAAAAAGTGTATAGCCAAGTGGAGCATTCTCTCTCAAGTGGTTATACCATGAAATCCTCCGAGAATCTGAAGAACACAGCCTCAGAGTTCCGAGTTAACTGCCAGGGGCATGGCCAAGCACTAGGATGAGCAAAGCTCCCCAGCTGGTGTCATGGTGCAAACAAGGTAGGGGGCCACTACCTGGGGTGAGGAGGGCAAACTCTTCTGAGCATCTGGTTGGATACAATAGAAATCAACTTCAGTAACATCAACGCAGAAGGGATTTCGTGGAAGATGTGGATCAGTGCACAGAGATTGGGAGGGCGAGTAAGGCTCAGACGAAGGGCAGGGACAAGATTGGCCGGTGCGCAGAACCAGAGCCCAGCCAGGCCCCAGCGTCTGGTGGGAAGGCATCTGGTCTCCCACGAGCACACTGACCCACCATCCCTGGACGCTGCATGGCACAGCTGACACAACGGCCACCACACACCAAAGACCACTGCAATGAGCCCTGAACTGTCACCGTGTTCGCGTCACTTATGCCAGATGCTACATCCCACCCTGGAGCCTCTGGGTGACCCTCAGGCCACTCCCCAACAGTCAGGGTACTGACTGGCATGTTGAGAGAACCATCTGCCTCCTGGGGTTCCCATGGTGGAAGGCAAAGCTCTTCCTGCCACCCACCTATCTCAGGGTTCCTCCGTAATGAGGAGAGATTCCCATACTGGGAAGCAAAAGAGACAAATGTTTATCATGAGTATAAATTATCAGGAGAGGCCATGGGCAAGGCACTGCCCACCTGCAGTCACAGTGAGTCACCAGAATGGGGCTGGGCAGGGAAAGTCCAAGCCCAGAGGTTGGAAGCAGTGCATCCATTAGTCTGGGGCCTTCTGCTTCACGCAGCAGGGCAAGAGCAGCGCTGGGGCTGCCCACTGCCAAGTGGGGGAGTTGGGGGGAAGTTTTCACCAGCCTCTTCCCTCCTCCCTCACCCTCTAGCACCATGGCTACCATTTAGTGAGCACTTACTATGGGCAGTAGCCACGTCCTCATGAGCCTCGTGACGATCTCAGGGAGAACACCACCACTGCCTTTACCAGGCTTTACTGTCCTTATGACACTGACCGCCTCTAACATACTACTTGTCTCACTCATTTGTCGTGTGTACCATCCGTCTCCCTCCACCTGGAGCACAGGGACGTTTGTCTGCATCTGCTCGAGCTCTCTATCCAGGGAAGATTAGAGAGCCTGGCACACAGTAGGTGTTTGCTAAGTCTTGTGGGTGAACAGCCTTCTGAGCTGGGCAGATGGAGGTGCTGGCTATTATGTACACAACTAGTAGGCACATCAGGAAAAGGGAAGATCCACAATTCAAACTTAGGCCTGTTGGAATTCAGAGCCCATGACGTCTGTCTTCCCAAAAAAGGAACACAGCTCAGAGGGTTACTTAAACAGGATGCACGAGACATACAACAAAGAGCCAGAGGAGAAAGTCTAAGGGAAGCCATCATTCAGACAGGAAGTTCCAAGGCCTGGGAACATCTTCAGGGTTGGAGACCTCGTGCAGGCCTAGAATCAATGGGGTGAGGGATGAGAATGGGGTGGGATGGCAAAAAAGGGACAGGGTCTCGGGCAGTTGCCTGTAGCACACCCTCACAGACCAGGAGGAGGGGGCACTGGGCTGCCTGGAAGCACCCAGGGCATAGCAGACGGGAGCACTGCATCCTTGGCCCTGAAATTTAATTGCTGGGCACAGACTATAAGATCTGAATAAGCTTCTACTTTATGTTCCTATTTTAAACTGCAGGGTATTTTTACATTTTCTAAATAAGGGTGACAATCATTTTTATAGGCCTTTGTGAGAATCAAATGGCAATTTGTGTGTGAATTATTTGTACTAATAGCTAGCAGTGGTTACCCTCTATGGAGTCAAGTTTTTTGTCACAGACTCTATGACACATATGAGGGTCACTCTGTGAAGGAGCATACAACAGCCCAATGCTGTAGCTCCTCTTACTGTGCCCATTTCACAGATGGGAAAACTGAGTTATGGAAAGGTTGGGCAGCTTGCCCAAGGTCACAGCTGATGGGAGGAAGAGCTGGGATTAGAACCTATGCAGTCTGACTTCACAGTCTGTCCCTTTAACCATGCACACCCCTGCAGTGAGTGCATGCATAAGATCACTACAAGGTCATTATAGGTCTCTTGGAAGCTGATAGTGCTGACCATCACACCCAGAATGGGAGCCACAGCTTGGCACTGATGCTAATTGCCTCCAAGTCAGTATGTTCCATAGTGAGATCATCTAACAAGCCACTGGCTGCCAGGTAGCTGTGAAAACATGCTCAGCCCCTTTCCACAGCTTGTGATTGGAGAAGACACAGTTCAGATGGAACCCTAGGGCCTGCTCTGAGTTGACAGAAGCTGACATATCCTCATGCAGAGTTACTGGCAGCCTGTGACTGACATTTAAGAGCAGTTTAAACACTCAGGTCCCTTGGAGAGAGAAGCTCAGAACAGGTTTCTCCATGTCTTATCCTAGTTTTCTACATTCATCCATTTAGGAAACATTTTGTGAGCACTTACTATTCTCCACTCTCACTGGGGCTGGAAGAATGAAGAAGGCAGGTCCAAGGTCCACTTCACACCTTCCCAAACTCAAGACCAGCATAAAAGAGATAGGCAGTGGGGGACACAGGCCACTCCAGACACGAGGATCTGGTGTTGAGGCCCAGACGGGAGGTGGCTCGATTTGCCTGGAGGAACTGGGGAGGATTCAGAAAAGCATCGCTACTCAGTAGAATTGCTAAGATTTGCCAAGCAGAGAGGGGGGCCTGTCAAGTAGAGAGAGCAGCTCATGTGCACAAGATTGAAAATGCCTGTGAAAACCTGTGTCCGTATGGCTGGAACACTGAGTAAATGGCGAGGATGGGTGGGATGCTGGGCTTCCCACACCCAAGGTGAGATGCAGAACACAGCCTGGTGGTGATCAAGATTATAAGCCTGGCTGCTATGGCGAAACTTCAAATGGACTGAGTCTCTAACCTTTCTTCCTTCTCTCCCTTCAAACTCTTGAACCTGAACTCTAAAATGTGTCATCGCAATGCTCCCGTGTTAATGAGCGAACATCAAGGCAGCTCATTCACATGCAAATACTGTGACACAGGCGCTACACAGAATGAATTCAGATGGAATATGCCAGCATCCTTTCGTTCTTAATCCTTCCAGAGAGTTATGATGTTGCTGCATGAGTTAATGAGAGGAATGGAAGAGCAAACGCCGCTCCCAAAACCTGTCAACGGTATAGCTATTTCGATGGGTATTAAAGCCAGACACTGTCATAGAATTTGAAGGTATGGTTGAAGATGTCTTAAGAATATTTTGTTTCTGACAATTGAATCATAATTTTAATAGACATCTCCAAAAAGAGAAGTGGTGGTAGCAGCCATGTAATGTTTATTTAGGAGCTGGTAAAGATCTTTGAGTCAAAGTGCTGGCTAAATGACAGTACCTGGCTCTAAGAATGTCAGACCTGCCAAAGGGTTTGGATTTTATTATAACAGTAAGTGCCCAAGAAATATCAACTCGGTACCTGGCACTATGCAAAGTGTTTAACATTCATTTTCCATTTAATCCTCCCAGCACTTTTGTGGGGTAGCAACTTTTATTACCCTCATTTTATGGATAGGTAAACTGATGCACAGAAAAGGCGAATAACTTCAAGGTCACAAAGCTAATGAGTTGGGGAGTCATGATTCCAACCTTACGGTCTGGCTTGAGGCTCACCCAACTGCCCTATACTCACCATGGGCAGTAAATGCCATGGCTTTATTCTTAAAGAGGGTGAGATGGTGGCCAGTTGAGGAGGGCAGTGATCTGGCCCAGCTTCTTATAGACACTTTGAATACAACTATTTTCCCTTAACCCCCAGTTAATGTGAGTTTCTCATCAAATCTTGCAAAGAAGTGGTGTGATTTTATGAAAGGAGTAGAATCTTTAGAGAAGCTAAAAGCTGGATTAGAATGTTGGCTTTGGCATTTGTTAGATCTGCTGCCTCGGGCATATGTCAAAGCTTTCTCAGCCACAGTTTGATCATGTGAACAATTGGAAGACTCTTACCTATCTTACAGGACTGTCACTGGGGAGACAGGAGGTCCTAAATTAAGTTCGTGCCAAAAGACCCGCTTCTGCAGTTTCACTGAGGTCCCACGCAGTGGCTTCCCTGAGCTTCTGCGGAGGTGAGGCAGGTGGTTTTTAGAGCAAAGATTTCATGGCCATCATTAAAAGCTGATGCCACTGGATTGCAAAGGAAACCACCCAAATGCCCATGCACAGCAGAATGGACATGTAATTTGTAGTATATTCACCCAATGGAATATATATATAGTAATGAGAATAAACAATCTACAACCACACACAAGAGCACTGATGGTTCTCACAAACATGTCAATGAAAGAAGCCAGACAGAAGGGTAGCTGTTACATGATTCCATTTAGAGAGTGTTCAAAAGCAGGCAATTGTAGCCTGGGAGGTGGGTGACTAGAAGGGACAAAGGGAAGGGGGTCTTCTGGAGTACAGATAATGATCTGTTTGTTAATCTGGGTGCAAATGACACAGATTTGTTGATGTTGCAAAAATGCAGTAGGCTATATACTGACAATATATGCACTTCTCTATATATTCCAATGAAAATGTTAAGGACTCCAGCAGTTTAAAACTCCTCTCACAAAGAAAAAGTCTTTGATCTCCTAAAGCCAAAAGAGGTGTAAGACAGCCCACCTGTGGAGAGGGAGCCCACCTGGGAAGAGGGAGCCCATCCAGTCTGCCCACAGAGAAGGAAGAGGCGCAGCCATGCCCCTCCTGAGAAAGATTTTGGAGGACCTGTGAGAAGGGGAGGAGGGAAAGCAGGTGGGGCACCTAGGAGAAAAGGAATGAACTGCAGACTGGCCGGAGACCGGAGGCTGCCACCTCAAAGCATCGTTCCTGCCAAAGGAGCCCCTGCTGTGCATGCCCACCTCATGCCAACCACTGCCGGGCACAGTCCAGGCATCATTTCATGTGGTTTTGCAAGAGCCGACTAAGCTGGGCTTCGCTGACCCTCCTTATAAACAGGGGCAACAAGGCTTTGAGCAAAGTCACTTGCTTGAATGTAGCCAGTAAGCAGATCTGGAATTTGAATCAATTTGTTTGACTGCAAGAACTGCCCAGGGACCCAGGCCCTGTTCTCTCCATGGAAAGATAATTCTGTCTGCTTCCTCGTCCTGCTGAGAGCTGGACAGTTTTGACGGTGTGTGGATGAAAGTGAACTAAAGTGCTTTAACCTCAGCCTGATTAATTTTTAATTATTAAACCTCTTGTTAGATCCTAATGATGTAGAGAAACCAAGACAGAGACTCAAATGATAATATCCATGCAAAGTGTCCTCTGGCAACCGCGTTTCTCAGTGAATTAACGAAGTGAAGAACCGATGTGCACTTGGCTATGGCTATGGAGTTGTCTCCTTGCATTTCATCCTCACAAGAAACTTTGCAACAGTTTTTTATCCCCACTGTACATGCAGATGAGAAAGTGAGGACCAGGGAGATTGAAATAACTGGCTCAAGAAGGCCCAGGAAGGGGCTGGCAGCGCCAGAAACAGCCAGGCCTATTAATACACACTTGAAAACCTTCTGCCAGAATGTCAACACTCCAGCCCGCTGTTTAGACAGTGAATCCTCAAAACCCTGTTAAAGAGAAGCCTCTCTTTACTTAATGAAGCCCAATGATCCTTTAAAAATAGTGCTGCTATTTATTGTATTTCTGGAGCACAGAGCAGCTGAGCAGAATATTTTAATGCTGTATTCTGAGAAAGATGCAGGCTTGTACCAGCGATAAAACTGGCCAACCTTGAGAATACAGTTGCCTGTGATATTTGGACAAATTCTCCCTTTGCATACTTCTTTGAGGTCTTACTGGTACACAGTTCCTGTCTAAAGCCAAGGATAGGATAAGAGGGGTCTGCTTCTGGCTTCTCAGTCTGCAGAGCATGGTTAAAAGGACTTAACTAATTGCCCAACTCCAGGCAAATCTCCATCATCCTCAGCATCTCAATTAATTAATTCTGACATTTCAGAGTGGCGAGTGGGCGCACCAAGGTCAAGGTGTCTCTAATGGATGCTTCCTCCTCTAAAGCTCTAAAACAGTATTACATGGCCAGCACCTTATTAGGTACCATGGAGAGGATGGCCCCTCTAATGAGAGATTAAATCACAGGCCTAGGGCAGAAATAACAAAGCAACAAACACAGGCCAAAGAGAATCTCTGTAAGATCCGGGAGAGACCACCTGAAGCAGCCCCTTCCTTTTGCACGATCCTCTCCAAGTGCAAACCAGGTCCTCCTGTTCTCAGAAGGAAGAAACCAGGAATTTGAGGACCACCTAGGGAGCGACTTTATTTTGTACTATTTTCCATTCTCATTACACTACTAATTAATTCGCCCCACTTCGTGCTCTCCTTTTATGATCTTTGTTTAATAAAAAAAAAAGTCTCTATTACTATTACTATGTGCCATGCAGCATGAATCCTGACTCCGTCAGGCCCAGAGATGGTCTCCCCTGCCCCTTTGGCTTTCTCCCCCTCTGGGGTCTCCTGTGCTTTCCCAAAGCTCCTTATCAGCATTTGGATCTGCCCCCATGTTCAGATACAAGATGAAAATCACTGAAAATGCCAGCCTCGCTTCTCCAAAAAGTCCAGCCTCTGCCTCTCTCCTAGGGAACAGAAACGCAAAAGGCTCAGGGCTCCCCCTTTGCTAATGAGGATCAAATTTCACTCTCTGATAACCCAGAGAAAGAAAAAGGCAGCCAGTCACGCTAAGAGGCTGTAAAAGAACTTCCTCTAATCCTCCCAAAGCACTCAAGAGAAGGCTCTCAGCCAAGTCAGGGTCATTTAATGTATTCTGCTCTGGCAAAGATATTACAAATGATTAAGTTCATTAAAAAAGAAAGAAAAGAAACCTCGTCTGAAGCAATGACCTCTGCCCAGCAGCTGTGTTTAAACAAGTACCTTTTCTCAGGATCTGATATGTGCTGGAAATTTCAACAAAGCTAGGTAGTAAGGCAAGACACACACCGGGCTGTGGGTTTGAGCAGAAGTGCTTCAAAGCTCAGAAACAAATACGGGTTGAGGGGCTCACTGATGAAGAGGGGCCAGAAAGCGAAATACAGTCTCTGTCCTCAACTATGTGAAAGTCTGGACAGAAAGACAACGATATACAGAAAATAAAACTACCTTATGGGCACACAGTGAACTCAGTAAAAGGGATCCTCCCTGGAGAGAGGACTTAAGCGCTAAACCTTGAATGAGGAGTTGAATTCGGAAGGGTACAAAGAACATTCCAGACAGAGAAGAATATTTTGAGTAAAGGCAGGAAGTTTACAAAAAGGGAAATGCAAGTGGGCCTCAGAGGAGAATGAGTATAACAGATTGACTCCTTAAGAGCTTAGACACGAACCAATGAGCTGTAAGGTTGTTCTAAACATCCGTGTGAGTGCATTTTTACGTGAAAGACGATAAACAAGATCCCTTCTTAACGGGCTCAGAAGTGTGTGTATCATACTCCCACGTTTCATTATCTTTCCTCTCTGAATTCCTCAAGAAGTTTTCAGCTGAGAACAGTACCCATCAGCAGAGCATTTGGAAAAGTAAGTAGAGCACTTGGATCGTCACTAGGATTGGGAGGCACAAGTGAATAGAGGGCAGGGTAGAAGGCAGGAGACAAAATGTCCTCCATTGTTCAATACCAGTCACCTGGACTAAATTGGCAATAGCACCAACTGTGATAATAAAATAACAGAATCACAGGTCTAATCAATTATATAACTGAGAGCTAAATTCAGGTGTGCCTCAGTCAAACCTATCCCTTGACACCATGATGCCAGCCTCTGTAGGTCTTGATGGAGCACATATCTGCCTGTCACTCATGGCTGGAGGGACAGCAACGATGCCCAGCTATTTCCTCTTCTTCCTGCAACTTTCAGCATGAGAGGGAGTCTCTTAATGGGGGAATCATCCATGGAACAGACCTCTCTAAAAATGGGAAACAGAAGCAAAGCAGGCGTCAAATTGTCCTCTCCCAGTAGTTCCAGAGCTAAATATAGCCACAGTGACTTCGTATTCCAAAGAATGAATCATGGTTTGCTGCTGTGGCCCAACAAAGAATGCATGTGGCCCTTGCAAGTATGAGAATCAGAGTGGAAGATGAGTGTGGGTGCCTGCATCTCAAATAATAAAGATGGATGCCGACAACAGCAGCAAATATTTAAAACATGATTATGGTACACTGGCCGTTGTTCCTCTCCTAACTTGAATTTTTGACTCTGACTAAATGTTTACTGAACTTAAAAGCAGATGAGGAAATTCTAATAACTTCAAGGGGAAGAGGCAACTTGTAAAGCTGCATACCATGCATCAATAAGGCGGACCGAGCATCCTGAGTCTCAACACCCCAGCAAAGATTAGCATGAGGATAATGCAGTTGTGCATGGCTGATTCAGACCGCAGCAGGACCCAGGTGGTGTGACTAGATTTTGTAAAAGGGAAACAAGCTAGATTTAAGCGGTACTTGTGGGCACTGACCACACAAGCTGGAACTCTGAGCCAGATCTCCATGCACTTATTCAACATAGACTACTGAGCATTTTACTACAGGCCAGGATTTTTCTCCATGCTGTTGATACAGTGAATTTGACAATGTCCCTCACATGCTCAACAGGAATCCAAGTATTAAGCTGAAGCTAAAGCTAGGGCCTTTTTGGACACCCAGGAGATTGTGGTGGGACCAAGGAAAAGCCGACATCATAGGTGCCACGTGGGGGGCTGTGGGGGAGTAAGAATCACCCACAGCCACCTGGACAGGATCGGCCTAGTGTTCATGGGCAGGTGGGAATGGGGTGACCAACCAGCCTAGTTTCTCAGGAACTGAGAAGTTTCCAGGCAGAATGGTCTTTTATGTTGGCCTGGGAGAGTCCTGGGTAAACTGAAATGATCTGGTCACACAGGTGGGAGACACCATCTTCTGTAGCCGAACAGGGGTGAGGTAGAGGAACCCTGAGAGCCTGAGGCCAACCTGGAGTTTTGCTTCATTCCAACTCTGAGCTCATCCTGTTTTTTCCCACACACTCCTTCCTCTGGGATCTATTCCACTTTAGGTTCTGAGGCTTCCTCACATACCACAAGCTGGTCCGTCCAGCTGAAACCAGCGTCTTACCTGGCCACTGCTGGCAGTCTACTGGCACCACCACGACCACTGACCCCAAGGTAACCACCACTCATTGAACACCTAGTACCTGGTGGGCAGGTGCTTTGTGCAGCTTACCTGAAATATCTCAGAACTGCTTTGTGAGATAAAAGAATTATTCCCATGGTAGAGATTAAAAATTGAGACTCAAAGAAATTGAGGTCCCAAGGGACTCATGTCCAGACCTGTCTGCAAGTAAGTTACCTCCCATCACACACCAGACTTCGAACCATATACCCCTGCCCAGCTAAACGGCCCTCCCACTCCAATCAGAAAAAGGACTTCTCACAGAATCACCCCATTTGTATGTTTTTCCGATGACTCAGAAGGCCCTTGGAAGCTAAGCCAGGAAAAGTCACCATATGGTGAAATACTCCATCTATACTGGCGATATTCCCTCGCTCATAACCTTCGCCGTGAAAACTCTCCTTGAGGCCTTTCTAAGTGATATATCCCCTTACAGCAGATTTTGAGAAACACAACACTTTCCCAACACCTCAGATGTGGAAAATTCTGATCAACTCCTCTTTGTACCAGGCGTTAAGTATAACACAGTGCATCCAGTGTCTGGGATCTTCGTCTTGAGCAGACCTGGTAATCAACCTTCTGGTTTGAACCTTTATTTTTCCTTTAAATAGAGGGAATTAACATTGCCATAAACTCCATGCCCTTCAGCTCAGTCTGTCCAACAACCATTTACAAATGAGGAAATGGTGATTGAGAGAGAAGAAATTCCTTGAGCAAGGTCAGAAGCCTAGTAAGGAGAGAAGCCGGGACTTGAACCTGTCTCAGATGCAGACCCATCGTTGTCTCTCCTCTTGGCCTATTCACTCCTGCTTATGGTTGGGGTGAGGGACTGGGGACAAGAAAACCACTGGGGTACTTTTCAAAACGCTCATCCATGTCTCAGTTCCTCCCATCCCAGATCTCTCTTCCTGGAAGGCTACCGTGATCCACTATCATATCACATAGGGAAAATGGACATTATGAAAAATTTCAAAGATTATTCTGATAAAACTCCTCACAGTTGCAGCTGGAAACTTGCACACTAGACCGTACAGCCTCCTAGAAGCAGGGATTCATGACTGGAATTCACAGGTGGCAGTCTCGGGGACCCATGAGCCCCTGAGAAACAGAGTGCTCTGTGCACGTACCCCATAAATTATCCTAGGACGGAGTCTGCAGTTTTCACCAGATTCTCAAACTAGGAGCCTGACTCAAACCAAGCTTAGGAAGTACTGCTTTTGGAGAAAATGTGTTCCTCTTGACCCAGGAATGTTAATCCTATCCTTTCCAGCCTCAACAGGCCCTGGACATGTGTCATTTTAAGCCATTATTCAGGGAGCTCTTTCAGCTTGCTTTTAAAGGAATGATATTTCCACAACTTAAAGTAATATTGCTATTGGCAAATAGATCACTCTTGGAATCATTGAACCTGCCAACTTTTATAACCACCCAGGCAAAAAATGTTCAGCAGATTTTGTCCTTTCATTCTCCACCGGCCTTAATAGATTTCTATTTAGGATCAAAAGGTTGGCTGAATACTGGCCATGCATAAAGTTTTGTGGGTTAATTAAGATGATCATTAGCTGCCTGAGCTCACTCTTAGCTTCATGATTTGTGGGTAGAGAATTTGCTTCTATTAGACACAGTTAGTCCACTGGGATCAGCCTGTGTGTGTGGCGTGTTCAAGCAGACACAAAACCTGTGCAGGAAACTTGGCTGGTTTCTGAGCATCAGTCCTGGCACTTGCCATCCTGATAAGGTGCTTTTTTTTCTTGGTTTGATCCCATTAAGCCATTGTGGTAGGAATTTTTGTTTAAACATGAATGGGCAATCCTACTGCTGTTTTAATTGCTTCCTTATACTGTCTGATGGGGTTCACCAATGATTGTAGTGATATATCCACTGTATCTCTTTCCTTCTGTACAGTGTCCATCACCATGTTTATTGATCCAAACATGTCTTGAGCACCCACAGTGTGCCAGGCAGATGGCTGGACATTGAAGAATAAAAGTAAGATGGGGCATATGGTGTCCATCCTCAGAGCCCAGTGCAGGAGAGGGAGATATGGATCAATATACCATACATAGGGGCCCTGCTGGAGGAAGGTTTCCAGAAGGAAACATTGAGTCTTGAAGGGCCACTTGAAATTAGGTGTGTGAATAGGGAGTGGGTAGAGGCTCTCCAGGCATGGGAATGGCATGTGCCAGAGCAGGAAGGCCGAAAACAACACCGTGTGTCGTGGGCCATGTCCATTTCGCAATGGCTAGGGTAGAGGTTGTAGATCAGGCAGGAAACATCATCTCTCTTCTAGAAATGTTAACAGTCTCCGTGAAGTTAGCTGGCTTGCTTAGAAGTAAAGCTGTTGTTACAGGCCATTTGAGTCCCTCTGGATTGCTATGTTGAAGCTCTAACCCCCCAGTGCGACGGTATTTTGGGTAGGGCCTTCAGCAGGTAATTATGTTTGGATGAAGTCATGAGGGTAGGACTTTCATGATGGAATTAGTGCCTTTTTAAGAAGAGGAAGAGAGCTTACAGCAAAGTCAGGTCATGGCCATGGGGAGCATGGGCTGTGAATCCCGCCTCTGAATTGTCTGGTGATGCTACAGCGGAAATGGCCACTCTTGCTCATTGAAGTCTCAACAAGATAAGGGAGCTTTTTTTTAGAAAATCCAAAATTACCAACAATAGAGAATGATGTGATATGAGGTTTAAACTATGTATTTTATACTCAGAGTAAACTTCTTAAAATTCTCCAGGCACCTCTCCCAGGAAGGCTAGGAGCCCTCCCACCCCCCACCCCCAGCCCTTACAAAGCTTGGGGTGGGGGTGGGGGAGATCTGGAGAGGAGGGATGTCATCAGGAAGCCTGTCCGGGAGATGGCCCCACCCCGAGCGCCTTTCCTCTGCTGAGCACCCATGAGAGTCTCATTCCTCCGGCTGAAAAGTGCTCGACTTTCTTATTTTGGCTTCCCAGCATTTTCCAAAGACTTTGACCTTTGGATGGGCCTCTGCCACACACCTTTTGTGTTGTTATTTCTGGTTTTATTTTCATTCTTCTTATTTTGCTCCTAACATTACTTAACATCTTACGGATTCCAATTTAGGAAAATTGCATAAGACCAGTGCAAAGACCTACATAGACATATTCACATATTACTGGGAAACCACGAAGTGTGGCGTGGGTAAAATTGTAACATTTCCAGAATATCTCACCTGGCTTAGTACATTTGCATATCCTCAGGGGTAGAGAGAAGTTCATCTCCATGTCAATGGGTAATTACCTGGGCAACTGAGGGTGTGTCTGAACCTGAGAGGTTAAAGGGAGGGGCCGGCTTGCCTGCTGGTTTGCTTCTTCAGGAGCAGAAGAGAGAGACGGCCCTGGACTGCAGTTCATAATCAAGAAACAGGTTTTAAACTTGATTTCTCCCTTTGACTGATTTGAGTTTTTAGAGGTATTTTGCCCCAGGATTTCCTCTCCCCGGGCTTACAGGAGGTTAGCATGTTAACAGCTGTTATCTCTATGTGATGCATTTCCATTTCATTTTATTTCCATTTTTATACTTTTCTGAATTTCTAAGGCTTCTAAGTTGAATATTTTACTTTCATAATTCAGGAGAAATTATTTCTTGGTTTGAAACCAAATTAAAAAACATCACTATTTCTGGTACTCAGGGACATTTTTACTTACTTCTGTGCCAGTTGTAGAAGTTGAAATTATTTATTTTTACAATCATTTGGGAGTATTTTTGAATAATTTGAAGAGGCTTAGATATGGAATTAGAGGATCTGTAGATAATGTTTTTCTCTATATCAGCTGTCTCACTGGAGGAGGATTTCAGCTCTGGGAAAGTTTCACTCTGGACTTGATGCAACCAAATAACAACAATGGAACATTGGGTAAAAAAGTCTTACACCAAGCTTTACTTTCACAGTGGCAGGTCCAGTGCTAGAATCACATCTGTGTCTGGCAAGTCTGTAATTCCCCTCCACCTCCATCTCTGCCCTGGGAACTGGGTGGAGCTCTTTATAAAGCAACACAGACAATAATGGCCCCTTGCCAATATGTGTGTAAGCATTAGCCTAACAGTAAGCCAATCACATCATTGCATATGTGCAGTGGGCAAGTAGATTAGGGTCAGGTGAGGATCCTGGCCATGGGAACTTTCATTTTCCCTACTTCAGTGCTCTTCAAAGTGTGATTCTTGGACCAACAACTGGGGATTTACAAAAAAAAAACTACCCCCCCCCACCCCCGCACATAGACACACATATCTGCCAAACCAGAAAACTGTAGCGATGGTATTTTAATAAAATCAAACAGCAGTTTGCACACAACTTATTCTGGGCTTAGAGAGTCATGGTGGCCTTTTGGTGTTAGAGGGGACTTCCCCCTTCCAACCACCTCTCCCTGTCAGCTTGTACCCTTGGTCAGAGAGAATGGGGAGTCAGTAAACCTTCCCAGGTGTCTGAGGGGAGTAACAAGTTGCCTCATTGACTTGATCAACCTTCAGCTGTCACCATTTTCATTAGTCAAACCATGCCAGTCATACAGCTGGAGAACACCAGGAGCCATAATGAGGAGTGTCCCTCAATTTCTCCTAACTGGGGTCAGTTCTGCCTCCCCCGGGCCCTCTTCAAGGAGCCCAGGCTTGCAGACAGGGTGTGCAGTATGAAGGACCCCTCCTCCCCAACTTCTCACAATGCCTGCACTGCCTGCTGGCAAGTGGGGTGTTTTAGCTGGGACATGATGTAGAGATTACACTCTGACTCTCTCATTTTGAGGGTAAGAATTTAAGGTACAAAAAAGGGAAAAAGAGAGTATTCCCAAGACTGGATTTCAGGATTTCTGTTCCTCAATTCAAATCCATTTGCTTATACCCCAATGTGAGCTGAATATTTTTATGAAATAAATACATGTAGCAATGAATCCAACACCACATTATAACTGCCACAGATACAATGTGCATGAGCAGATTTCTATTCTATATTGGTCATCATTTAAAATAAGGCCATCATAGAGGATAGATTGCAAATTACACAAAACATCTCTGCATGAGGCTCTTTTCCAGGGCTGTTGTAGGGGTCCCAGCCTGCCCTTTGCTCAAACTGGAGCTACCAGTGACTAGTTTGCCTCTGGTCCTTCCAGCTGCTGCCAGTTCTGGACTGAGGTGGGGTGGGGGGTGCCAGGAAAGACGCTGGGCTTCCTGCAGTCCCAGACCTGCTGCTCACTAACCAGCATGACCTTGACCATGTCACTTAAAATGTCCAGCCTTAGTGTCCCCTTCCTTGAGACATAGGGATTAGTTAGTGATCTTCAAGGATCTTCCCACTAACAATAATGCACATTTAAAATGCACCTCCAATCTGCCTACTTTGGGCATACAACAATGTCACCTGCAAGCCCACTAAGAAGGCCAACCTGCCTGTGCCTGGACCTCCTTGTCCCCTCCACCCATCAGCATCTCCCGTCACAAGGCTCAGTCTCATCTGAGGCTTTTGGGAGTCAGAAGTCCTAATTTGCCCAACTGCCCAGCCAGCAATCCAGCCTTGGTGCAAACTCATTTGGCATTCCGGCGACATTTGGCTCTGGCTCTGGCTCTGGCAGGAACTGTCCTCGCCCTTCCGAATGGCCATCTTGGATACCATGAAATTAAAGACTGGGATACAAATACCGCAGCACCCCCTTCCATTCAGAGGCTCTTCTGCCATTTTACGGCCCTGAGAAGAACTGGTCCCCACTTGGGCAGCCAGAGGAGGCCTTAAATTACCTAAAGGGCCTGAGTGCTGGGCCTGGGCTCCATTTGTTTACAAAATAGGCACTTTCAAAGGCCCTTTACTAGGGCCTGGCAATTCCCAGGTCCCCTGCTATAGGCTGATGCATAATGCATAAGATGCTGGGAAATGTGTATTCATGAGGACGGCTTGGCTTTTGTCAAAAAGAACTGTGAAATATTATGATGGAACAATTTTCATTTCTGCCACATTGTTTTTATAGTGCATTCATGACTGGGGATTGAGGGCTTCTCGAGTTTTGTCTGGTGCAGATGTTGTGGGGCTGAGAGCCGCTTCAGACATCCTTATTTTCTAACTTTGTTGCTGACAATTACATGAAGCGGGGGTAGAGGGGGCCTCTCACAGGGAGACAAAGGATGTATGTCCTCGAGTGCTCCTGCCCGGCATGCCTGCAGAAGGGGGAGCAGGGAGGAGGGTGGGGAGGGAGGGATGGTGCTGGGGCAGCCTCCTCAGTGCCGAGCCTCAGCCAGGGCTGCCCTCCTCGCCTCTCAGCCGCCCCTGCGAGGCAGCCATTATCTCCACTTTACACACGAAGAAATGGAGGCCCAGCAAGACGGAGCCATTTCTCTGAAATCACATGACCAATGAGGTGTGACACCTGGGTTCAGATCCACGCTGACATGCCCAAGTGTACACCCTTCCCGGGCACCAGGGCACCAGGAGGACAGAGGCCAAGGGGAGGCACTCTCCGTCTGAAATCCTTCTGAGACACGGGGGTGAGAGGCGCCCAAGCTTCCACAGGGTGGGGAAACACTGAGGAGACCCCACCCCCCAGAGGAGAAGGGCTGGGAACGGTGTCCCAGTGGGCTGTCAGGCAGGTGGGCAGCACATTCAGACATGCAGATGTTTCGGGGCGGCAGAGGAACCTGCTGCAACACCACAGATACTGCCTCCTGGGACCAGCACGCCAGCTCAGGTCTCCTGGACACAAACCCCAGCCTCATCTCACTGCACCACTGGGCTGCCTCCTTATCCAGGAAATGCTGGCCCCTTCAACTCCCTCAGCCAGGAGGTCATGAGTCCCTGGAGGCAGGAATTGTGGCTTCATTTTTCCTGGGTGCTCAGGGCTTTCATGGGTCCAAGCAAGCTCAGAGTGCAGGCTCCCACAAACACTTTAAATGTATCCAGTGTGACAGAGGCCCAAGTCCAGGCAAACTCTGAATCAAATGGGTGGGTAAAGAGTCCATCAGGGGACAGTCAGGGAAGCTAAACAAAGAAAGGGAGGTAAGAATGCCCAGGCCCTCTGCCCTGGAGAAAGGTATGGGTGACCATAACATAGGCCAGCACATAGTCAGAGCACTGATAGCGGGTGAGAGGATTCCCAGAGAGGGCAAAGCACAGAGCCGAACGGGTAACACAAGCCTGGAAGCCCAAGCTGCAGGGGGAAAGGCAGGCAAGGAGCCGGGAACAGGTATACCCACCCCATCTGCTTATGGAAACCCACATGGGTCTGAAAGTCCTGGGAAGAAACTGACACAATGCGGACAACCACATGTCCCCTGAGAGTCTGGCAGGCTTCGGGTTCATGAGGCTCTCTAGACTACATTCAAGGCCGCTTTCTTTCCCACGCTGAATTCTTCAGTGTTCCCAAAACCCTGCCCAAGGGAGATGAGCTGGAATGCCTGGTGGTCATCCACTATCATTAGGATGCTGGGTCCCACTGCAAAGCCCCATGAACCTCCCTTGCCTGTTTCTAAAACAGACCAGCTCTTTCTCACTAGAGACTCTGCATGGGCTGTTCCCCCTGCCTCTCCCCTCGCCCTCCACAGAGCCGGGGCCTTCGCACACTTCAGAACCCAGGTGGTCTGGTTGGTTCCCCCACCAGAGCATGCTGTTTGGGTTCGCAGCTGCTGTGGCTGTCACTCACTGTCTTGTTACCTGTCTCCAGCTAGCAGGACATCTGTGCTAGTGGGGATTGGGCTGAAATCTGCTCACCTTTCTCCCCAGGACACCGGGCACCACCCCTAGGACATGGTCAGAGCTCAGTACACGTTTGACAATGAAAAAATCAGTTCACAGTGTGTTCCACAAGAGCATTAATGAGGTGTATCTAAAGGGATTAAAATCCAACCATTTGCTCTCAACCCTGCACAGGGAGCTCCAGCCTACTTGGATAAGCAAACCAGGCCCAGGGCAGGTGCCGAGGCGAGGGACGCAGATCAGAGCTCATGGCAGCCAAATGCAAGGGGCTGCCCTGACCCTTCTCCCCACAGGCCATCAGGCAGAGTCTTGTAAAGGATCACAATAAATGTGGTTTCAGGTACAGATTTTGGAACTATTGGCCTCAGTTTTTCTATAGCCCTGGAAAGGAGAATGAAGTCACCTGACGTTGCCACGAACAGAGTTAGAGCAGTATTTCAACCAGGGGTGATCTTGCCCTCAGAGCACATTCGGCAAATATCTGAAGACATTTCTGGTTGCCACCACTGGCGTAGAGGCTAGGGGTACCGGGGAACATCCTGCGGTGCTCAAGCCAGTCCTCCAACAAACGCTTGCTTGGCCCCCAAAGTAGGCAGTACTGAGGGTCACCGACAGCGGGTCAGAGGCACTGTGCTGCACAGGACACACACCCATCCTGCCATGCCTGGGACCGCCTGGCAGTGACTACAGGAGTGTGATCAGCCTTGTCTGCATGGTCTCTGTGCACCCCTCCATTAGGCCTTTGCCCCCTGAGTCTCCCCAGGAATTCCTACCGTCTTAGTCTGTTCGGCCTGCTGTGCCGGAGTACCGTAGGCTGGCAAGCTCAAGCAACAAACACATTTTTAACAGTTCTGGAAACTGAAGTCCAAGATCAGGGCACCAGCCGACTCCGTATCCTGTAGGACCCCACTCCCTGGTGTATAGACACTGACTGTCTTTTCACCATGTCCTCACGTGATGGCAAGGGAGCATCCTGGAGTCTCTTTTATAAGGCCACTAATCCTATCACAAGGGTTCCACCCTTTTGACGTAATCACTTCCCAAAGACCTCACCTCTAAATACCACCATATTGGGTTTCGACATAGGAAATTAGGAATTAGGGGGAACACAAACATGCAGTCTACGGCTCTGGTCTTCTAATTGTTATCAAGTCTTTCTTTCAAATTTGAATTCAATTTCCACCACCAAGAAGCCTCTACTTGATCTATTAGTTTTATTCACCCTGTTGCACTGAATGCCTGCAGCAGATACATTACAACCTGCCTGCAGCTGAAGTTTTCTCCTTCCGCACTGCCACCTCCTCCAGCCATTCTCGGGCCTCACCACAAAGTGTTGCCTCTGTGAAGAGAAAACCCGATTCAGGAAAAAAAAGGGGGCTTCCTAGGCTGGCAAATCCAGAGCCCTACTTGTACAACTCCTTCCTACTTGGCTTTTCTCCTCTACAAAATGGGCAGAATCAAATCCACATGTCGGGCTTTCCCTGAGCATCTGAGACGCTGTACATAACAAGTTGCATAGAGTAAGCTATAAAATGCTTTATTTCACACTCAGAGCTAGAAAAGTCCTGAGAAGTTGAATGCGAAGTCACTCTGTCTCTTGCACAGTAGGGTTTTTGTTTTCTAATCCCTTGAGAGACAAGGACACTACCAGGTAGGGTAGGAAGGCATGAGGCTTCAAGGTGCCTATCTGGAGAGAACGTTTTCTCCCTGAGATGCCTTTCCATTCTGTCACTCTCCCTACACAAAGCCAAAGGGGCTCTCGTTCAGGCAGCAGAGGATATGCAGTGTGAATGCCCCAGCTCTCCTGGTCCCGTCTCGCATCCTGAGGATGAGCCCGCCACCTGGGATGAGCCTGGGCTACCTGGGGAAACTGCCGTTGCCGGGGCTGCACTCCAGCCAGGGCTTCTCAAAATAGTGTGATGAGGGCGAGGAGGATCTGGAATAATAACCTCTACAAAAACCAAGACTCACAGACCCCTGGCTGTAATTTCCAGGACACCCATTGATTCCAGAAAGAGAATATCAGGGGGCTGATGGCTCAGAAATCGGGCAGGAACAGTTCACCTCTAGCCACTGCAGCATGTCCAACAGAGTCAGGGGCATAGATCTCAGCCGCCCACGGGGCCCCCAAGGCCTCCTTCATGTAATCCACAGCCCAGTGTTTCACGAACTTCATGCAGAAAGTAATGCAAGGAAAAGTGCTGATGGACAGGCAGAGGGCCTTTGACTTGTTGGGAGGCCACCCACAATGGCGCCTTTGTTTAGTCAGGTCTTGATGGAGAGTGAGAGAGGATGAGAGTCTGTCCCCGAGCAAACCAACTAGCAAGGCATGTTCTAGAGCACATTTCGCGTGTCCTGTCTCGTTACAATACTGGGTTTCAGAAGGTCCCCAATCCTTTCCCTCTGCCACCACCCAGGACGTTAGGATGCGCAAACCTCAGCCCCTGCATGCTCCTCCCACCTCATCCCCACTGAGTCTTACTCCAGAAGACGTGACCAAGCAGAAGGCCCGGTAAGGATTTTACCAGCTTACTCAAAGATGAGCTGGCAGCTATGCGCAGCTCTGCAAAGGTAGGGGACCGCCTCAGGAGGCAGCCAGGTGCCAACTTCTGGAAGCATCGAGCAGAGGGGAGCTAACACCTCAGGGGGTGGGGAGAAAGCAGACGGCCATGGCAGAAACTAATCCCGACACAGGAGTAGCAGTTTGAGGAGACTGGCTGATGGGAGCAGATGGAAAATATTTTATTGCAATGACTCAGAGTTTTACCATTTCTGAGAGGCTAGTCACAGCAAAGGCTGATCAGACTTAATAGGTAAAACATAACCCAGAAAGCAGCAGACAAAAACAGACACCCATCTTCACCCAGATGAATGATATCAGGGATGGTGCCAGATCCTAGGGGTGGGCACCAGACACCAGGCTTTACTAGGCAGTCTGCTCTCACTTCCTCTTAGCCTCACTGTCCCCATCTGTGACCTGGGGCCAATGACCTCCACTTGGCTCATTTATTGTGAGGATTGGAATAGAAAAGTATTCAGAAAAGGGGAGGTAAACTCTTAAACATAGAAGGAACTTGGAATTAGCCTTCACAGTATCACTTTTCTGGAAACTTCCCCATCCTCCTTACCCTAGCCAGTCTCGCCATCAGCTCTCACTGCACCATGTCACCCTCCTTGAAAACCCTTACCACAGCTGTCCTCTTTTGTTTCTCTATTTGATTCGTCACTCCATGTTTGTTCCACACTTTAGACTGTGAACACCAAGCAGGCGGAAGCTGTTTCTTCATGATCACTACTGCTTTGGTTCTTGCCATGGCCTTGCAGCACAAGTCTTGGTACACATCAGATGCCTGGATGAATGAATAAACACAAGCTCCATGGTGCTGGAAATAAACTGCCCCCAGTCCCTACCGATATGTCATTACAAGGGTGTCCCAGGCTTCATTACCAACAGGATGCCTCTCTTGGCGACCATTATCTCTTCCAGAAATGTAGCAGGTTAATGAAGGTGGCCGGTATTTATCCCATCTTGGGGGCCAGGGAATCTTCCCTTATCTGCAAATGACTTAGAGATATTGTGCAGACATCCTGAAACATTTAGTGATTTTATTAGGTTTGCTCTTAAAGAGAGAGAGGGGGAAGAAAATGGTTTTGCAGTTTGTTTCCAGCGGCCACACAAAGGAAAAGCCTGAAACTGAACTGTTGGAAGAGTTTTAAAAGAAATGCGAGCACAGTAAGTTAAATACCTCTTGGTGCCAGTGGCACAATGCATGGCCATTATTAATCCTTAATTATGTGGAAATCGAAAGATCTAGGACCCTTTAGTTAAGAGTCCAGTGGTTTCCAGCAAGTGTGTACACTATTATCACCTTCACTGGAAGACAAGCAGTAGATGGTGGTTTGCACGCTGCTGCCATTTGTTAGGGCCAATGCCATTTTCTCCAAACTTTTCAAGCAGAAAAAGTTCACGCAAGAGTCCTTTTTTTTCTTGCTTGCTCTTTGTCCTGGGTTAAATTTCCCCTCTTTTTGCAGTGAGCTTTGGATAATGGCACCATTAACTCAGTTACATACCCATTTGGCAGAGGAACAGGTGGGCAACCTAGAGGTAATGGTGCCAGAATGAAGAGAACAGCAAAAAGTAAATTGTTTAAAGGCCCCAGATGATTAGGCAATTACTCTCTTCATAGTTCATATTTTAGAGTAAATAGCATTTACCCTAGACTGTATTTTTTTTTTGTCTCAGAAACTTGTCTGCCCCTGCCGCTGTGTGCCAGATCCTTTTCTCCCGATGAAATTTCATCCCTCTAGAAACTCTTGTGAGCAGAAGCTGCTGAGCTCTGGCCAAATGAGAAGGGCCTGCGCTTTCTGCTCCGAATCCTGCATGGAGCCTTAATTTAAAACATGATATCCTTTTCCTGATAGCCTGCTGCACTCCAGTGCTTCTCTTGCCACACTAATTCAGAGGTTATAACTCCTTCCTTTATAACATTTACCAAGGCTGCTGATGAGATGGCCTCTCATCTTTAATGGATTTCCAGTTTTCAGAGACCATTGTTTGGTTCCCCTGCTCTGAAATCTGCATCCTTGTACGTTTTGTGGATTGGTTATAGTGAAGAAACATGTATGAAGCCAAGCCTCCCTAAGGTGGATGGATGTTCAGTAATTACTTAAATCTCAGCATTGAATTGGGAGTTTTGGGAATTGGAGACCAAATGTGGCCCATGTGTTGTTGAGATGTGGACTGATCTGAAATTTTTAACCAGAAACAATGAAGAAATAGATCTCTATTGCTTTAATAACGCAGGCACTCATGACCTGGAAAAAAAGAATGTGTGTTTTTAGTGAGACAAAAAGAACAAATTGTGGATGGGGGCTGCTCTTGAAAATGCAGAGTGATAGAAGTGGCAGAGGTGTGGACCAAGTTCAAGTGCCACAATTAGGGGCAGCCTAAGTAGAATATCCAGCTGCCGTATGGGCTATTCCTGCAGCCTGTTCCAGGCAGGTGAGTATTGACTGCAATGCTTGGGACCTCCTTGAGGTCTCTTATCTGCACTGAGGGGATCTTTATCTCTAGCTTCTACCTCAAGATGATGAATGGATTTATTGAGTATGCTGAAGTTCATGCTCTGGAAGGAGAACTTGATTCATGTTGCTGTGTATGCTGAACTAAATAGACCAAATAGAAAACACGGTGGGCTTTGAACCTATGCTTCACTACTAGCAGTAAAATTGAGGGATCAGAGGTACCTAGTACTTGATAGAAATGCAGTATCATGGGCCCCACCCCAGACTTTCTGAACCAGAATCTGGTTCAGAAAAGCACTGCTTTTAAGAGTGTCGGATAATCTGCAGCCCATGAAAGGGAGGTCACTGTCCATTTCTGGGCCAGGTCACCAGCTCCTAGGATATGGGCTCTAAGGGCAGTGAGTGTCTTTATCCCCTTGCTGGTAGCCCTAAATAAATATGTTTCAAAAGAATGACTCCTGGACTCCATGCTCTCCACGCACTGGACTATCCATTTCTGGCTTTAGGAACCATGTTCCTAACTCCTGAAGTATGCTTATTACTAGCGTGTTTGTTCTAAACCCAGCCTGTGAGGTCCTAGTGTTTGTAGGCTGCCCTCAGGACTGGCAGCATTGTGGGGCAACTAGGCTCCAACGGGGGCCCTGGGCAAACTTCTACTTTTACCTCAGCCCTGTGCATTTTAAACCCCATTTACTAGCAGGAATCACTTCCTGTTTCCCATCAGAAGCCCATAGGGCAGAGCCAGGACATATCCACGTAACACTATTAAACTTCCCCTGACAGAGCCATGACCCAGCAGTGTAACACCATTAAACTTCCCCGTTCTGCCATTGACTACAGTCTTGACTGTGATCACTTTGCCCCAAGATTGCTGATAACAGAACTTAAAAGAAGACTCCTGCTTTCTCAGTTACGCATTTCAAAGTGGAGTAATTGTGTCTCTTTCTAACCAGACCTGGCTATACTCCAGGCTGTCATAAAACAGGACAAGACAAAACAAATCTCCACCACCACCACCACCACCTGTCTCAAGACACTGGAAGGGAGGCAAGGAATGTGAAGTGAAGGGAATATTTAGGGCAATGTGATGGATGTTTCATCTTTTTTATTTCCTGTATGGGTGCATGAGAGTCCCAAAGAAACTATATTTACTTCAGTCTTTTCTATGTCCCTGACAGAGGGTAAGAAGGCCTCTCTACCCTCCTGTCCAAATCTGGAGTTCAGCTCTCCCCAACATCGGGCCATTTCAAGAGTTTGCTCACCATGGCCTGGCCCAGCCAAGGCCAGCTCTGCCCTCTGTGAAGGCCACTTCCCATGCCCTGACGTCCCTCACACCAGATGGCCTCCTCTACCTGCTGCCCCCTCCCAAATACAGCTGCTCATGTACTGCCACCCTTACTTGTTCACATTCCCTTAGAATGTTTCTCTGCTTTCTCATTCGGCCCTAACTAGGAGACACGGTGACGAAACAGGAAAAGGATGGATTTTGGAGTCAGATGTCAGTGGCTCACAATCCCTGCCCCATCTCCTGGTGGCCAAATGTCGCTGGGGAACTCATTTATCACCTACAGGTCTCTCTTTCATCCTCTGGAAATGGAAGCAAATATCACATACGGTTGTTCTGTGAGTTAATAAGAAAGTGCACATGGTACACAGGACACAGGTGAGTGCAGAGTGCAGAGTATCATCTGACACTCCACCCTCTGGGCCCTGCTACTCAGCTTTCCGAGATGTCTTTATAAATCAGGCCTGCCTAGACAGAGATGAAAGGCTTATGGGAGCCCTCACCTCATATGGGAGATTAGACACAACTCTTTCTCCATCCTTTATCTTTCCAACTGTCACAGAAAACACACACACAAGTAACAGAATTCTAAAGCCTAAGAGCAAAAATGTGTTATAGAGAAAAGAGACATGAATTTTCTAGCCGACAAATCAAGCTACACCTCTGACAAGCTGTGTGACCTCAGGCAACTCACTTGAGCAATCTGAGCTTCGGTTTTGTTTTCTGTAGAATGGGGATGATCATGGCTCCTTGCAGAGGTTGCAGTGGGATTAAATGAATGTGTTTAAACATCTAAAACAGCAGGACCATAATGGGGAATAACTAAGTAAGCGTCTGTTGTCTCTCCTGCCTTTTCATAAAAGGTCAGGGAACATTGGCATCAAGGAGTCTAACATCATAACCTGCTTCTCAAGCTGTGACAGCTACTCCTGAACCATCGGGACAGAAGCCATCACTGAGAGATTCATTAGCATAAATATTCCACAACAATGTCATTTTAATGCTCCCAAAAGAGCACCTGCTATCTGTCCCACAAATTGGACCCTCCATGGCATAAATCAAGAGGCACTTCCCATGTGTCTTAAATGAAGGACTGCCATTCCAACCAGTAAGGCAAATATTAAACAAAACAAAAACACAGAGCACAGCAACACCCCATGCTGTGACTTTAATAGCTGATCAATTGCAGATCAAGAGCTTTAATTTCTCCTCAGCTCTGGGTTGACAGCAGGAGCTGAGTTCCCACTCAGTTAGAGATGATTACTTTGGTGAAAAACAAAAGCTCCATCCATCAGACCTTAGCCAGTAAATACCCTCACTCTGGGGACTCTCTCCCAGAGAAATATCCAGATAGTGAACAGAACCACTAAACAACCTCCACACAACAGGCCATCGCTGTGGAGTGACCATCACTCCACCAAATGGCCGGCTTGTGAGACTGATTCTGATTCCCCGAGTAGATCATGGGTTATTTGAGGGTATAGGACAGGTTCTGTCTGTTCCCGAATACAGGTCCAGTCTAGGTTCTCAGTAGAGGTTTGCTTCATTCCTCACGCCAAACACTGCCTGCCTCTCCCACAGGCCTGCGATCTACCACTCAGGTTCCTTCACAGACCATCATACGAAGGTTAGGAATTTTCACTCCTACCAGGACCAACTAGTTACCACTTTCTCTCTGAGTCCTCCAATACTTTGCAGAAAAACAGTAACAACAACGATCCACAGTCCCACCTAGAACTGTTTCTGGATCACACTCGTGGCTCATTCCATAATATAGCATCTGTGAACCCAGCAGACAGCAGTGGAGTCATTATGACCATGCGAGACTGGAAGAGGATGGGGATACATGCGGACACCACGCCCACCAGAGCCAAAGGGGCCGGGTTGGAATCATGGCTCTGCCAGGTAATAGCTCAATAGCCATTGGCAAGTGATTCAACTTCTCCACACAATGGTACAATACTATCTGTCTTACTGTCTGTTTATTCATTTAGTCTACAGATACTATAGAGTGCCTTATTTGCCAGCCACTGATCTAGGCCCTGGGAATTGAGCAATGAACAAAACAGACATGATCTCTGATTCTATGCATGTGACAGTGGTAGCCTTTGTGGAAGTTGCTAATCCATGGAAGTAACTCAACAAATATACATTTATTGAACTGTGATGCCCAGAACTGTGCCTTGCGTGGGGTAAATGGAAGAATTTCTAGAATCCCCCTCCTGGCCTTAGTCCATTTCCGTATCAGTGGGTATTTACTGCTGCAGCTTCCTGCAGCCTCCAGTGGATTTGGGGCAAGGGGGTGGAGAGAAAATGGTCATTCTCTCCTTCCCTCTGTTCCTGGTACGCAATTGGTCTGGCATCTGCCAGTCACCAAGAACCCGCACATGGAATTCCTCCCAGAAGAGGTGGGAAGGAGAGACCTTGCTGCGGCTACAGGGAATGGAGAGGGTTTTGCTAGCAGGGACCTAGGAAGAAAAAGATTTGGGGAAAGTGCGAGCAGCATCCACGGTGGGCAGACAGCGCCGGGCCTGGCTCATGAATCTGAGCAAGTGGGGACAATAAAAAGTTTTTTCCTTGCCTTACTTCAGTTTCACTGAATTCACTGGGGAACTTGTTACCAGGAGAGGAATCCCCTTCCCACTGGAGCTATGCTTGATATAACACTTACTCCATAAATAATGAGAGAATAAATTAAGTAATTGCCTCCAAAGTAGCTGAAGCCCGATCTGGGTTAAATGTAACTCAGTTCAATAGTCATGTCATGTCACCATGCTTCCAGGGGGCTACACTTAGCTCTAGGTTTGGAGAATACCAAGAAGAATCTGTCATATTTAAATATAGCTACCACATAGAAAGTAAATGATGTGCAAGGCTAGAGAGAAAGAGTGAGCTCTCCAGTTAGAGGTGGCCTCCCCAGTCACACTTGAGGAGGTGTGGGAGGAAAAGAGCTTCTTACTAGATGTTCATTTCACTTTGCTCATTTAATACATACTTATTGAGTGACTGTGTGTATCCAGCTCCATTCTGGGTTTTGAAGGTCAGGTTCAAGGCCAGAGGCTCTGTCCCAGAGAGTGTCTGCACAGGAGGTCTGCCTCAGAGGCACTGCTGAGGAGCACTGGGGTGCTCAGAGATTTGTGGTATTCAAGGAGGGCCTCCTGGAAGAGGGGTATATGGATCTTAAAAGGAGAGCAACACTGAAGTGAGGGAGAGGGAGAGACCCAGGCAAGAAGGTTGCGTCTCCTGCTTTTCCTCACCTGGAGCTTTTCTCTTAGGCCTGACTTCTTCCAGCATGAAGTGTCACCTCTGTGGAAGATTCAGACCAAGGCAGGGAAATCAGTGAGAATAGCTATTTTGAGCCTCAAAGGGCGGGGAGCCTCATGTTGAGTGGCCTTCAGAAATAGGGCATTACTTAATGTTGGAAAGAACACAGATGCCAAATAGATGGGTCTGGGGATGCTGGAGGAGTGGGCTACACGGGAGGGTGGCAGCCCCCAAGACTTCCCCAGCAGAGAAATGCTGTGGGAGGCTCTGGCATGGACAGAGAGCTGATGGAGCTACAGGAGTTTCTGGGCCCTCCCTTCTCAATCCAAGACCACAAATCATGAGCTGCCTGGCCACAGCCAACACACAGTGCCGGGCTGGGCCAGTGAGCTGAGGTCCTGCTACCTTTCTGCCTCCCTGCTTGTCAGAGGCCTCCCAGCTCATAGAAGCTGCACCTTTAAAAGAAGGGTCAGGAGACAGAAGGAGTGATGGATCAAGCACCAAAATTGCAAAACATAACACTGACGAACCCTAACCTTCCCCCAGAATATCTGTATTTTTCACCTCCATCCCTTATATGTGTCATCACTAATAAAACCTTGACTGCAATATCAACTAAAGAATACATTTCAGCAATAGAAACTTACTCTAGAGGGTGTGTGAACATGTGTACCAGCAGGAGAGAAGCAAGAAAAGTCAAAGCATATGGAAACTGTACCATCTAATACCAGGTCCTGTAGGGACAGCACCCCTGGGGGAAGGGGAAGGAGCTGGAGTGACTGGAAGGAGGCCTGAAGCCTGTGCTAAAGGAAGAAACATCTCCATCCTTTCTGCCAAGAACATCTGTTGGGAAAATGGAAATTCCATGGCCAGGATTCTCACCTGATCCTAATCTCACCCATTGTGTATGTGCAGTGATGTAATACTTAGCCTACTATGCAGTGCATACTTGCAAACCCGTTGGCAATGAGCCATTACTGCCAGTATTGATATAAGAAGAGTTCTGCCTGATGCCAGAGGCAGAGGGAAGCAGGACAGCAAGCCTAGAGAAGAGAGCAGAGACTGTGGAGGCTGGAGTGGAGGCAGCACCTGAGCAGAGGCTGGAGATCGGGGCAGAGTCAGAGAAGGACTTGCCACTTGTAGACAGCCAGGTGACCACTGTGAGAATAAAGCTCAGCATGAGCCCCCTTTCTACCCACAATATTCTGTTGTCGTTACACAGTCTCATCGATTCCATAGAGAACTTGCCCAGGACTGAAAAGCCCCTTCTGGGCCAGAGCTACAGCATCTTTGCCTCAGTCTCTTCAAATGCCTTCAATGAATCTCTAAACTCAAACAATTTGCACTTCATAATGTGAAGGTAGCAACTTGATAATTGCTATGAGCTGAATTGTGCCTCCCCCTCCAAATTCATATGCTGAAACCCAAATCCCCAGATCAGGCCTTCAAAGAGGTAATTAGGTCAAAACAATGTCACTTGGGTGAGCCCTAATCCAGTAAGACTTGCATCCTTAGAAGAAGAAGAGATTGGGACACAGAAGAGAGCCCGGGAATATACTTACAGTGAAAGGCCATGTGAGGGCACAGCAAGGCAGCAGCCATTTGAGCCAAGCAGAGAGACCTAGGAAGAAACCAACTCACCAACACCTGAATCTCATATTTCCAGTCTCCAGAACCCTGAGAAAATTAATTTGTGCGGTTTAAGCCATCCAGTCTGTGATAGTTCGCGATGGTAGCCCCAGCAGACTAACTCAATGGTCCAGTTACTTCTGAGAGAAAGTGCACCTGAAGCATGACACTCTCAGACTAATGAGGAGTGGACCGTGCTGAAAACCGCCAAGCCCACAGATGCACAGGTGCACACGCAGACATATGACACGTGCACCCACCCACATCTGCGGTTGACGTAATGGGATACTCAGGCCTGCCAAACATCAAGGTCTCCCCTTTGAGAGAAGGAAATCATTTTTCAATAGCTTTGGGGTGGTGTAAGTGGGAAGCTTGCTTTTATAAAGTGTCATAATTTGTCATTTTAATGGCTTCTTAAAAAACAAAGCTAAACTAAACCAACTCATACAAAGTACTTGTCAATTTGACCTAAGTAGTCAGATGGGTAGGTGTGAAGGCCCAGCTCTCATATAGGGTAACGGCTGTTGTAGCTCTGAGCTGGCAAGTTTGCCCTGTAGGGCACAGGGGAGCCCAATGAAAATGGCACAGACGCAGAGCCACATTTCCTATCATTGAGCTCAGCTGTCTCTGAGAGCTTGGGACATGTGTGACATCTGTGGTGCTACAAGGACAACTCCCCACATCCCTTTGTAACCTGATGCCTTTGTCATACTGAAGAGTTCCAGCCAGGAGGAAAGGCACTAATTGAAGGCACATGGTTTCCACCCCTTCAGGGAGGAGACTCATGTGATGGCTTCCTGCATCTCTGTCAGTCAATCAACAGGCATGTATTAGCAGCCTGCTGAGTGCAGGGCGCCAAGGTGGCTGTAGAAAAATAAAGAAACTCGAAGAAACAAATACCCCACTGGCAACATTATGAATTATCAAAGGAAAGTAGACCTGGGGCAGAAACGACCGTTCTTTCCAAGCAGTCCTAAAATGCACTGTGCGCTGCGCAGATACAGCTCCTTACTCCGTAATGATAAGTTTATGGCTTCTCTTAATTTAGCTCACAGTACTTCAGCCTTTATTTCCTGCCTACCTGTTGCTGGGGAGTTAATTCTGATGGGCACTGCTGGGCATTTTAAACACTGGTGCATGGGCATTCAAAGGAGCACACACCTACCAGAGCTAATTTCGCCTGCGGTGGCTTGTAGTCTCAGTCATTTTCTCCAACCCTCCTTCCCATCTTCCCTTCAACTGCCACAAAGCACAGACTGGAGTACTTGACATTTTCTTTGAATTAAGGCTGCACGTTAAGTGGACATTTTCCCTTAGATAGATGGCTATTCCAGGCCTCCCTGCAGCCAATCAAGCTATAGAATGCGATGTCACCTGTTCCTTTCATATACACACACTCTGCTTGAAATTTGCCAGCAAGTCCTCAAGAAAGAAATAGCCCTGATTGCTCATTAAAAGCAAGAGAGAAAGCAATTAAAATACAAAAGGCAGAGCAAAGCTTGACACTAGGAAGTTGAGAGTTGAGCAAGCATTGTTGAAGGTGGGGAAGCAATTCTAGCAAGTGTGCCAGGAGAAGCGGGGGTCAAGTGCCCTTAGTCAGCGAGGTCACAGCCACAAAGGTGCGAAGACACAGGGAGAGCCAGCAGGGAGAGCCAGCAGCAGAGCCCGGCAGTCCTGGGACCGAACATTCTTTTTTTTCTTTTACCTAATGTCCCTTATACCCACTTAAATTCATTTAATTCACTGGAATGACCTAGATATGAAATATTATTTCCTTAAAAAAAATAGCTTTTCTTCATGTAATTGTAGATTAATGATAGCAAAAATAAAAAATAAAATAAAAATAAAATAAATAGCTTTCCCTTCCTTTGTTCTACAAAGCTCACATTCAACAGACAGGGTGGGCTTCACAAGCATGCATCTGTGTGGTAGAATAGGCCCCCCTCTTAGAAGGGCCATACCTGGATTAATGTTCTATTGCTGCCTTGAATTTATTAATTTCCGAACAAGGGAGCCTACATTTTTGTTTTGCATTAGGCCTGGCAAATTACGTAGCCAATCCTCCTACTACAATGAATGACCCCCTATCCAACTCACGTTGTCCTTTCCAAAGCTTTTCCCAGAACACCAGATGGAACAGACCAATGCCTCCGGCCCCCAGCCCTGTTGGTGTCACTTGCCAGTAAGATCAGGGTTAACTTGAAAGAGGATGCACAGTTTACTACAAACTCAAACAAGAATTCTGGATGGCATTTCCTGGGAGGATTTTTGGTTGGCCTGAAGTATATTCATGGGGAAGTGATTCTCCTTTCAAATTGTTCTGCTCCTGGGTAAGTAACAGAGAACTCCCATCACTGTAGAACAATTGTACCAGGCAATGGAAATTCATCCTAGGTGTTAATTAGCTCAATATTTATCTCATCTAATATGCAAATTAAGACACTGCAGTCTCATTAGCGTCATCTGTGTTTCCTTTAAGCAAAACTAAATCTCTTGCCAATGCAAAAGAAAAAGAAAAAAAACAAACATCAGTATTTCTCTTTGAAGCTAATGAGGGTGTGATTTGGCTCTTCCTTTGTTATGAGGTAGCAAGTTAGGAAAAACACATTTTAAATATGCCAAGTGTGGCCTGACCCCATCTATCAGAGGCAAGAACACAGTCTTGACTAATCACTAGGCTTTCTGCACCTAGCTTGTCCAAAGAACCCGGGCCCTAGGAGCCAGTGGATGAGTTTGCAATGAACCCTCAAAGAGCAAAGAAAGGGGACACAGCTTTTATGAGCCCTCTTAGGCAACAGATGTGGTATTACCTCAGTGGTAATAAGAGGAGGGAATAAATTTACTTGGTTCCATGAATCTCAAAAATGAGAAAATGTTGTTTTTCCAATTAAAGAGAACAAAGAGATTTCAGCTCAAAATTTCTACTCCTTCCAGCTTCCCATTTTAAGATTTTAGAATTCATACAAATTATAATTGAACAGTCATCAAATAACCACAACTGGGTTCCAAAAGGCAGTCTTTCTGTGCTGATAATATAACAATGCTATAGAACAACTACAGAAGCAACTCGAATCTTCTGGGCCTTCAGCAGGCTGCTGAGAATTCCACATGCATTAACTCTAACCTTTACAGTAACTCAGCAAGGATTATTTCTCCTTTTTACAGATGATGACATTGTGGTTCCTGTAGTTAGGTCATTTGTCAAAGGTCACGAAGCTAAAAAGTAACCAAGGTGGAATGAAAAGATAAAAGGAATATGACAGGCCACTGGGAACACAGCCTAATTAGCAAGGTGTCCTGTGAACAGTATCAGGAGGGTTGAAAGGTGACTCTCTCATCCTGAAGGCTAATGCATGTTGTGGATCCCTGAATTCTGAGGCGGTGAGCCCCCGCGGAGCTTCCTCCCTTTCCCAATTTTGACAAGTTATTCAAAAGCTGCTTTGTGAACACCTTCTGCTTGCTGGGGCAGGAGAAAGACCTGTCTGCATCCTGACACCTTCTGGGGCCTGAAAACTGAAAACCGCTCCACAGGCGGACAGAGGCTGATTTCCAAACTGATTTCCATATGTTGTGAAACGTGCCAAGTGTCACAGCCGTGCTACAAGGAGAACTCCCAGCTGAGGCCAACCAGGTACAGGCGATGGAAATGAGAGGAGCTGCCTTGGCTCCGTGGGGAAACAGGAGAAAGAAGCCATGACCTCCCTGTGACCTATGGCCCACAGATGACAGGCTCGCAGGGAGTCTTTGTCTTCTCAGATTCCATGCCTGTGAGCTTGGCCTTCACCTTGAAGACACGCAGCTAAGCAGAGGGAAAGCAAGTGTGGCTGGGCTGTCAGGGAGCCTAGTGAAACCACTGCTATCTCGGTCAGTGTCCCCAGAACCAACCAGGGACATGTTGGGCCATAAGACGGCTGCATGAGTAGATGCCCCAAGTCTCTGAAAGTTCTAAGGCCCTCTACTGGAACTTCCAGAGGATGTCTCTAATGTGTCCAAATGCTTTCCTTTCCATAACTGCCCCTGAGTCCCACAAGCAGCAGAAATGGTTCTCTCCACTTGACAGGTATGAACACTGAGGCCAAGTGGCCGGGTTGAACTCCAGGGTGAAAATATGTTTCCAGCCTGGGCAAATAACCTTTGAAGCCAAAATCAAAGAGAGAAATAAAATGGGAGAAACCCATTCATTTCTTACAAGCAGTCATCTATGCCTGCTCTCTGGTGTCTCCCACAAACCAGCTTGAAGAAACCAGAAACACCTCTCCCATCCAGGTGTGGCCTTGCTCCCCACCCCCTTTGTAATCACCTATGGATGTGGAGATGGACTACTGCTCTCCATAGAAACACCCTTTCTCCCTTAGAAACACCTATTGATAGGGAGACGCACTAAGGCCAGGTGAGAGATTCTGGAAATACTGCAATTTTACCCACACCAGTCATTTAAGAGAGTCAAGGGAACCTGGGGAACAATCTGTTTCTGAACCGTCTTGTCTAATCCAGCTCCCATGCTGGGGGTTGCCACTATGGCTTTCTCCTAGCATTGTGACAATGTCCATCTGACGTATGTATTTCTGTTCCCATTTCAGGGATGGAGAAACTAAGAGTAAGCATGTCAAGGAAAGGGAAAAGGAAATGAGTATTTGCCGCATGCCTAATGCTGGGGGTGTTATACAGGTAACCAGACCACGTAAGATGGAACAGGTAATGGGGGGTAGCATGGTAGTTCCATGGGCAGAAAGACCCTCAGAAACAGGGTGTGTTGTCCCTCCTCCTCTGGTGGAAAAAAGGGGAGGAGAGAAAAGCAAACAATGAACTTCCTGTGAAAGTAAACACCCTCTGCCTCCTGGCCCAGGGTGAGCGTTACAGGAGTGGACAGAGAACAGAGCAGAAAGCAGAATGGCAGCCTGTACAAAGCAGGGAGAGATGGGTGCACAGTTCCATCTAGCAACCCACATGCCTGAAAAGGAAAAGAAGAGAGCCACGTGCCTGAGAATGGGCAGAACAGAGCCGAACGTCGCAAGGAGCTCCAGTGTCTTTGCTGCTGTCTCTGTATCTGATGACCAATGATGGGTTTGGGATTTTTTTTTTTCATGCAATAAACCTCTCCATATAAACTTACTTTCAGAGGGTTGCTTTGGGTTTCTTTAAATTATGTAATATGTGATACATAATAACATATTCACTGGGTATATGCAAGATATAAAACAAAATCAGAAAACCCATTCTCATGGACTGACCACTGGGCCTGAGAAACAGCATTACTAAAGCTCTGAGGCCTCCTATGTGTTCTCTTGTTCCATCTCTGTTCCTTGTCAAAAATGAATATATGCTATTGGGTATATATTAGTATATACACATATAGCATATATACATATACACACACACAGATATACCCTTGATGGCATATTATATTTCTGTTGCTTGTGAGCTTTACACATAATGTCCTATTTTTTTTTTGCACATAATGTCCTATTTTTCTGATAGTCTCCGTGGTATTAAGAAAAGCGGAATTTGACCTAGCTCTATATTCTATGCAACCAGTTCTAATGAGAGTTTATGAAAAAAGATTGTATTGCAGTAGATGCCATTGATCCTATTGATTCATTTCATAGAAAGATGTCAGGTATAGAGGGATTAAGTAGTTTGTCACAGCTGGTGCCCCAGGGAGCCAGGATATGCACCTGGGACTGCCAGGCACCCCCTGAAGGTGGCACATTGCACAACTCCAGGAGGCACCATTTGTGGGCAGGATGTGGGCATGGTGTCCGCGACCTCCCCGCCGTTTTGCAGGGCCTGGCCAAAACTCCTGCTTTGATCTCTTTGCTTTGTGCCCAGAAGCAGGCTAATATCCAAACCTCTGCCAGGACTGTGCACCTGCTTTTTAGGAAATCTCACACTGCCAGTGTACTGTCTGAGGCTTCTTTGTTTTATTTCTTGTTATCTGATTTGTGACAGTGAGCCTACTAAAAATTCCTTTCAACTCAGATGTCCTCCCCATGCAATATCATCCTAGGAAAACCACATTTCACAGTACTGAGAAAGCATCTCACCTGCTTGATTGTCCCTAGCACCCGGAAAAAAATGTAACCACTGAGTGATATGACAGTTTAGAAAAGGATGGTGAGGAACTTTAAATGAGATTTTGGCTGTTAACCAGGGTGCCTTCATAGCTACATGAATCTGAAAGGGAGTTAAATGCTGCCCAGGTGAGGAAATGAAGGGAACTGCATCCACTGAGCATTCACAACCCACCAGGTACTGCAAGGTAGGCTTTCCATGGCCATTACCATGTGCAACTGTCATGGCAGCCCTGGGAGGGGGCAATTTTTTAATCTCCATTTTACAGGTGAGCAAACCAAGGCTCTGGGAATTTAACTGCTGTGCCAAAGGACAAGAGCTGGTCAGTTTGATACAATTCAAATGATTTTCTTCTGACCTGAGCTTCTTGCTCTTTCAGCATGATGACTTGGTGACTTATGCCTGCTTGGAGGCAGATCTCATTAGGCTTCTGTTGAGTGTGAAATTTGCAGATGCATGAAGAGTTCTGCGTCAAGGAATTTCCTAATAGAGCAAATAACCCTATCTCCAAACTGTGGATGAGGCTCCAGAGATGATCTCATGCTTTCCTCCCATTTTATGGATGAAAAGAATGAGAATCAAACCCCAAATGGGTGAAGAGACTTTCAAAAGCCACACACTTCAAAGATTCCCTCTTCTGGGATACATTCACTGACTGCCAGAAAGGAGCTCATTGTTGCATATCCATTGTCATATTAACTTTGCATGCTACTTTTTAACAAATGTTTAAATAAGCGTTTTATCCTTGAATCAGTTTAGATTTACTTAAAAGTTACAAGTGTAATAAATATGGGGAGCCTCCTGTACCGCCCAGCCAGTATCCCCCACTGTTAACCTCTATAATTCTGGTAGATTTGTCAGAGCTAAGAAATTCACGTTGGTACATACCATTAATTCAATGACAGGCTTCATTTGGATATCAACAGTTTTTTACCAATGACTTTTTCTGTTCCAGGATCCAATCCAGGATTTTTAAATGCAAATTTTATTATTTGTAAGTATTTCAACCTTGAAGTCATGTCCAAAATATGCCCACCCACTAGGCCATGAAAGTTCCCCAAAGGAAAGAACCCAAAAAAACACAGCCCTTTATGTTCAGCCACATGATAGGTATGCATTTGCTAAATATGTACTAAGTCCTCTAGACTTAACAAAGATTGGTTATACTGCTATTGATCAATTCAGAGATAACAAAGATTTGTTATACTGCTGTTAATCGATTCAAAGACCTCAGAAATGGCACCAGAAGCACAGCACCTCCCCCCATATTGCCATTAAAAGTAAGAGTGTAGAGACTCCATATATACAGTTAGGTATTTGTGTGTATGTAATGTACACCCACACATATGTATATAAAAACACATGTATAGGAACATGCTCTATGACAGAGGACACATTTCAAATCAGTTGAGAAATGCTGGACAGATAAATGAATGGTGTGAGAGCAATTGGCTCTTCATGTGATATAAAAAGATGTCCATGTAAGTAGCTTCCTACCTACTCCTTACCTAGTATCTTTCACAAAAATAAGTTTCAGGATTACTAAAGTATCAAGCATTGAACAAGTAAAAATAGCAAATAATTAGAGGACAACATAGATTAATATATTTATAATACTGGGAAGTCAAGCTTTCTAAACACAAATGTTGGGAAGAGAAAGGACAAAACACTGAATATGTAACAAAATATGTAACAGAGAAAATGTTAATGAGGGAAAAGATTAATGATAAGAACACAGAAAAATGTCTACAAATCAACAGGTAGAAGATTAAAGCAACATAAAATGACCTACGGATTTGAATTGTCAATTCACAGAAACAGAAGCACTGATGCACATCAAAGAATATCTGCCCTTCTAGTAATCAGGAAGCAAAATTGGAAGCAACAGTAAGATGACATTTGCACCCAAAGGCTGACCATGGATTAAGCAAATGTGTATCAGTATTGGATTTGGGTGAAAGTTAAGGAGAGCAAGGCTTGCTTGAGCTGAACTCTTGGAAAGAATATCACTGGGAGTCACGTGTTCAAGGGTTTTGTCATGAACCATCAAATGCAAATCTCTGCCGATAACAACCGTTGTTCCTAACCTGGGCCTGGGTGACACAGACTAGAGCCCCACCCCTGAGAGATGAGTGGAGCCTGAACTACAGCTCAAGCCAGTGCCCCAGGGCACTGTAGGCACAATCAATGTAGGAACTTGACCTTCTCTGGGGTGGTAACATCAGTCCAGGAGCAACAGGCAAAATACTGTTTGTGGTGGGTGCTGTGTCCCTGCTGGCCCATCTTCACCCCAACACTATTACCACCTCAAACTCAGACCATTGGATCTGCACATGAAAACATAAGGTAGAAAGGGGGAGCCCCGCAGCTGTAAGACCTACTGAGGATGCTGTTGGCTGCTCCCTCAGACCCACCTGAGCTGCGGTGACCCACAGTCAGGCCCCACATCCCTGTCTGAGAAGAATCTTGTTCCCTGTCCTTCTCTGGGCCAGCTGCCAGGATCTGCCCTCTCAGGAGGTGCCTCTAAAGATCCTTCCGGAAGGACTGCCTGCAGCTGCTCCCCCCACCCTTCCAACTCCATTCATTACAAAGCTTTATTTGGAGCCTTAATATCAAATGGCCCTGGCGCAGCACCCAGGATGAGGCATATTTTGTACGTGTCTTGTGAACCATTGTTACTCCCTTAGAGGAAAGCCAAACATTTCAGGCTCCTTCTGGAGCCATTTGCATGACTTGTGAGGTTTATTTAGGGCCTAGGAGTGCCTTCCCAGAAGGAAGCAAGGGGCAGGGCCTCCCTCCTACTGGCTGGAGGCCCTGGGCAGTGAGATGCCCCAAGATTTGCTGGAAAGAGGCTGTGAAGCTCTCCCTATTCTGCAAGGCAGTTTGTTCTGGGGTCTGCAGACTGGAGCAGGGAATGTGTAAGGAGACAGTAAAGCCCTCAAAAATTTTGAGGGAGAATCTCAAAAGCCCTCAGAACTGGACTTAGCAGCCTGCTAAATGGAGCCATTTCCACGGTGTCCACTAGTAAAGTGTGAGGGCCTCTAAATAACATTAGCTTAAACTGGCTAATAAGTTTGGTGGCTGAATGTTCAAACCCAAATGATGATCAGTCAGTGGTGGGAGACGTCCACCAGGCAGAGACGTATGCTATCCCTGATGTTTAGAGTTGCCAGCACAAGGTGACAACAGAGAGTCGACTGAAGCTTACTGTGTTCTGTGCCGGCAAGACACGCCCTGACTGCGACCACTTGGTGTGGACTGTCCCCACCACCCTGCCCTTGGTACGCTACTGTTTGAGACCTGGCGTGAAGCAATGGCTGATCGTTGATTTGTTGTCTGGGAATAGCCTCTAAAGGTCAAGCTGACATAATCAAATCATATTTAGTTATGCATTTACTGGCTTGTTCATAGTAGAAAGAATACAATGACATGGAATTGAGACAATGGTTTGCTTTCTGCAGCCAACCTGGTCAGGGACAGGGAAGTTGCCTGAACTCTCCCTCCTCCCTGGACTCTGCCCCACATCTGTGCAGACCCTCCCTCGCTCTTCCCCCTCAGGCACATCCCCCCGCTGCTCCACTGCCCGGGCGTCACCTGGACACCCTCCCACACTGCAGAAGCGGACTTGTTTCAACGTGCTTTTGTGTGTGCCATTCCACTGATCTGACCTTTGAGCAGCCTTTCAGAGCCTAACCCGGCCAACCACTCCGGCTCTCAACTGCCTTCCCTCCAAATCCACCACATGCCTGGGCTGCTGCTCTGCTGGACTCCAGACATGTTATTTTAAACCCCACCCCTTTGGCTAAACTGTTCCCACTGAAAAGAAAGCCAAATCTCTTGGCTCCATGGCATGAAGCCAGCCTCATCCTTCCAAATCCATCTCAGCTCTCTCTTCTGAGCTGGGGAAGGCTCTCCCGAGCTTTCCTGAACCTGGAACCTAGCACTGGCAGTGCCCTTACCTGTGTGAGCTGCTTATATGCCCGTTCCCAACTACATGCCTTACTATCTTACAATTCCTGTGTCTAGATGGTTCCTGGCCTCCGGCTCATGCTCAGTGAAAGATGAGAAAATAAATTAATGGATTTAGGGTTTGGGGATTTCTGCAGGCAGCTCAGTGCAAGGGATTCAAAGCTATTGGTCAGTGATGGTTTCATGGGAGGTGGGGGGAGCCTGGGCCCTCTCTGGAGAGTGAAAGAGACAGGAGTCTCCAGCCCTTAGGGTTGTCTGGGGAGCCTGGCCCTCAGGAGGCCCCAGGACAAGTTTATTCTCTACTGTGGCCCAATTTGATGTGCCAGGGAAAAGGCAGGGGTGGGGGGGCTGCCAGGAAAACGGGGCAGAAACACTACCATCTATTCTCAAGGTCCAGAAATGGGGCAAAAAGCAAAAAGCCAGCCATGCATCTTGGAGTACATCCAGCGCTGAATGTGAGCGTTCATGGGTGGGTTCTGCCGGACACCCTCACCACTCACACCAGAACCTGGCCTGGGCCTCAGGCCTCCACAGGGAGCCACATCAGCCAGAAGTGCCAGGTCCTGCTCATGAGGCTTGGGTTCAAATCCCAATCCTGTCACTGACATCCTCTTACACTGAGGGAGGTTCTCTTTTCTCTCTTCCTCAGTTTCCTCATCACCTAAAAAAAAAAAATTAGCCAGCAAGATTCCCTCTGTTCCTCCCAGCAGTGACTTTCTGAGGCCACTTTTCTTTGCTCCACCATGCAGTGCCCACCAGCCCACAGACACTCCAGAGACTCAAGTGAAAGTATGGGGACTAGATGGTCTCAGCCAAGAGGGAGCGTGTATTTTCCAAAATTAATTGGTGGGATGTAGATTCCATGGGAGGTTTACAGGAGTTGGGAGGAAGGGGGAGGGTTCTTTGCTCATAAGTTTGTAGGACTTCTCAGAGCCTTTAATAAGCAAATAAATGCTGTAAGCAAACTGACTGTGAATCATCAATTTTAAGATATGGAACCCACCATATCCCATCTCATCTGAGCATGGATCTTGTTATTCCCTCTAGTAGGAACTTTCCTAGGACTATGGGTTAGGATGAAAATACTTTCAGAAACCCCAGTAGGGTGGAAACCACTAACAAATTTCAGCCAAATCCTGGCACGTTATTTCTCTACATGTATTTGGGTATGTTTGAGGCCTAGTCTACTCGGATGAAAATGGAGTGTCACACATATCTAGCAGGTGGCATATTTTCTTTCCACTTTTCTATATTTTCCAAATTTTCTACAATAAGCATTTAAATAACTACTTCTTAAATTTATGAATATATTTAGGATGTAAAGTGAGAATTCAAAGCCTTCTCCTAACTCCCTAGTCCCCTTTCTTGAAAAAAAAAATCTAACACTTGTTTTGCATCTTTTAGAGCTTCCATGTGAACATTTTAAAATGGAAAAGAAAAAACTGTGCTTAGCTTTCACATCAGAATGTCAGTAGCCTCCAGCTCTGGGGCTTGCTGCAAAAAATGTGACGGTGGCTATGCACATGAATGAACCCAACACAGAGCTTGGCACATGATGGGCACTCCATAAACAGCAGTTCAAGGCAAAGTCTGACTTTCAGACTGCAACACTTGCTCAGGGGGCCCTGTGCCGGTTGCTTTCAGAGTTGATGAGCTACAGAAGTTGCTGCCCTGTACATATTCAGAAGAAATGTATATCCTCCAAGCTCCAATCCTGGAGCCTCTGAAAGCAAACAACGCAGGAGAGACATGTCTCCCACCTCTCTGAGGGGCCACAGGGCTCGGAAGCAATGCTTTCTCTGCCAGGAGCCGAACCACTTTCCCGCCCAAGCTGCCAAGGGAGCTCTCTATCCAGAGTGGGTGCGGTAGCAGGAAGGAGCAGGAAGGATGGAAGGGGTCCCCACACCACTATAGGCACAGAGCTCCTGATTCTCTTCAAGGAGTGCTCTCCCAGCCAGCCCTTCTCTGTCCAAACTCAGAAAAACTCTTCATGGATTTTTATCATGGTCAAATTACTGTCACAAAAAACACTGCTGCAAACGGGCAAGTCCCCACAAAGCCATGCCAGGACTCTCTAGGGCAGATCCTGCTGTCTGGCATAATAAGCCCTTATTACAGTGGCACTGAGGGGTGTCGGCTTGCCAGAGGCCCGCTTTTAATGAACTTTACCATCAAAACTGGCAGAGAGAACACAAGTCAGATTTTGCCAATCAATTGGAATTGATTACTTCTCGAAAGTCAGGCCTCAGCTTGCTTGCAGGAGGCATACACAAGCACACTTAACATTTGGGGGTTAGTTTGATTTCTTGGAGAAAAAGTTCTTGGCAGCCTGAGAAAATGATGGATCAGCCTTTTCGAAATTCCCAGGACAGCAGAGAGAAACAGCGGCTCTCGGGAAAGCCTGGGTAGATGGAATAAGCTGTGGCGTTCCCAGAGTCCGAAGCATGCCTAGATCACTTGCATTTTTTTTCATTAATGCATCCACCATCCATCCATTCACAAATCAGAACTCAGGAGCACTGAGGAATGACTATTCCCAGTTTAGCACCAGGCCCTGGGTGTCAGAGATGATGCCTGTCCGCTGGGGGCACCGGCGCACAGCGGGAGAGTGACACAGGCTCTCCTGAAGGAATGGGAGAAGGGGCTGCGGGAACCCAGAGAAAGGAGGGTCTAGGCTGGGCTGAACCCTGACGGATGAAGGTATATTCTCCTGGACAACAAGATGAGGCAAGAAATGTTCTCCTTGACCTCTGAGCCTCCACAGTGGCTGTTCCTTCTATCTGGATGATTTCCAATCCACCACCCAACCCCCACCACACATATCCACACCTTTGCCCAGAAAATCTAATTGGCCTTCAGTCTCAGCTTGAAGGAGCATTTGCTCAGGGCAGGCTGACTTGGCTGTGCACCCTGCCCCCACCCCAGGGCCCCCAGGGCCTTGCACATCCCCCCCATCAGAGGCCCCGCTGCCTGGCATCATCTCTTCTCATGTGCCTGTCTTATTCTGCCCATAGATATGAGCCCTGTGGTGACAGGGGCCATGCCTAGCTTGTCCCACCCTGTATGGGTGTTGGGACAGCACCAAGCACAATACCAGGCACCCAGCAGGTGCTCAGTAACCATACGCTGAATGCAGAGTGAGTGAGGGGTCTTAGACGGGAGAGGTAAAAAGACATGAGAAGTGGCATCACTGAGGACCCGCTGTGCAGACAGCTGTCTCCGCAGGCCCCTCCCATACCCGTGAGAGGTGGTGGGTAAGGGCAGGTTGAGTGTGCTGGAAGGGCTAGCCTGCAGAGGGGAGCTGTGCAGCCTGGGTGGAGAGCAGAGGCAGGTGCGCCCCCTCCCATCTTGGCTCCTTGCCCCTGCAGCCCCCTCTGTTCTCCAGAGCACCCATCTGGGGAGAAGGGAGCACTTCACCAACACTTCCAGGCTGAGGAGACCTCAGTGGTTGGGACAGAGGTCAGGCCCAGAGGGGGGAGGTTCTCCACAGGGGGCCAGGCCTGACCATCAGGCAGGAGCCACCAGTCTATAGAGATCCAGGGTAGGACAGGCCCAAGCTGGGAGGGGAGCTGGGCTCTGTGTGGAGCCAGCAAAGCAGGGACCCGGGAGAACAGGAGCAGTGATGGCAACGGCAGGGTGGGGGGCAAGCACGGAGAGAAGGAGAGAGGGAAACAGGTGGGACAGGTGGGAAGGGAATGAATGGAGAGGTGTAAGAAAGTAGAACTCAAAAGCAGATGGAATCGTAAGGGGCTAGTGTGCCAGAAGAAAAAATGCTAGCAGGGCCCACAGAGACTTGAAGAGAACCAGAGACAAACAGAATGAAAGGAGCAGCAGTCCTGAAGGGCAGTCTGAGGGCGCCAAGCAGGGCCTCCGGCCCCAGCCCACCCGACACAGTGTCACTCGGTACTCAAGGCACAGAGCTCCCCTCAGCATTCTCAGCCCTGCCGCTGTGCTGGTGAGTGGGACGCTGGGGAGAAGAAGGGATGTAGGAAGGGAAGGTGGGGCTCAGGGCTTCAGACAACCCAGCCCGGGTGGCTGGTGAGGGGGCACGGCCTGCCCCTGCCCACTCTTGTCTGGCTGGAACATGGAAAGGTTGACACTGGCTGTCCATTTTAGGGCCACCCACCCCTGACCCGAGGTCAGCGCATGGCACGTACTGCTCCGACCTTTCCATGGGGCCCAAGGAGCGGGGCCCAGGGTGCTCTCTGACCCCAGTCCTGGCTGCGTGACAAAGTCAGGTTCCTTAACTTCTCTCAGACTCTATCTCTTTATGCAGTGGACTACTGAGAAAATCACCCAACAAATTGTCTCTAATCCTGAGAAGGTGACAGGTGACAGGTGTGGTTTCCTTGTGCTTTTCCTGTCGCATGGCCCAGCTCGCCCCTCCTGCTGGACAAGCTGGCCTTGCCTTGGCTAATTGTAGGATGCCTGCTCCTGTCTGAGGCCTTCCCTGAAGACAGCTGTCACTGCCCCAGACAGCATGGCTAGTCTTACTTATTTTTCATCTTCTGAATTACACTTCTCCCTAAGCCAGGGAAAGCCCATCATTACCCTCTCCTCCATTTAACCTATAGATATCTATATGGTTTTCTCGAGAGCCTGCCCAAAGAGCCTTGATTCAATTAACTTACAATTCTTTCTTAATGAGCTGCAGCATGAAATAATAGATATGTAAGGTTGGAAGGGGCCTTGGAGATCTTCTAATCCAACCAGAAAATTGTATAGCCCAGGACACCAGGCCCAGAGAGGCAAGGAATAAACACACAAAGTCATCCAAGTTAACAAGGCACTGGGACGTGACCTTAGTTTGTCCTATTCCCAAGCCAGGGCTCTTTGCACAAAAACCCTTTGCTGTTTGTTTGCTTGTTGATTAACTCATTCACTGAGCCGTGTGTGGCCTTGCAGTGCACATCTACTGCTTTTGACCTTCAGGGATCCTGGACTCTTTCTAGTGTCTGCAGTCTATTTCTGCTGGGTAATCTGTCCTCACCCAACTTCACATGATCTCAGGGAAGCTGGCATCCCCCACACCAGAACAGTAGGGCAGGAAGAGGGGGATGTACTTTCCATCTCCCACTCATGCTCTGCGGGTGGAAATGTGGCCCCAGCACGCCAACCTGTCTTCCTAGATCTCAGGGGAGAAAGATTCTTCCACTGCACCCAGCCTTCCCCATGGGATGCTAAGCCATGAGGATGTGGCTTTACTCTAGGGCTATCAGCTTCCTCCCTGCAGAGAGAAGCCAGCATGCAGGGGTCAGCAAAGCCAAGAGATGGGGAGAAAGCAAAGTCTGAACAGCCCTGTCACTGTCACCACTGTGGATCTCCCAGGTTCTTCACAGGGCCCCATCTTCCAAGAAAGAGAGAAGCCAAAGATCACACATCACCAAAGCTATGAAAATACAAACCGCCATTATCTCCTTTAACTCACAAAACAATTCCAAGAAGTGAGTATCATTTAAGCCCATTTAACTGGGGAAATAAGTAAGACTTCAGAGCTTAAATGTCTTGCCCTAGATCATAAGCCATATGATTGAAAGCCCAGACCAACTTCAAAACTGGAACGTTTTCCACTTTCCCACACTTGTTTTCTGTGATAGAGAGAAGTACAGGGGCCGTAGGAGCCCAGGGCAGGCACCCTTCGCCGGCCTGGAGCTGGAGAAAGGAAGGGAAGGATGCCCACAAAGAATGTGACCAGCAAATTGGGTCTTTAAGAAAGACACAGATGTGGACCCTGAACAGAGAGGGGAATGCCTTCTCCAGGTGACAGGCCTGCAGGTTGTACATAACATACACATCCTGTTTTATCATTTCCATTCCAAACTGCAGAGAGGCTTCTCTGTGTTCAGATAGTGGCAATGATCAGAGCTGTGCAGAGGCTACTTTTCAAAGAGACTTTCTCTCTCTCTTTTTCTCCCACCCCTCTCTCTCTCTCTCTCTCTCTGCTCAATTCCTGCCAAAGGCATTGGAAGTTTAGAGTCTGAGTTCCCGGGTGATGTGAGGTGACAGGGATGCTCAGTCAGGCATCCTATCTGTATTCCAGAGAGCCTCGCGGTAGCATTACTTAAAAGGCACTCCGCAACCTTTCGCTGCTGCTCTCCTTAAAGGCTTCAGCAATTTCGATATTTTGGCTCAGTATCACAATAGAAAAGCTTTACAATTCTAGCTCGGGAATTAGGAGATATATTTGTAATAAGAATTGCTAACCACTGTCAGCTGGCAGGCCCGTGTCCTTGCATGAAAATGATGCCATTAGCTTTCACAACTGTGAGCAAAACGTAAAGATCAGGGATCATACAAGAGACTAAGAGAAAAAAAAACTCCACACTCAGAGGATTTCTGACCATCAGGGTAATAGGGTTAACATGCGTGCATTTAGCCCCTTGATGAGGTGGAGAGCTCAATACTACTTGTCTTTGCAAATACTAATTCTTTTCCTTTATTGTATCCAACTGCCTTCTTCGACAGTGCTAAGGAATCACAGTTGTGTTTTAGTAAAGTGACTATAAAGTCTAAGAGATAGTGAGGGAGAAGGAGAAGGCAAAGGCAGGCAGGAGCCATCCCTGAGCACACAGGTCCCCACCGTTCCAGAGCATCCTGGTGACGGCTTGACAGGACATCTGGTCACCCACGTGCATGAGCGTGAAAGAGTCAGGACTTCTGAACCAGGAGGGCTGGGGTATGGCTCCTGCTCTGCTGTTTCCAGGCCATACGACCTCTGGCAGGTTGCTGACACCCTCATTCCTGGTAGATCCTCCCCTTCCCCAGGGAGGAAACGTGACTGCTCACCTGCCGTTCTCTCGGTGCTGGGGCTGCCCTACCGAAGGGAAGGGCCAACCATTCCTGCACGCAAGGACAGTGATAACTCAATGGCACTGGCCTGCGAGCCATCACATGGGATAACACAGCCAAAGGGTTGGCACATGGTTGGTGGGAAATTAACTCCTGTTTCTTCCACTCCTTATTTCCATTTGTTTATTGCATCACTCAAGAGAGGAATTTATCTTTAGTAACGTTTTCTAGGTAAGGAAGAGAGTATAAGAGGCCGGAGAGACATATCAAGGATGGAAAGCACACAGGGCACAGATTTGAGCTAAAGTCTGAGAAGAACGTTGACTCTCCTCCATCATCAGCTCAATGCAAATCAAAGACCATTGCCAGAGTCTGGGCTTCAGAAAAGTGGACTTTTCTCACTGAGCTGTGCAATGCAAAAGGAGAAGTGAGACATTTAGCTGGAGAGTGGAGTGTGGGGGACAGGGTAGGGGCCAGACTCGAGCATTCAGCTGGGGCAAGCGGAGGACCCGGGCAGCGTCACAGGGCCAGGCCTCAACTTGCTCCAGCCTGCTCCGGGACTCGGGCAAGTCCCACCGCTCTGTCCTCGGGCCTGCACCTGAGGGCTCAGGCTGGTCAGACACCCCTGACCCCCTTCAGGACTGTCTTTGTAGATTACAAGTGGTCCCCTGGGCTAACTTAATTCCAATTTACCTTATAAATGATTCTTTTTGTGAGAAGAAAGCAATTTCTTATTTAGGATTGAGGATATGGATTTAGGGGCTCATCACGAAAAAGAAAATAAGTGCTAGGGTTTGAAAGACATTTTATGGTTTACCAAGAGTTTTTCTCATACAGTATCTTATGCAATACTCTTGGAAAGAGCCCTTCACATCTGCATGTACAGGGGAGGGAAAAGTGACACCCCCAAAAGTTGTCTAAACCCTCACAGCTGTCTTTCTGGCAAGTCTGAAGTTTAAGCCCAAGTGTCTTGACATAAAATCCAGCAGGCATCCTGCCCAAAGGATCTCTCAGTGAAGGGGAAGAACATTAGAATTAATACCAGCAGTAGCGTTCTGTATGCAGCCACATTAAGGCCTCACATGATTGTGCAATGCACTGTTTCTCAGAGTAAAGTCCTCAGGGCACCCCACACAATACCCCAGCTCCCCCAGGAGCTCATTTGCAGTATGAGCATCAAAGCCCATCCCAGACCTGCTCACTGACTCAGCATCTCTGGGGAAAGGCCTGGGGATGTGCCTCGTATTTGATGAGCTTCCCAGGGACCCTCAGTGGGGAGCAGCTATAGGAAGATCTGTGCTTATTGTCTCTGTCTACAGATAGAGAAGCAAGGGCCACAGAGAATCATGACTTGTCCAGTTTATGCAATGTTACATTGTGGATTCAATCTCAACTCTGTGACTCCCAAAGCCTGAGGCCTACCAAAGGATTCATTCATTCATCAGGCATTTGGGCAGCCCTACTACGGGCCAGGCATGGATCCAGAACACACTAACACACAGATTAAGTCTATCCACTTCTTTGTCTTCCTGGGTACCTGCTGAGAGAAATAAGCTTAAAAGTTGGGGATGGAGCAGAGAGAAGAGCTTTAGGGCTGAAAAACTTGTCTAGAACTATTTGTAGAAGCAATGATAGCTACTGGGTACCACAGGGCAATGTGCTAAGCACTGTGATCTTATTTAATCTGCCAACAATCTATGAGCAGTTGGTATCATCATCATCATATGCAGTTCAGAGGTGGGGACTTGCAGCAGGAAAGCCAGGTATATTGTCCAGAGCCCCATGGCGAATGGACGGCAGAACCACGCTGTCTGACTCAGAGAACACACTCTCAACCCCAAAACTAGGTGAGCCCTCGGTCTCCATCTGAGCTCATGAATAAAGAAGGCCCCAAACACCAAGTTATGGGTTAGTATCTTCTGGAAGTGTGACTGGCTCATTAACGGTTTCCCATAAAAGAGACAACATTTAATACCTATAACCTAATATAACAATGTACTAATTATTGTAACGGCAATCAGCATCACCAGAAACTTTAATGAATCACTGATAACTTCCCATCACCTTAAAGTAAAACACATTTGAGCAGCCAATCCCATGAGAAAACAAGAGACCCATCATCATTAACCAGCTAATCGATGGTAAAAGGTTTATGGGGCTTGGGGGGAAGCATCCCGCAATGAGTATCTGGCTTTCTCTCTGAAGGCAGAGTGCAAGTCAGCCAGTCAGGGGCCTGGCTGGCAGCTGAGAGCTCTGGGGATGCACACAGGCCATGGATTTGGAAGACTGAAGACTTGTGTGCTTCCTTCTGACCTGTCCCTTCCTTCTCTATGGCTGTCCATCCTTCTTTCCTCTATCAGTGAGGCTGCAGTCGGAAGACAGAGGCCAACCCAGTTATTTGAATAGAGACACCTTAATAGAAAAAATTGCTCACTAGGAGTCAAGTTGATAACAAAGGAACTGAAAGCATTGGAAGAGAGCCCAGAGGGGTCACAGTTCAGCCAGCTGCAGGAGCAGCTACCACCTCCAGGGCTGAGAAAACAAAGAGAAGTTTGTGGAATGAAGAAGCTCTGGGGAGGAGTACCAGGAACTGGGCGCAGACGCGCAAGGAGGTGATGCCCACTGACTGGGGCAGGCATCTCCAAGGGACGCATCAGGTCTGGCCCTGAACGTGCTGGAAACCCTGTTGAGTGTGTTCAGCTCCAGCTCCAGAAAGACGTTACTCCTGCCAGGGTGCAGAGGCCTGGCCAGGTGCCATGGCAGGACCAGGAATCTGACGCCACAAGAGAGGAAGTGAGCCACCATATTCCGGCCTCCCCAAAGTATTTCCATATTCAGTGCTGTCTCGCTCTCTGGAAAATGGATGGTTGGGGACATCAGAGAACACAGGTTTTGAGGTTTCTCAGACACTTCACACTGTGCCAAGACTCAAATCGCAAACACAAATTATTGTTTTAACATTTCTGAGCACCTGGTCTAGACGGGAGCATCCATTATCTCACTCAATTTTCAAAGTTCCTGGAAGGCAGATATTCTGGTTTGCTGTAGAGTGGGTCAGCTACCACCAGGGAAGCTGGGTAGATTTCCCAGAGTCACACAGCTCATCAAACCCAGGCCTGAAAACATGCAAGGAGGGCTCTCCCAGGAGGCCACACCCCAGTTTCACACATTGATCCTGATCATATCCATCATTTAGCAGCTACACAGAACTTCTACTGCATACGATGCCCTACATGTGGTAAAGATAGAGAGCATAAGGGAAAGGAGACACAGAATGGTCTACAAAAAATAATATAATACTAAAGGGAAAGAAAAGAAAACATTCCAGGAAGAGCACATGACAGCTATCACATTGGATCCTAGCAGGACAAAATGCCTTAAAGCATCTTCCATGGTGAGGTGGTCTTGAGAGAGACCCTAGGCAAAAAGTCCTGTCTTGCCAGATGCATTTAGGAAATGCTGCTTATTGACCCCTCTGGGAGGGTCACCATGCAGGGTGGGCTAGCAAAGGCTCTGGGAAGAAAAAATTGGCTTGCAGTAAAATAAGGTATTTAATTTGATTCATCCAAGTGTTTTACAAGCTTATGTCGCAAATCTTATTTGCCCAAAAATTCATTAATATTCCAAGGGCAGTGTTTTGCATTGCCTGCTAGGGAAGTCTGCTCTGATGAAGGGGAGGCTTGCAAGGGACACTGTTGTACTTATTTTGAGCAGGCAGAGGCCATGGCCCCTGACATCAGAGGCACGGAGGTGGGGGACTGCCCAGAAGGCAGGATATTGAGCAGTTCGGTGGATGGGGGGAGGTGCAGGGCGCCTTCAGCTGACAAGAGACAATATCAGAAGTGTAATTGGAGCAGAAGCCCAGACCCTTCATTGGGAAAGCAGGACAAGGAGATGTGGACACATCATAGTTAGGAAAAGCTCACTAATTATCTCAGACAACAGCTTTTTAATCTGATGCCCTTTGAAATGCTTACTATGCAGCTGCTTAAAATCTCTTCTTGTGCTACGTGTATAACAAAGAATTAATAAACAGAACATAGAAAAAGCAATCATAAAAATCAATAAGGAAAAAATAAATACCCAAATACAGAAAATTAGGCACAGGAAAGGAAGCAGCAGATCTCAAAAGAAAGAACAGACCAACAAACAGAAGAACGTATAGTTGCTTGACAGTAATCAGTAGAAGGCAAATTAAAACAAGATATCTTGTTTTTTTCTATCAGATTGGCAAAAAATAATTAAATTTGATGTTACTGGATGCTGGTAATATAAAACAGTCAAGCCATTTTGGAGGGCAAGCTGGCATTTTCTATGAAAATTTAAAATGTGCATACTCCATCTCAACAATTTCACTTGTTAGTATCTATTATAGAAAAATGCACAGTGAGATGTAAGTCTGTTCCCCGTGGCAATGTTTGTGATAGCCCCAAATGGGAACTGAAGGCCCTTACTGTGGAATGCCAAACAGCCATCAAAATGAACAGGCCCAGTCTGCGTGTACTAACAGTACATGCAGTAAACAGGCAACATACCACTGCGTCCATGGCAAAAACATGTATGCTTGCACACACAAACGGTGATACAAAGATTCAAGGAAAGGTCTGGAAGGATGGGCCTCAAACCGATGTTGTGGTTGCCTCTGGGGAGGGGAGTGACCTCAGGGTACAAGGTCACAGAAGACTCAAGCCTTATCTATGGTGTTTGAGGTTTTGCAATGAGAATGTCTGTATGTTGCTTACCTACTTTTTAAAGAAAAGCAATGTTATGTGAAATGATGAACTAGAGATGTCTTGAAACAAAGACACATGTCTCTTTCTGCTGACCCAGAACAAAGAGGGTTGAAACATGCACCAATGAGGGAATGCCTCTTCTGTTTCCAGGGCAGCTATCAGTTTACTCAGCACTCACTGCTCCTGCACGAGGGGAGGAAACAGCCTTCCTGGTGCACCTACTGTGTCCTGGGCTCAGTGGTGAGCACTTCACAAGCATCCCTTCTCCGTCCTCCACCAAAACCTCATGGGGTCAACGCTGTCAGGTGCTAGAAATGAGGAAGTATCCCCCAACTTGTTTCTGACAAAGCCTGGACTGAAACCTAGATGTGTCTGAAGACACATTACAAGGTGTGATGGGTAATTAGATGTGTCACCTTGACTGGGCTGAGGAATGCCCAGACCACTGGTAAAACACTAGTTTTGTGTGTATCTGTAAGGGAGTTTCCAAAGAGATTAGCATTTGAATTGGTGAACTGAGTAAAGGAGATTGTAATCCCCAGTGATGTGACTGGGCGTCGTCCAAACTGTCTAGGGCCTCAAGAGCCTGAGAAAGTGGAGGGGGGATTTGCTCTTTGCTTCCATTGAGATATCCCTTTCCTCCCGCCCTCAGACATGGGTGCCCCTGGGTCTCACACCTTTGGACTCAGACTGAATTATACCACAGGCTCTCCTGCTTCTACAGCTTGTAGATGTCAGGTGGTGGGAATGCTCAGCCTCCATAATGGAAAGAGCTAATTCCTATGACAAATCTCCAAATACATGTGTGTGTATATGTGCTATTGGTTCTGTTTCTCTGGAGAATGCAAATACACAGCGTCTTTCCCCAACCACAACCCTTACATTACTGAGCTATGTATATATATATGCCCATGTATATTTATTTATCAGTATATCTCTATAACTATATCTCTATCAGTATATCTCTATAACTATAAATAGTTGTGTTTATACCTGTGGTTCTCAGTTAGGGACCATATGCCCCCCAGGGGACATTAGCAATATCTGGAGGCATTTCTCATTATCGCAACTGAGGGGAGAGGGCTGCCACTGGCATCTAGTGCGGAGAGGCCAGGGATGCTATTCAATATTCTACAAGGCACAAGACAGCCCCTCACAAGTATCTCCAGCCAAAAATGTAACAAGTGCTAAGGTTGAGAAGTCTCTGTCTATACCTATAAGAAGTGCTTGAAATCAGACACACTCAGGAAGGTTTGGTGAGATCAACATGAAATGCCCGACTTACATTTAGTCTCCAAACCCAGATTTGGCCAGTTCCCACAGGCAAATAATATATGGCAAAATTACTGCTCACTGCCCTTTGGACAAAGCCAGTCCGGTTCTCTGTAGCTTCAGGGGAAGCCAAATAGGAGGGCAGCAAGGCCCAGCCCAAAGATAATGCAGCTGGAGCTGGGGTAGAAGGTTAAAAAAGAGGTGAAAACAGTTCCTTTGATGTTTCTTGCTCAGAAAAAAGCTTATGGAAGTACTGCTAGAATGGGAAAGTGCAAATAAGTAAACAGAAATGTCCCATGTTGTGTTTGGAGTCTACCTATTTTTTCTCATCAGATATCATTTTGACTTGAAGGTGTGTTTGGATAAATAGTCTTCCTGGGTACTTATCAACTCTCCTTTCAGTATGAATTCTTCCCATTTTCTTCTTAAGTCTATTTCCAATAGTGAAGAGGTACCAGCAATAATTAAAATCTAATTCTATCCCTGCACTCCTTGAAAAAAAAAAAAAAAGACTATGATCTCCTATAATGCTCTTAGAAATAATCAGGTCTGCATATCTGCCCAGAATAACAGTAATTTCAAATGGATAGTTTGGAGAAGAAATACCCAGGAATGCAGTGAAATTAATTGCTGTTTTTCAAGCAGCTAAAAATGCAGTAATTAATTGACCTACTGTTAGAGACAGTTTCCCCATAGTTAATAACCACTCTTCCCAGACATGAGGAAGACAGATTGCTTCCATTTGAAAACAGTCTCTACTAAAACCAAATGATGGGAAGATCACCACATTTTCTGGTTGTGCACCATTACCAGATGGAGTTTCATGAGTTGCTGTCATTCTTTTAGCCTATTGAGGGAAACGTGCTATCAATGATCCTGCAAAATGTGCTTCTGTGCTTGCCTAAGTCTGAGACATCTGCTAGTCCGTGGACTGGGTTGGATCTGGAGGGAGCTTTCTGTTGAGAATCAGTGTCTCATCCCATGGGAAGCAGCACAGTGTTGGGACCAACTCTTGTTCTACTCAACTGTCTAACGAGCAGGGCAGAAAAGGGAACTCAGTTCCCACCTCTTCCCTCTCACACCAAGGGTCCCTGTGACTGGTAGGTGTGATGATGCTGGGAGAATCATTGGGTCATAGTTGTAGGACTTCCAGAGACATCCACACACTTCTACTTTTGAGCTGTGTACCCCCTCAAGTCTGCCCCTTGCATCATCTCCCTTGTTTGCATTCTGGAGGGCTGACCTGTTTAGTCTCCAAAACAGTGTTTTCTCTTAAACCCAGGTCCCTATTTCACTGGTTTTTAAATCCATTTGTTTGGCTCATTCCAAACTGAGAGGCATAAAATCAAGTCCTGTGCTTTCTCAAGGCAAGGATAAATAGTGTCCCTAGTCACCACCTAGCTTCCCTGGAATATTGGCCAGTCATTCATTCATTGCACTTAGGTTTAATTTTCCTCTATTCCAAGGGGCTCACTTGCCTTCTGGCATCTCTTTGGATGTGACCAGCGAGGAACCCCTGCAGGAAGCTGGAGAGAGGGAAGCTAGCATCCTTAATCCTCTGACTCCCTCCCTGCACGTTCCTCCAGCTGGCTTTGTCCTGCCACAACTCCCATCAGAGCAGTCTTCTGCTTGCCAGTTCTCTTCTGAGTGCTGGCGACCTTCCTTCTCTTTGCCTTACAGGTCTGGAGATAGCAAGGCTTCCCTGCGCTGTCAGCAGCCCCTGGGCACCACTCTACCCTCCTGGCTTGCTACATCCGATTCACACCTTAATAATTGGGGCCTTTATTAAGCTCTCGTCCAAGTAGACAGCTGGAGTGTGCCAGCCATTCCTACTCAGGCCAGACTGATTTTCTCATGTCCTCTTAATCCGATTTTACCTGGGCCATTTGCTTTGCCTTAGCCTTCTAGGATCTTGCAAGCAATTTCACTTCTTGAATCTTTCCACACCCGAATTGCATTCAGGACCTACTACCCCAAAAGTCTGCCCCAGCCCCCTAAAGTGAGAAAGAGAAAGAGAACCAGAGGCTAGAAGGAGAAGCTAGAATGTAACCACTATTATTTATCTGGGGGTTGGGGGTGGGGGAGACAAGGAGGCCTGAGACAGGCAGGGAATCCTGAGAGGCTCTGGGTCAGATTGAGATAAATTTGCATAAAGAGTCAGAGTTACGTGTCAAAGAGCTTGGATGTGTCTTTCTCCAGAGTGTAGAGCTGAACTCAAGGTTTTCCAAAATCCCTCCTAATTTAAATCTTAATTCTATGCATCTCATTTCTTGAGTCAGGATTCATGGCTTGGGAGTAAAGTTGACTCTGCATTCCTGACAGTCCCAAGACAGAAAAACAAATTAGTTGTTTGTCTGTTTTATTTTCTCTTCAGTGTCTGACTGGGGCATGAAAACAAAGTCCCTTCTCTTTGTCTTGGGGTAGATGCTGAGTCATGGCGGATCCTCAAAGCAAAATCAGTGATATACCCAGTAAACCAATAAACAAAAGAGCTAAAATCCACGGCTCCCAGAGCAACTTCAGTCCTTCCTGCCATCCAACTGGTCAGGCTCTTTACTTAAGACTTAGAACTCTCACATGCCGGGAAGGGAACTACTAAGAATGTCCATACAGATATCTTCTAGTCCTCAGCTGTCAGTGAGCAAGCGACTGACTGACCCACAAGCAGATTCCCAGCCCACTCCGTGCCATTGTAGAGAGCAAGGAGATTGAGACACGGAGTCAGGAGGCCCCCCATGTAAACAAAGTCACACAGCCTGGCTCAAGGAGGTGGTTGCCTACAGGAAGCAGCACTTCCATGCACAGGCATCCTACGCCTCCTTACTCTGTGACTATATAAACTAAATGTCAAAGCATGGGAACAACTGAAGAGAGACATCATGCTGTCTGTACCCCCAAAGTTGTGTTAGACTCTAGGAAGGCAGCTTGGAAGAAGGCATAACCCCAGGCTTTCCCAGAATTCAAGAACCACAGGGACTGAAGTGGAGGGGTCATTCCAGTTCCCATGAATCTTACACAAAATGTCCTACATTAATCTTCATCTCTCGTCCTTCTAAATTTTCCTATAACAGAGACAATAAACACTAGTCTATTAAAACAACAGTAACTCCATTTTGGTGAACTATTCCAGAAGAAACCCAATGATCTTAGCATATTGGCATGCTATAGATCCTGGCAAGCTGTTGTGCAAATGTATGCCTCAATCAATACACATGAGGATGACTTTACATACAGAAACACCCAGATAACCAAATCAATCTATTATGTAGAATGAGAGTTAATAATGATAGAGGATACAGGGGGGAAAAAAAAACATAACCCAAGAAGTTAAAATAATGATCATTAATGTCCCTTAACTGACTCTGAGTTCTCCACGGTCTCATGCAGTACCATTTTACAAATATAATGTCTCCTGGCAATTATTTTTCACATATTTCTAATAAAATTGGTTGGTTGCTTTTCTAGTGCATAGCAGATTAGGAGATGTACATTTAAGGGTGTAAAGTCTGGTAAGAATGGAGGAGAGGAATGTCCAGCTCAGAAAGAAATGATAGGGTTTGGAGTACTAGTGAGATCACGAAGAAGCCACGTTTTAAGAATGCCTCAAGAACTGTGCAGCACACAGCAGTGCATTTGCACAGAAAGAAGGCTCCAGGTGCTCAGTAGCTTCTAAAAGAATCATTACATTAGAGCAGAGTGAAAAACTGGGAAATTAAGAGGAGAATTCTAAATGATCAAAGAATGCAACAGAAACATGTTCCAAATTCTCTAGTAAGATGTGGAAGATTGTACAATGTGTCTCTCTCACACTTCTCACCACATCGCTGATTTCAGTTTCCCTGATGTCAATTCTGTTCTTTGTTGCCTCCAGTGCAAATTTAAAATTCCACCAGGACATCCTGAGATTCTCATTTTCTGTTCTTACCCCAGAAGGCTCTTTGAGTCTTCACATTGATCTTAATGTCTTGCCTCTCTGGTTACCACCCTAATTCCGTTTCAAAGAGGCTGATTGCTTCCAGGACACACCTTGGACTATTTCATTCTTATTTAGGAAAATGGAATTTTTAGAGATACACTTTTTCTTTGAGTCTCCAGAACAGTGCTTTTCTCTTAAACCCAGGTCCCTATTTCACTGGTTTTTAAAGCCATTTGTTTGACTCATTCCAAACTGAGAGGCATAAAATCAAGTCCTGCACTTTCTTAAGGCAAGGATAAATAGTGGCCCTAGTCACCATCTAGCTTCCCTGGAATATTGACCAGTCGTTCATTCATTGCACTTAGGTTTAATTTTCTTCTCTTCCAAGGCCTGGATTCTCTGCCATTATTTTTTTAACCTTTTCTCTGGCAAATAAATAATCCAGAATGAAAGATTTCTCTTGCCACCACTTTTATTTCTGCACCTCTCTGAATTATTTCCACATCTTTAAAAGCAAGTTGTAAGAGTGAAGTTAACGGAGGCCCGAGCAGCTTAGCAGGGCTCTGGAACTAGGGGGTTTATAATGAATTTCTCACAGTCTGTGGATGGTCACCTATCATTCTCATCAGAGAAACTCTTGGGACTTCAAGTTAAGGTAAGACAGTGAAGGTCAGTCTCAAATGTGTACGTGTGTAGAAAGAGATTGAGAGGATTCATGTTTACATGTATGTGCGTGGGAATACATACACAGAAAAGTGGAGGAGCAAGAGAGAACCTGATGGACTAAAGTCTGTTTATTCTACAGGTTCTTTGAGCTGTGAGCCTCTTTGGGTCTGAGAATGTTTCTCAGTCCATTCATAAGCCCAGAAACATACGATCCCACACTTTTCTCTTAAATTTATACTGTTTTGTGAGTTTGTCTTTTTGTATCATTAAAGGTATTGAATAGAAAGGTGTATCAAATACATATAGTCTGTGGCATTACTAGCTTAGAAGTACATATTCATATTTCACCCGTGCTCTGGAAGAATTTATGAATCATAGAAATTATCTGATCTTCAATCATTTGAGAGATTCCATCAATGGGGTTCCCTCCCATATTAGACAGTAGGCTTTCATTTTCTTCCATGGTAATTGGTCTAGTTGATTAAATAGTGTGTTAAATTTTTACAAAATTTCAGCATTTCTATTTCCTTCCTAAATAATAAATGTTATCAATAATTGTATCAATGTATTAACCAAGAGTTATACAATTTAATTGCATTCTCTTATTTTTAAACCTTCCCTATACTGGGAATTATCCAGCCTTCTTTAATTATTCCTTAATGAGGAATAGTGATTCCTATTTTTCTTTAACGAGGTTACCAGAAATTGACTTAGTTGATTTTTACTTTTGATAAAGAGAAACAGACATTGGAATAATTTATCTCTTCTATTTACTATTTCAATTTATTTCTATTCTTCATTATTTGCATTTAGTTACTTTCCCCAGGTTGGTTTTAGGTTCTCAGTCTAACACCTTAAAAAGACTGACTAGTTTATTTTTATTACTTTTTATTTAAAAGGAATTGACTTACTGTTAGGAATTTGCCTGTGAGTAAAACTTTGGCAGTATAACATGTTTACAATAGAATATTCTTACCTTTATTCTTAAATAATAAATACCTGAGATCCTATTATTCGTTAACCCAAAATTATTTTTAATAATTTTAAATTTTGTTGCTTTTTGTTTTCACTTTTATTTTTAGTCTGTATTTATCTGACATTAAATTTAGAGAGTTGTTCTTATAAACTATCTGCTTAAAGGAATCTTTATTTTTTTGTGGCTTAGAATAAAATACAATTTTATAAATCTTCTCTGGAAGCTTAAAAAACATTCTTATTTAATGTATGGGTATACTTATTATTTTATTTAAGTCTATATACTTATTTTTAGCCTATCTAATCTGCTGAGGGGAAGAGAGGTGCGTTAGTTTTCCCAAAGCCAACATGTTTCTGTAAATTTCCCATTTTATTTCTACCGCTTTTAGCTTTATATATTTTGATGCTATGTTATTCAGCAAATAAATTTTCATGACTATTTTATCTTTACTGTGGATTGTAAAATGGCATCTTTGTCTCCCTTAATATTACCTGGCGTGGAACAGGGTTGGTTGTGAACATTGTCAGCCCTGCCTTCTTTGTTTTTGCGTTTCCTCCATGATGTATTTTTAACCAGTTTTTTCAACTTCCTTTGTCTTTTCGTTTTTTGTTACAACAAATAGAGGTTTAGTGTTCAGCACAAAAAGAGACGATTGGTCTTCTTAATTGTTGAAAAATATTGTTAATTAAATAGAATCCTCTAAAATGATCTAAAAAATGCCATCAGACGCCTTTCGTTGGCAGCCCCTGTCACCCGCTCGTGTGGGTCCCTCCAGGAGGCAGACCTATGAAGTGTCAGCCTTTTTCCTCATTCCACTCCTGGCTACTGTTTGGAATACCTCGGTTAAGTGGGCATGCCTGTAGGCTGGAGGGTCAGTCCGGGTACTCTGAGAACATGGGTAAAATGAGAGGTAAACAAGATGTAACTATTAGGTAAAACCTCAGTATTTACAGCAATATTATCATCTATCAGATACCCCTCCATGTGTTTTTCTTCCCACTGCCATCTTCTCTCGCCCTGTTAAATAACCCTGGAGCCATACCAGAGTGCTAATAGGGGTATAAAGTGCAGAAAGCTGGAGAAGTTCTTATTAAAGATCTTAGAGAGCATCCTCTCTCTGTCCAAGGCAGGCTTAGACAAGGACACTTCCTATCTGCAGTGCCACAGGAGATGTCAGCTTAGTCAATACCATCTGCCAAGAGATCTGTTCTCAGCACTCTGGAGGTACTTAAAATACCTGTGCCTCAGTTTACTCATCTGTAAAAAAAAAAAAAAGAAAGATTAAACAAGGCAATGAAATGCATGTAAGGTGCTGAGAGCAGATCTCCTGGCAGGTAACTGAGAGGCAAGATCAGCTGACATCATGGTTGACTGACTTGGCCATCTTGTTTTATGTCACCTTTTCGTAATGCTTTCCCATTTCCTCTCTTAGCTTTTATTTTCAGTTTACATTTTATTTTTGCTAATCTTTTTCCCCAGTAGTCTGGAAGGAATATGCACTTTTTAAAATATTGCTTTGCTCGAACACTTACGAATTTGAGTCATTTTTTTCTCTGATCTTCAAGATTTAATGTCAACCCTCACCCCTTTGTAAGATGGGAAATTAAGTGAGTTTATGTTTTATCATCTCCCCTAAGTCCCTTTTCTATTAGATTAGTACTGTATAATTGAGAACCATCTCTTTGGAGAATTACATTGGTATTTGCATTCAAATTGGAAGGAAATTTAGTTTTTGACTTTTTTTTTCTCATATTCACCTTTTTGAATGCCATGGTTTCCCTATTCTTGAGTCTCTAATTTCAAGTTAATTCTCAGTCATATATAGATCATATTCAGGTTCCTTTTCCCTTACTTAAATAAGACTTTATAAGTAATATATTTTGAAACTTATCAACATGACTTTTGTTTTGTGTTAGCTTGGTTATTTGGAGAGGTTTTTTTTGTTTGTTTCCTAGACTTTGGTTTTGGCCTTTACCCACGAATGGCCATTTGGCTAGTTATGACATTCTTGGGCTACACACTTCTCTCTGAAAACACTGCACACATTCCATTTTACTCACATTTACTATGCTCTTCGAGGTATAAATCTTTTTTTCATTATCTCTTCTTACAATACTGCAGGGATTTTTGATCTCCATATTTAGATCCTTTCAGCTTCAGAAAATTGTATCTAATTATACCCTTGATGATTGTTTTCTCTCAATTGCTCTCTTCTAATCTTTAGAAATATCTAAAATTTATGTGCATTATATTCATTCTGTGCCTCCATCCTTTTCTTTGTATTCCTCTGACACATGCTGGATGCTCAATAAATATGTCTAGGAAGGAAGGAAGGAAGAAAGAAAAAGAGCAGGGTCCCTTTGGGTGACATGTTTTCAAGTTTATCCTACGCAGCCTCCACGTGCTGTTCACTTCTATTTTAACTGGGTAGTTGGTCATTTACATCCTGTTAATTAACTTCTTTGTAGTCTTTTCTTATCACTCAGCTCCATCGTTTCATACTAGCTTGTGTTGTTTCCCAAATGACTTCCAAATAGTGTTTAGACCCCTAGCTTCCTGTATTTTACCAAACATTCTATATGTTCCCTCCACACCCAACTTATACAACAAATACTTTCTGAAATGAGATCATCTTTGTTCTGTGGTATTTCCACCCACCCCCTCTGACTTACATTGTGATAAACGTTCTTGGAAGTGATGCATGGAAATGCTAGTCAGGAACAGATTTTTCTCTATTCAGATACTGACGGACCAAAGAGGAATCATCTCCTAATGCATATATTTGTTTCCCTGACACTTTATACCAACAGTTCAGTGAAACATAAGAGTCACCTTAGTTGTATACTCCGCAGGGACTTCTCCCGTCTCTGCCCTAACACGGCCCTTCCCTGTAGAGGTTATGGCCCCTGAGACACAGGGCACCTTGCCTACCCTCTCTGCTTGCTTTAATTTTCTAGAGTAGTCACTGGCAGGACAGAGCAACACGAGAGGAGTCAATTGCTCCTTTCAAGAAAAAATACTTTAAATCATTACTTTTATGACTGGTATAAACCTGATCCAGGTAGAGACTTGTGTTTGTGTATATTGGATGAAGTGGAGAATAAATTTTCACCCTACAGACTTCCATGCATGCAAAATACAATGTTATAGTCTATCATTTTTCTTTTTCTCCATGTTTAATTTAGTATCTGTAAATCCTAGGATGTATTTACTTGACTGGAAATTAACCTAGACTATAAGCTCCCTGAGGGCAGAGACTATGTACTTAGCTCATCAAGTGAGTCCATGGCCTGGCCCCTATGAGAGGGTGAATGAATATAAATGAGTGATTAAATAAAGGCTCAGGTATTTTTGTAATGTTATAGGCAATATTCTCCATGCTGTCTATTTATTCTATTTTGGTTTATAAATGTTTTTCAAATCAGAAAATTATTCCTACCAGTATCCAGCATATGGTAATGATTTTAATAGGAATTTTGTTAGTCTTCTTTGTACATTTCAATAGTTCAATTTCTCATGCATGGTAGTGTCTAAATTAGCTCAGACAATATCCGGAGGTTTGGTAGGCACATTAAGAAGTAGCAGTGGTATGGTTTTTAAAAAATCTTTGTCAAGGTCACTAAAGGACATTTGGAGAACAAGGGAAGAAAATACTACCATAATCCCAAGGCTGAAATACAGTCACTACATATTAACATCTCAGTATGTTTCCTTCCAGGCCTCCAGGCCTCTTTTTCAGTGTGGAGCTTTGTGGCTGTGGGTGTGAAGTGATTCACCAGCCAAACTCTAGGGAGAAGGTAGAATAATGATATTTGGGAAGAGGCCTGGAGTCTATAGTCCTGCCACTGGAATGTTCCTTTTATTATTTGTATGCACCCAGCTCAAACACTGCTGCCACAAATAGTCTCCACAGCACTGCACCTCGTGACAGGGAAACCTGACCCACCCGAGGCTCAGGGATCAGAGGCCGCTGCAGGGAGCAGAGAGGCAGCTGGGTAGGGCGGGTCCTGTAAGGGGCAAGCAGAATGCCCTTAAAACAGGACCTTTTAGTACCTTTGAGTCATGTTCTACAAATTCAATAATTCCTAGTAACAGAAACCTAGAAAATTCTGCAACTCAAAATTATTGGCCTGACCCATGCAAATGCTATCTTGGGACAAATCTGTATGTGTCCAGAATGGTGTGGGTGGAGGGATCTTAGATGGCAAAAATAGACAATTCTCTTGGTAAATACAAGCTAGACATTTTACCACATTTTAGAATCAAGCAAAACCTTTGGTAATATTCAAAGTTTACATGAATTATGGGTATGTCAACTGTCAAAATAGCTCTATAAGTATTCAAATTCAGTTAGACAATATCCATCATATCATTAATAAGTTTTCACAAATGCCTAGGGTGCCTAACTGGTTTTCTTGGTTTCACTGGATATGGCTGGTAATTGTAGGTCTACTTTGGTTACGTAGCTGTATTCCTATTATGTTAATGTGGGCACTCAATTTAGTTAGTAATTTAAAACCTATACACGCTTATGTTACACTACAAGAAGATATGTCAAAGAAATAATCAATCTTCCCATGTTTTCTTCCATCTGCTACTTCTATAGCTTCTCTTCTTCCTTCATAATTACAACCCCTAAGTAGAATTCGTGCCTCATATCGAAATTACTGAGTATCATAATTCTTCCAAGTGGTAAAGATACCTCAAGACAAATGCTGAGCATAGAAGCCACAGGGCATAAATCTGCAAAGAAGTAAAAAGCTAACCTTTTCAAACAATATTGCCTCTCTCTCACTTACCAACTTTACATTTCCCTGTATGGCCCCGGAAGATGACTGGTTAGCCAGAGACGGGTAAGATTCCTCAAGGGAGGAACAACCTAAGACAGGCACAGTCGCAGGGGCGCCATCAGGTGAGAAATTGGGGATTAACAGAGGTGAGGCTTAGAACCTCACACCCCCTGTTTTGAGAGAAATCTTCTGCATCCGTGGATGTTTTGTTGCCCTTGTCTAGCTTGGATTAATACTTAGTCTATAGGCACACACCTGATCATCTACATTTGCTCTCTTACAGCACTAAACTATGTTTTCTACCTTTATCTTGCATCTACCTACCACTCCAGCATTTTATTTAAAAAAAATAATAATAATAAGGGAGAAATGTGGGATTCACATATAAATCAAGTATAAAAATCAAACGAATAATCATATCTGACTTGAGTGTTGATAGTTCATGATGTGTGATCAAAACCGAAAGTTTCTGTGATATGACTGCCCTTGCACTGTTCACCATGCAAGAACTTATTCACTATGTAAGAACTTGTTCATCATGTAAGAACTTGTTCGTTATGCTTCAGAAGATTGGAGACTGTTGAGAATTAGGCTTGGGATTGATTAATGATTGTGCATTGAGTCCCCTATACAGAATTTTATTGTTGTTAACAACCATATGATCAATAAATATGAGAGATGCCCTCTCAAAAAATAAAATAAAATAAAATTGGCAACTGCAATAAATTAAACATTAATTTTAAGCCAAAAAAAAAACAGCTCTATAAGGTTTTCATTTCAGATTGGGTTCAACCATGCTAACCCACCTTTGGACTGCCTTTCTTAAATTCTCAGTTGATCACACCTTCATCCCCCACGGTCCATAAAACCTATTGTTAATTATAGAAATACAAAGGAGGCCCAAGTGAATGGGACACAAGTTTAAGATTTGGATACCCAATGTGGACAAAGCAGATGAAAAACCCATCACCCACCTCACAGAAAAGGGCACTTTCCAAATGCATTCCTGTGTGAGTCTGCTAAATTTTAACTATTAGACACAACTAAATGGGTTTTGTAGTTAAACATTTTAAGATAAATAACATTTTGCTTTTTGTTCACTTGACATGATACAATCAAATACCTCCTTTTTATTAAATGCCATCAGAGCCATCATTGTAATAACGACATGATACCCCACTTGATGTACACACCATCATCTATTCCTTCTGTTGTTGGAGACCTAGACAGAGGAAGTTCCCTTGTAAGATCCCAATGTGGAATATTCTCTGGAGAAGTTCAGTGGTTCATGCCAACAGTTCAGGCTTTTTGATATTGTATGAAGACAGATGTCTCCCATTGAAAAAAGAAAGAGACCATTTAGAGTTCTATTTTCTGTTGCTGTTTTTGTTTTGTTTTTAGCTCAACTAACCAACTGTTCTTCTGTTTGTATAAAATAGCTCTTTATATAGTACAGCTATTATGTAAATGGTTTATTTTTATAAAGATACCAGGGGATCAGGCACCATATCAGAAAAGGGTTATGGGATAATAAAAAAATACAGGCCCAGCTACACTTCTATGGTAGTTGTTCCTATTTTGATTCCTAACACACAGCAAGAAATCTTCTGGCAGAGCCCAGTCCTGGAAGCTGGCTGGAGGAATTGAGGATATTTGGGAAAAAAGAGGAAGCTTCTAGACCCTTAGGCCTCCTCTTTTTGAAAGAACAGTAAATGATGACTCTTCTAACATGTATAATTCAGCTGTGAAGTTTGGCAATTTCTGAGTAAAATGAATAAAAAATAAGATGTGCAGTCATGTGAAATACTTTTGGTTAAGCTGTCCTGAGAATGACTAAATTCAAGATACGTATGTGAAAGAGAGAGAGAGAGAGAATTTGTGTGTGAGAGAGAGACTGTGCATTTAATATGCAATAGAGAGAGAAATGAAGCTAGTGCTCTCGTGTTCCAAAGGGTGGTGGGCTAGCCATGGGGCCCTGCTGCCCCATGAGCAATTTACAACTGACTTTGTTTAAGCAGTTATGTTACCACTTTTAAATTCTCTATCAACACCCCCCTATTGCCTGTACACAGGCGACAACATTCCACTTTCCCAGTCCTGGTGTGCCACTGGCCTTCCCATACAGTACCTTATTACAGTCCTAAAACAAAGTCAGCTGGGGCAGTTAATTATTAACTCCACTTTAAGGATGAGCAACCAGACTTTGAGATGTGAAACAGTTTGTCCTTGGTCATACAGCTAACAAGAGGTCAGGCCTGGACTTTAACTCAGAGCATCCTGATTCAGAAGTCTACATTCTGTAAAATACGCTGACCGCCAAAGTGGTGGATAGAGCTTTAGTGAGAGAGAGCGCGCACGCAAGACGCAGCAAGAGAGAGAGAGAGAGCCACAGAGAGGCCACTTTATAGCTTTTGGCCTCAGATCTTTCTCTTCATACCTCCTCATACTCAAAAAAAATTTTCTGATCGCTATGCTGAAGTGTGCTCCTCCGAAGTTCACACATTGAAGTCCTACCACCTCAGAATGTGACTGGGTTTGGATAGGAGGGTCTTTAAGGAAGCCACTGATTTAAAATGAGGCCATGACATTGGGCTCCAATCCAATGATTGGCATTCCTTTAAGAGGACATTCTGACACAGACAGATGCAGAAGGAGGACCCCATGAAGACACAGAGAAGATCACTGATCATCTACGAGCCAAGGAGAGAGGCCTCAGAAGAAACTAGCCTCAAGGCCACCATCATCGTGTGATAGTGAGACAATCAGTGCGAGCCGTCCAGACCACGGTTTGTTCTGGCAGCCCTTCCAGACTCACACACACCCCGACGGACTTGTACCGAGGCTGCAAGGTTGGAGGCATGTCCCATGCTGAGACTTGACAAAGCCACGTGCCCAGTGTGTCCCACCAGCCAGCTGCTTCTAGCTTCAAGGGAATAGGTCGACAGGATCGAGTCCAGGCCACCCTTATTTGTATCCACAGCAGAGATGGGGGCAGGCTTCTCAGCAACATTCCCATAAACTCCTTTCGTTTTCCTCTTTGTCAAGCAGATATTTCCCAGAAAGTTGTGTTCAATATGCACTGGCTCTCGTTGGCAGAGAGGAGCCCCCGGTTTGGGAGCCGCTGAATCAGGGCCTTAACCAAACATGAAATGACAGAACCATTTCCAGTGGAGGATTAATTGAACCAACTCAAGGCAAACAACATATTTTGGCATTGCTTTTGACATATGGAAATAAAACAAACATTAGCGACCGGATTGCAGCTAACAATATGCAAAATTTTAAAAAGTACCTTTTTAACTTTGTCTGGGACCCCACTGGCTTTTCTTATAAAATCTGCCAAAGAAAAAAGGCAGAGCTGTTAATCTTGTTACACAACCAGTTAGCACATGCAAACAAGAGAAATGAAAAGTCTTTGTATTCAGAGCAGGAAACAGATATTTGACACATATATTTATTAAGGAGACTGGACTGGAAAATAGCACTGCTGTATTAATCAGAAATGGTGTAGAAAATACTTAATACAACAGAATGTGCACAGACAGCATAAGCGCCTTACAAATGGAAGCCTAAGGTCTGAGTATTTTTATTTGAAGGTTAAATTTTCAATTAATTTTTTTTTCAGCTTGTTGCCATCTCTTCCAAGCATCCCTGTTAATTGCTATAAAACAATGTCTCTCCCTGTTTGAATTCTGGACATGGAGGCCAGAAGCTGTCAGCCATTTAATGGGCATCAGAGGACTGGGACAGAATCCAAACCACTGAGTCAAAGTTGAACCAAACGTCAGACTCAAAGAAACCAACTAACTGATTGGTTAAAAACTCCTTTCTTCATTTGCTCAGTTTTTCAGAAGGTACATTGATCAGCTTTTGCCTGTCACTTAAACAGCACAAATAGAGCTGTCTATTATTGGGATTTCCAAATCTCCCAGCTTCAGGTTTGCGGCAGACAAGGCTCTATCTGCACATTAACTTGGTGGGCGACCAGAGGAGGAGACACTTGCATTCTTCTTTAGAATGGAGCAATGTACATGTCCCGGGCTGTATATGAGCTTGTCCACTTCTCCTGCCTAACTGGCACTGGAGGGTTCTCTTCTAATTAAAGCCCTCATTGTCTGGGATGATGGAAGGAATTGAGAAAGCAACTGGATGGATAAGAATTGGGATTGGTTACATCCTGAGTTGATGATAGGATGAGAATAAAGGTCTGGGGTATAAATACATTCACAAGTTTTAGCTGGAAGGCAAGTTTTGGCTTGAGAGTCAGAACTAACTTTGAGAATGATCTTAAGTTGAGAAAAAAGGAGAATAATGGCATTAAGGATAAAATGTGTAGCATTATGTTTGATTTAAATAGCAAAGTACCATAGAAAGAGCATTTTTTTTTATAAGGCAAAGTTAGTTTTGTAACCTAGCAGCATCCTCTAATATTCATGTAACCTTGTATAAGGCACCTAAACTCTCTCAGCCTCAATTTCTTCATCTGTGAAATGGGAATAACATTTACTCTGTGCCTTCTAGAAAGAATCAAGTAGATAGATTAGATCAGTTGTTCCTCCTCCTCCAAGGGGACATCAGCATTGTTAGGAGACATTTTTGATTGCCACAATTTGCGTGCAGAGTGCGACCAAAATCTAGTGGTTAGAGGTTCAGTATTCTGCTATCCACCCTACAAGCACAGGAGAAACCAACAAGAAATTATTCAGCCCAAAATGTCAATAGTGCTGATACTAAAAAACCGTGGATTAGATAAAGGCAAGCAGATGATATAGATAAGCAGCTAATAGAGAAATTTTGGACATTGATAGATTATCTATAAATATATAGATAGAATAATTGGTAGAGTAATGAGAGATTCTGACATGGGAGACTAAGCATTTTACAAATGGAAGTGATTGTTTTTTAAATCTGAAGACGGGATTAATATCATCAGGGTTAGAATGAAATAATAGATGTTGATAAAGGTGAAGTATTAGTAATGAAGAATATGCCAGCCATCAGCCAAAGTACTTTGGATTTTTATTACATTTAAGATTGGAGTTCATTCAAGTTGAAGACTAGGGTTGGCCTTAGAGTTATGGATCCAGTATCCTTAATTCCTAGTTATGGCTAAATAATATTCTGTTGTATGGATATACCACATTTTGTTGAACTATTCATCTGTTGAAGGACATCTGTGTTGTTTCTACTTTTTGGCTATAATGAATAATGCAATTATGAACTTTTATGTATAAATCTTTGTGTGGACATGTTTTCATTCCTCTTGGGTGAGTACTTGGGAGAGAATTGCTAGGTCACTTTGTAAATTTATGCTTCCCCTTGGTGGGGTCCTGAGCGGCCACTGTCCCAGCCTCCTCCTCAGCCGTGTGTGGGGTACTGAGATAGCCTGAGAGCTTCCTACCACAAATTAATAGCATTCATTCCCTGGGAGATTTCCTATTAAAACTTCTGAAACTCCACCCACCTTAAAATTGAGGACAGCCTTGTAGTAGCCACCTGAAGTTGCTATTTCAGTCAGATGATTTTCTAGAATACAAAAGATATGAAAGTATCTTTAAGACTTCACAACACATGGGATTATATAGTTATACTACTGCTATTAGCAATACAGTGTTATTCGCTTGTCATCTGTGATTTGAAATGATGGAGTTTTAAGCTCTATATGTGAGGATCAGTTAGCAGCAAAAATCGAATGCAAAGAGCCCTGACTCTGACGTTTGGCCCCATCATTTTTATTTCCCAGTTATGGGAACTTACCTAAGTGATTTGCCTTCCCAAACTTAAAATGCGTCAATAGAAAGTTAATTAAAATCACCTTGAAAATAAAGAGTTTTGATCCAGATTTTGGACCTAGACCCAGGAAGATGTGACTCCTACAGGTTGGGTAGAAGATATATTCCAAGGAGCCCAAGTCATACAAAAGTTTTTATATCCTCGAGTAGACAGGCAAGAGAGACAGAATGTCAGAGGGATACATTTCATTTACTTAAGTTATGTTATATAAAGAACAGAATTGGGGGCCGTACGCATCCTGGTGGGCATCTGATGCAGAAGGAGGTTAAAAGGTAATCATTTTGCTTATCCATTAACAAGAATACAGATGTAAATTGTTTAGCCTTTAACTTGACAGATGGGGTGTTTTTTTTTTTAGTTTTTTCATGGGTGGTCATTTTGAGACTCCTAAAGTTAATGAAACCCTCAATCCTTAGGCCTTAGAAATCTTTTTTGGTGGTCCCTAGGATAGTGGTTAGCTTTTATCCCACAATTGCTTCATGTGAAAAAACAGAGCCACCAACCTCATCCCTCAGGGTTTCCATAGGATTAAACAAATTGGCAGCATATTTAATTCAGTCCTGTGGTTAAATTACCTGACCCTAATTTTAATCTAGAAAGGTTGTATATCTCAAGTAAACCCCAAAGAACCAAGGTATGTGGCAAGGTAGGCTGCCTGAGATTCTGAGGCCAATGTCAGGACGTGAGCAGGGGACTTCCCACACAAAGCAGTTCTCCTACCCCAGCTGAGTGTCCTGCAACTTAATCTAATTCTGATACTATCTTCCTAGAGAATCAGATCTCACAGATTAAGGGGCTCAGTCTTACAAGAACCCCAACTCTCACCCCTGCTTCAGATGCCAGTCACAAGCCCGGGTTGTCAACTGTGCTTCTGACCTGCTAGCTACTGACTGGGTGTTCCACTGACCCCCGACCTGCCCAGGATCTGATTAATTTGCTAAAGCGGCTCGCAGAACTCAGAGAAACATTTTACTTACCAAATTACGGGTTTATCATAACAGATATGACTCAGGAATGGTCAGATGGAAGAGACGCAGAAGGCCAGGTATGTGGGAAGGAGTGTAAGCATCCATACCCTCCCCGGCAAGCCACCCTTCCTAATCTCCAACCCACACCATTTTGTGTTTTTATAGAAGCTTCATCACACAGGTGTCACTGATTAAATCATTGGCCACAGGTGATTGAGCTCAACTTTCAGCCCCTCTCCCTCCCCAGAGGTCAGGAGTGGCTTCCCTTGGCCACCAGCTCCTGGCTGCCAATAACCTGCTCACCCCAGCCCTGGCTTTAGGATTATTCCACAAGTCACCTCACTAACGTAACTCAGGTATGGCTGAAAGGGGATTGTTATGAATCACAAGACACCCATTTAACCTTTGTGGCTCTGAGGATCTGGTAGAAGTGAAGGACAGAGGACAAAATACTGTAACAAAAGATGCTCACATTGCCTTTCTGCCTTGGGAATTTCCAAGGGACTGGGGAGCTATGTGCCAGAAATACAACAAAGACAAATATACATTTCTTATTATAAATCACAGTATCACGCTGCCTCAATTTTATTCACTTACTCATTTACTTCCCTTGGGATTTATTTGTACAGAATTTTGGGTATGTCTTAAATAGCAATAAAAAATAATAGTACAACACACTGATAAGGTCCTTTTGAAAGGTGCGTTCATATCAGTATCATTTACATTATTAAACCTGTGGTTCTAGCTGCTGGTTGCTCATTAGAATTACGTGAAGATTATTCAGTACTGCTCAGTGCCTGGGCACCACCCTGAGAGTTCAGAACCACCACAAGGAACTGAGGAATAACACAGAGGCTGCTGGAGGAGCTAAGGGCAGGCTGCCCCCAAATGGGCGACTTTGGCATGTAGATAATGTTAGAGTTGAAAACAGTCAAGACCCAAAAGACTCAGACTTAAACTTTGACCTCCCCCAACCAACTGCATAAAAAGAATTCAGATGAAGGATATGCTCCAGGAAGAGAGCTATTATCATGGGTAATTACAGTATAATGTGACCTAGGTGTGGTGGACAAGGAGGGATTTAGCTAAGTCCGTTCAATTTTCCTTCTAGGCCCCATTGTTTCCGCATAGCCCAGCAAACATTTGTTTATCACACATTCACTTTTTCATATTCCTGTGAATTGCTTCCCTATCCTTTGAAATCCCAGATGCCTACCTCATTTTCCTTAGTTCAGGATATTTATATCTCCATTGTCCCTGTCTTTGGAATCTCATGTCTGTGGATTCCCTATATGTAGATCATTAAACTGTGGTTTTCCTCCTGATAATGTCTCCTGTCAATCTGATACTTAGACCAGCTAGAAGACCCTTGGAGAGTAGAGGAAAATTCTTCCTCCCCAACACAGCTGTCTTACCAATGGGTTTCAGCCCGGGTAAGTTTGTTATGGATTCAATGTGACCAAAGAAATTGACAGCACGTTCTTGGGGTGAAAGGGTTATACCCAACTTTATTTCCAGGCGGTAGGTCAGTCACTAGAATCCCATTCATTCAGAGCAAGTCTGCATGCAGCAAGCCAGTCTCTGCCTCTGGGCCCCTCTGCCTGCACAGTCGTCCAGCACCACCGTCCTCTGGGCCTCTGTCCTCAGCACTGCCACCACTCCAGCCTCTGCTCAACTCTCATGCGGCCTTCCAGCTCTGCCACAGTGTCGTGCCCAGAGCACTGGCAGGAGCTCTTTATATAGTCAACAGCCATGTATTGCCCACAGGTGTGCAGTGAACTAGTCAACCAGGGCCAGATGAGAATCCTGGCCACAGGAACTCTCATTTTATCCACAACAACCTTCCTGACTGTTTAGTTGTGAAGCTGGAAGAGAAGTTACCCTCAGTCAGACAGCTAAGTTCTGATGCCATTAGGATTTGGCAACCCAGGTCTCCGGAGTCACTCCAGTGCTCTATTTCCTAGTCTGTATCTTCTAGGAAGAAAATTCAAGTTGAATTTAACTAAAATGAACTTCAATGGATGAAAGTCCCGGAGTAGAGAAAGGACAATTTGAGTCCTTGGCAAAAACATACACAATGAGGGGCAAAAATACACTCACCTGGAACAAGTCCACAGGAGGGCCTCATCTTGCCTTGCATATGCCAAAACCAGGGCCAAGTTTGTTATAAAACTGCTTACTGTGAAGAAGTTCAATGAGGAGTAGAGATTCTAAAGGGATAGATAAATCTATAAGCGGGACTACTGAGTTGGGTAGACGCCCAGCTCAGCAGTTCAGAGCCAAAAACAGAAAGGCTTTGTGAGCAGGTGGGTGCCTTTATTACGGTAATCAACTCTGGGCCCAAGAAGCAATGAGGTCACCGGGGTTTCTGGGATGTTCTGATGGAAGTGAGCCTGCCAGGTGAGCACAGAAATATGTAACTGAAGGACAGCCACTGGGGCGACCAACTTAGGGCCTCTCTGCACCCAAGGTCTGAGAGAGGTTTAGACAACATGAGAAGAGTGGATTGATGGGGAAAATGCTGAACTGGAAGAAATTCGCTTGAAGAATCACAAAATTTGAGAATAAAGTGGGAGTTCAAGTTCATGAAGCAAGGCTCTCGCTTCATAGATTAAAGTAAATGAAGCCCAGAGAAGGCCAGTGACTTGCTTCAAAGCCTTAGAGCTAAGCAGACGGCAGATACAAGCCTCCCTGCCTGGTGGTTTTTCCACCACTAAAAACTAAACAAACCTGAAAACATGGGCAAAACACAGACAAACTTCAAGAAGAGATTTGGAGGTGGGCAGGGGACATTACTGCCTGCACTGTCCCTGTCTGTTCTGTGTCTCCATTCTCTCCTCAAGCCCCCTCCACTCTACCTGTGCAGTGACCTGCCACTTTGACTTCTACTCTGTTAGAGGGATGTGGGGAAGTTGGGGTTCCTATGGCCAGGATCCTCACTGAACTTAAACCACTTGGTGATGTAACTGGCCTGTTGCTAGGCTACTGCTTCCACACCCTTAGGCAAGAAGCTATTATTGCTTTATATAGAGAGCTCAGCCCTGGTGCTCTGGGCGGAGGCAGAGATGCTAATGCTCGACCTACCTTGGGGAGAACAAGCCGGGTAATAAACCCTTTCACCCCAAGAACGTTCTACAGTCATTTCTTGAATGTCACATTGAATCCATAGTGAACTTGCCTGGGCTGAAACTCATTGGCAAGACAGAGGATTAAGAGAACACCATGGAAATCTGGATGCTGATTCTGATTTTGCTGGGTGTCTTGGAGTAAGTCACTTCACCTGTCTGGGTCTCAGGTTCTCCTTAAGTGGAATGATGAGCATGAGAAGATAATGCTAATGATACACTGCCTGCTCTACTCTCTAAACCAGGAACTGGCAAACCATGGCCAGTTCCAGCCTATCACTTGTTTTTGTACATAAAGTTTTATTGGAACACAACCACATCCAATCATTAATGGCAGGGCTATGGATGCATTCACATAATAATGGCAGAGTTGAGTAGCTGCAGAAAGACCACCATATGGCCTACCAAGCTGAAAATATTTACTAGATGGCCCTTTATGGAAAAGATTACAGATCCCTAAAAAATAATGCATACACTCTCCGCTTACTACCTGTGAGATACACACACACACACACCCCTATACCATATACTTATATATTTCCTGGTCCAGAAAATTTTTTGCTTATATGTTTTTTTTTGGTAGGAAAATATTTCAAACATACAACTAAACACAGAAACAAATTAAATTAATGATCTTCACATCCCCCTAATTTTAATAGATGTTAATATTCAGCTAGATTTTATGTTTTCAAAATACTATGTCATGGAAATCTGTATTTGTAAGTAACCTTGAATTCTCTTAGAGGGAACAGGAAAAGACATACATGCATGTACACTGAGCTAAGTGACCTGAATTGTTCAGCTCTACTGGAACATGGTAATGTCATTCTAGTCTTGATTTTCCACATGAGTAGCAAGGTCTTGCTCATGAGAACCATGGTCTAAATGACAAGATACACATTGTACCACCAATTCAGAAAACAATCCTAGTTGTTTCAGTCAAACATATAGTGTCATACAAATGGGGATGTTGTTTATGACATTTAATCATACTTATCTTAACTAGCAGAAGTTGAGACACAGCTCAGATGGTAATATAAATAGGGCAAAATTTAAAGAAAATAAAGCCCTAGGTTGGGTTGACTACTCTTTTCCAACCATTCTTATCCTTAATCCATGTGGGAGATCTCGATCTTAGGAATCACTCAATGAGAATGCCCTTTTACAACTCTTTCTTTTAAGAAAAGCAACACCTTTCAGACTCCTTAGAACTCCAAGGTTTGCACAACTTCATTTGAACTCACAGCCCATTTGGTTTGGTTCCCCAGTGACCTGGTCCCAGCTCACATGAGACCAAGGACAGATTTTTGTGTCATCCTCTTCAGACATGACAAAGACAAAAGGGAAGTTTCTGCCTCTCTCATTTGACTTCTTTAGCATCAATACTTGCCTTGCACAACCTTGTAATATTTCTGCACTGTATTCATTATTTGCCCTTTTGAGGCTCTTACATGGGATGTATGCTTGTGATGTGTTTGTGTGTGTGTGTGTGCACATGCATACATACCTGTATTCTAATCCTCTTGCATGCCATCTAATCAATAACTGAGCTGGAAATGAGGTGAATATAGCTGGCCTTGAGGGCTCACTTTTGAAAAATCTCCCTGACCAGTATATTTCTGATACAGAGTTGAAGATGTTTCTGATACAGCCAGAAAAAATTTCTAAAAGACAAAAAAGGCTGCTAAGTGAGCATATGGTTAAGTAGTTGTTGAGATAAGGTCTTGAGCAGAAATACATGTAGTTTTATGACAGCTATTTTAGTTGTGCTAATGACTCCACAAGGCAAGGAGGGGGTGACATGGTCAAAATGTAATATTTCTGCCTGTCTTTCCAATTTCTCTCTGAATTGCGCAGGTCTCACATGCTCCATTCCTCTCTCCAGATTAAGGACACGGTAATTTTAGGCCTTGGGGTTTAATGCCTCTGCTTTGGCCTTCAGAACAACTCTTCCTAAGCCCAGTGACAGAGCTCCAACTATATCCTAGTCATCCCACCCTGCCAAGCCAGGAGCCAGAAATGTGCTTAATGCAGAACCCACAGAGGCTTGGGAATGGTTAATAATGGAAGATTCTTAAATACATCATAAATCTCTATTACCAGGAAGATTAATAAATAATAAGAATGCCCTCTCCTTAGAACAAGACTTTTCTCTCTTCATACTTAACCTACCTGTGTAGATTAGGGTAAGCCTGCACCTTAATGGGGGTTTATTAAGACACCCATAATTAAAATGAGCTTTCTCTGGAGCACTCAGAAATGATTTTTTTTCCTTCTAAAAAATTACAAAAACATAATAACAAGATAAATACAGCAAATCTGAAAAAGGTAATGTCCTTCCTAATTCTAAGCTTTAGAAAGGCATAAAGGAATGGTCAATGGTCTCAACATAGAACAGTCACACTTGGGAGACACAAGAACACCTGGAGAATTGACTTAAAATGCAGGTTCCCAGGCCCAACTCATAAAACTCTGCTCCTAGAGATTTGGGGTCAGGCTCAGAACTGTACCTTTTAATAATGTCCCAGGCAATTTGGATGTTGGTAGTCAGAAGACCAAGTTTTGAGAAACATTGCAAGATGTCCAATATTTGTCTTTTTTCTTATACAATACATACCTCCCAATATTCCAACTCCATGTTCTCGGTTCTCGTTATCCACCACACATTTATTTACCTGCACATATGCTTTTCAGCCTGGTGAAATATAAGAGGTCAGAATTTAAATCCCAAATCTTTTGTTAAACACATTTGTTCAGATTCATTCTTGTTAATGGGCCAGAGGGCAAAGGCATATTTACAGTTTCTGCCGTGCATTGCCATATTGCTTTCTACTGGCGTTTAAAAATTTATATTTTAAGTGGGCAAATTAAGAGGACCCAATATCCACCATAATGTCACCAGTAGTGTGTATTTGAATTTATTTTTACTTTGTTCTGCTAATTTAGTCAGTGTAAAATGGTATCTCAAGGTGGATTTAATTTGCACTTCTTGCATTTCTGGTGAAGATTAATATGTTTCCCTGTGTTTCTTTGCTATTTATATGTTTCCCAGAGTTACAGTTAAACTTTTGAATCTCTCTTTGGGTCTGGGGCAAGGCTTTTTGCTTCTTCTTTATTGTCAAGGCAACTTGAGACCCCACAGACCCCAAGAGCTTGGGATGCAGCAGGGTCTGTGGCTTCGTTCAGCACCCAGGACAGTGCTTTTGGCCAAACTTCCCTGTGTCCTACAGGTCTATTTTATTATTTAAAAAACATGGAACGCTTCATGAATTTGTGTGTCATCCTTGCATAGGAGCCATGCTAATCTTCTCTGCATCGTTCCGATTTTAGTATTTGTGCTGCTGAAGCAAGCACTGTCCTGGAGGTCTTAAGGCAAAGACTTCTTGATGGGAGGAAGACGAGGAGGAAGAGAGGTGTTCCCAGTCAGATTCCCTGGGAAACAGATTCTGAGACTGAGATTTGCATATAGGAGATTCTTGGGGGCAGTTTCCTCAAGATGAAGACCTAGAGCAGGTGCAAGGTGCCGGCGCTGGCAGAAGAGGGGGTGTAACAGTTACAGGCTCAGCTGTGACCCAGGGGGGCCTGGAGCTGGGATGATGCTTCATTGTCATCCTGCTTTAAGACAAGGGTGCCAGGACTTTCTTCCTGCATGTGTACTGGTCACCTGATGCGGGCTGCCCCAGGAAAAGGATTGTGAGCTTAGGTAAGGCAACTCTCTTCAGCAGAAGGCACATCCCAGAGAGGCACCCAGCCATGAGCTGTCGGCCAGCAGTCCCACCTGCCGCTGGGGCAATGACAGCCTTAGTCCAAAAGGAAGCTGGGTGCTGCACTACGGCAGCCCCTGCCGAAGGAACCCCACCATGGTTGAGACACTGTAGTCTCTCTCATGCATGCTAAAATTTTAGTTACCTAGTGATACATAACAAATACACAAAAACACTTACATTTTCCTCAAGATTCTGCAAACTGGGTTGGGCTCCACTGGGCAGGGTTTCTGCTGGTTTTGCTGATGACTGGCTCACTGGCAGCTGTGGGCTGAGCTTAGCTGGGATGATGGGGTGGCTGGGCTTCCCTTGCTCTCTCCAGGGAGTTTTGGGGTCTCTTCTTTTCCATACAGCCTCCTCATCTCCGGGTAGCTCTCCACATGTCTTCACAGCAAGGTAACTGGTTTTCTTCCATGGAGTCTTCAGGACTGTTCCCAGTCTGAGTTCCCAGTCTGAGCAGGGTTTCTCAGCCTCTGAACTATTGGCACTTTGAGCTGCATAATTCTTTGCTGGGAAGGGATGGCAGCCACCTGTCCAATGCACGGCAGAATGCCCAGCAACATCCCTGACCTCCACTCACTAGATGCCAGTAGCACTCTCCCAGTTGGAAAACATCTCTAGATGCTGCCAAATGTCCTTAGGTGGGGGTGGGGGGCAAAATTAACTCCCACTGAGAATCACTGCTTTAGAAAGACAAGCAGTTCCCACTTTAGAATTCTTGGAAGTTCCACCACATTCTATTGGTTAAAACAAGCCATAAACACAGCCCAGATTCACAGCCCATGAACTCCCGGATACATGGTTTATTGAGGGCCACCAAGGTAACAGCCTAGCAGGATTCTGGGGGGCTCACATGAACATCCCCATATTATACTGTGAAATTAAAGCTCCTGTTTCAGAGCCACACAGTAAGATCTGAGCCCAGGTCTACCTGACTCCAAAGCCCATACTCTTCCCAGGACCTTGAGCTGCCTACAGCAGGTTTCAAAGGGTTACTTTCAATACTAAACTACCCTTAGTCTTCCAAAAAGACACATGAGAGAGAAGAGCAAGGTTTTACTTGGGTTTAGTTATGGTTAATGAAGAAAACACTAATCACTTGAAGTGCTATTTTGCAGCTCATGAAACCGAAATAAAGTGCGATATGAAATGTTCATTTATTTCTGGGGGGTTTATTTTATTAACACTCACTCAATCCTCTTTGCCTTACTTATAAAGTTTGAGGAAAATAACACAATTTTTTTTAATAAGCAAAATTCTGTTCTAAGTGATGCAAGTAACAGCCTCCTTCTCTTGAAGAAGCAGGGGTCAGAGGCCATAGGCAGAGCCAGACCATCCCACTGGCCACCCTGCCCACCAAGGCAGCTTCCCTCAAGAGTGGTCTGCACTTCCCACTGAGCACTGTAGCCTCTTACAAAACCCCACCTTCTGCCAGGGTATGAAATGCCTACACTTGAGGCTTAGCTCCACCACTCACTGGCTACCTGGCATTTAAATTTCTGGAACCTCAGGTTCCTTACCTATAAATTGGGTGAAATAACTCCTACCCTGGGGGATTTCTCCCAAGCAATTCTTAAAACAGTCTATGAGTTCTTCTCCAACTTGGATTCCTTACATTCATTAAGGAGAAAACTCATGGATCTGGAATGTTCAGGACCTAATGTTCTGGTGAGCTCAGAGTTCTTATTTAACTGGAAGGTACCAGATACTAGTACATGGAATTCCAGTTTTCAATGTTGGAACATGGCAACAGGTTTTTCGAGCAAAGTTTTAATCAAATGTGCTTTAATATTTATCCAAGGGTTTGTAAAGCACAGTAGGATTTTGTACTGCCTCCAGGGCATAATAAGAAACATCTATTTTCTAAGATGAAAAGGGTAAAAATGTGGATTATTGGAGGCTTCTCATTTATATGCTGAAAATGACATGGACTTCCTTCATTGTCAAACTGATCTGGATTGAATCCTGGCTCTAGACTTACTCTTTGGCTGTACTTGGGCAGGATAATCTCTACAAGCATTAGTTTTTCTTTTCTGTAAATTTGATAGAATGGTACTGCCTTAATGAAATGATCAGAGCATGATTATAAAGCCCTTCACACAATGCCTCACTAGCAGTAAGTACTCTACCAAGTCAACATTATGTTGCCCATTCTCTTCTTTCAGATTCTATTTCAGCTGCATGAAAAATAAACATGCAGAGAAAAAGCTGGGAAAAGCTACAGACCTATCACCTAACTGTCCTCAGGGAGGAGATGCTGACGAAGCCAGCGCTGGAGGCTCAGGGCCAGGGAGGAGCTGTGCATGCCTGCAGTGCACACGACACACCCCCTCATCCCACCATCCTGGCCCTCCTGTGGTTGCAAACGGAGGCTGATTAGAGATGTCAATTCAGGATGCCAGCCTCGTGATGAGTAACATTTCTAAGTCCATGCCAGGGAAACCTGCTTTTGGATGGGAGCTTCTTACCATTGCAAAGTCACAGGCTACTAAGCTCAGGCCCAAATGGCCTTCCTGCAGGGGGTCAGGAAACGGCACCATGGAGCTCCTGCTCGCGCCTCCTTACGTGGTCCTAGAGACACAGTGGCTTTTCTCTGTCCTCGGTCACCCTTGGGCATCTGTAAACACAACTATTTCAAAGAGACTTTGCCTCAGATGTTGAGCCTCATCACTGAACAGTTTTTATTTGGCTAATTGTTTCCCGGTGATAGCTAAAGACCCCCTTTTATTTGTGAGTCCATTATTATTAATGTGCCTCCACTTCAGTCAGGGTAAATGATGACAGGCTTGACTCAGGCCATCTGCCTGGGTCTCAGCCACCTGAACGGTTTTTCCAGGACAGTTTGCTCACACAAGATGGGGTCGGCTGTCCAGTGGGCCCCCAGGAAGCAAAAAGCAGTCCTGAAGTGTGAACAGAAAAAGCTCAGTGGGCATCAATGATGCAAGAAGTGCTCTGGTAAGAGGGAACAGGTGCATAATAGGCAGTGCTGCGGGCAGCCCCCTGCCTACTAGTCCCCTGCATCCCAGCCCCCTGCATCCCAGAGAAGCCACAAAGGAGAGGGGAACAGGACATGTGGATTCTCAAGAGCTGGAGTTGGAAAAGCCCTTTTTTTTTTTTCTGGAAGGTCTGCTCCAGCAGTGACTGCTGTGTTTGTGTTAGCTCTTCATCCGGTGCTTCCTGTCGGCCACGCTCGCCCCAGGAGCAGGACGGTGTGGAGGCTGAAGGCAGCGCTATCCCGCAGCCTGAAGGGGAGGGGCTGGAAAGGCCGGAGAAAACTAGCCTTGGGTCCTGCTGGGTGAAACACCCCATGGTACAGTCACGCCAGAGAGGGAGGAACAGGGAGAAGCAGGGCTTTCAGTCTGCTGGGCTCGTCTGCGGCACCGCCACAGTGAAAATGAGACAACGGAAGATGGACAGGGTGTGGACGTGGAATTCAGTGTCCAGTGGCTCCATCTGCCTCTTCTTCCTGTTAGTGGTGTGATCTTGGGTCTCTGTTTCTTCCAGCTGGAATGGGGATGAGACGGATGACTGTGCAGGAAGGTTGTGTGGTTCAGTGGAAGAACACGTACGAAATGTCCACGTGGTTCTCCCAAATGATTATTGCCTTTTCTAACTCTCCTCCTTTGTTCCCAAAGCCTTGACTCACTGGGTAATTTCCTACTAAGATCCAAGCTCCCTTTCTCCCCAATAACAGAACCTTGATTTCATTCAAACCTACTGAAAGACCAAATCTCCTAGCCTGTCTAGCAGGTACAGGTGGTCAATGAGATACCTGTGGGCAGAAGTCACTGAGCCCAAAGCCCCCTTCAACCGTTGCTCGACCCTGTCTCCCATGCAGGAACCGTGGCCTGAGCTTAGCCTGCTGCCCAAGGTAAGTTACCTGACTGAGCAGCAGGAAAACTAGTAAGACTAGAGAGAGCTGACGTTTTTCAGTGCTTGCACTATGCCCTTGTGCTAAGCCCTTGGTTTACTTAGTCCTCAGAGACCCTAAGAAACATTTTCTACTATTAACTCCTATTTACAAATTAGGAGCTTAAAGTCTAGGAATCCACCTAGGCACAAGTGAATGGATGTCTGAGTGAAGACATGAACGGCAGGGCCTGTTGGAATTCAAGAAGGAGAATTAGAGGCGGAGGTAAGGTAGGTGTAACTTTCTATTGCTGCTGGAAACACATTATCACAAATACGGTAGCTTCAAACAACACAAATTTATCATCTACAGTTCTCCAGATTAGCTAGCACCGGGCTAAGATCCAGATGTCAGCAGGGCAGTGTTCCTTTCTGGAGGCTCTAGAGGAAATTGATCTCTGCCTTTTTCAGCTTTGGAGGCCACCCACATTCCTTGGCTCGTGGCTCCCTGCCTCTTTGAAGCCAGCAATGCTGGGCCAGGTCCTTCTCGTGCTGGGACCCTGCCATCTCTGTTCTGCCTTCCACTTCTCAGCACCCTTGTGATCACATCGGGCCCACCTAGATAATCCAAACTAACCTCCCTATTACTAGGAAGCTGACTAGCAAGCTAAATTCCATCTGCAACTTTGATTCCTTTTTGCCAAGTGAGGTAGTATATTTATAGTTTCTAAGGATTAGGACGTGGACCTCTTTGGGGATGCTTATTCTGCCTACCATGGTAGGTTTCTACAAAGATTCCTCATCATTTATAGGAACATTTTTGCAGTAGGAGCAGCTGCAGCATGTACCAAAGTCCATGGCAGGATGTCAGATCTCAGTTTAAGGATGACAGGAAGACGAGACCTATTTGGCTCCTTCATCTGTCCGGGCTGGGTGGGGAAGCAGCTGTGCTCAGTCTCATGCTGTCACCGTCTGATGCAGACTCCCAGGCAGTGTTCTGGGGGAAGGGTGAGGATAACACTGTCCAGTCACACCCAGTGATCACCAGTAGGTCACAGGGCTTTCCTCATCCTACATCCTGTGGCCAGTGGCCATGTGGAAGTGACTTTCAAGAAATTAGGAAGAAGAGGGAGAGGGGAATTGCATTTAGTGAGCCAGGGTCAGTCTCTTCATATGCATTTTCAAACTCTTTAATCAGACATGACATTGAGGGTTTTAAAGTAGGACACTGAGGCCTTAATCTGGGGCCTCTGCCCAGCCTACCCCTGAGTCTGACTGTTCACCCACCAGTCACAATGGCCAGACTATTCTTTGGGCCCTTGATGAAATGGCTTTCATGCCAGGACAACCTCGTCTTGACTTTATATGCTTATACCTTTGTCAGAATTCATGCTCCCACCACCCACCAAGTGGCCCACTTTGGCTGCTTGTCCCTACTTGGTCCAGGTCATCCATCCCATGCCTGACATCCATGCCTGGTGTCTGTTATGTCCATGATGGGTCCCCCTCACCTGACCTTGGGTTCCTTCAATTCCCCACCACTGCTTCTGCTCCCGCCACTGACTGTCCCTAAATCTTTGCTGCTTTAAAAATAACTGGATACCTTGACTTGCTCCTAGTCAACAAATATTTTTCCTTCAGTATCTCACTTTAGCACAGCAGCCTCAAAGCAAATCAGGGACCGTTAGTCCAATACTTCAGTGACAGAAAAATCCTTAACATTTTCTTAGGACCTACTTTATCCCTTTTCAAGTCCAGGAATGCTTTGCAAGAAATGCCTCCCTACTCTTTAGTCACAAAGCAGCAGACATATTGGTCCTTAAGTCATCACTGACATTTCTGGAAGGTCAAACGCTCCAGGTAACAACCAAGCACAACCCATCTGTGAGGCTGACAGGGCAATGCCCCTCCCCCTAGGTCCTGTCCACGGAAACCCAAGGAGCAGATGGAGCTTTTATGCCCAGCTGATCAGTGCTAAACGCTATTGTTTGAACAGAAACACTCCTAAGTCAAATTTCAGAGATAAACAGGTAATTACAATGAATCCCTCCTAATTGTTGCCCTCCTTCTGCCCAGCACACTGGAAACAAATCCCTATTCCCTTCCAGAGTCTTGCGAGGCTTGAGTGAGGCTTCCATGTCCCCGTGGAGCTCTCTAGATGAAAGACCTGGAACCCCACCTTGTGGATGAGGAGACCGAAAATAAATGAGGCACGCGTTTCTGGAGTTCTGGGGTGGTGGGAGCATCTATAGGTGGCTGCCTCTCCGTTTTTCCAGGAGAGTTAAATAAAGAGGGAACGATGCTCATGACTGGTAAGCACAAAGCTAATCTGAATGACTTTGTCCATCCCTGTCTGAGCCTGATTTGGGGAGCTGATTTGGGAAGCACCCAGTCTACACCAAGAACTGAGCTGGAAATTTCCGCATTATTCCACTTAATCTTCATAACAACCCTGTGCATTACACATTCCATTTTACAGCTGACAAATCTCAGATTCCAGGAAGTGAAGTGACGTGCACAGGTGGCAAGACCTTATACCAAACTTCGAATATAGTTTATTCATTCATTTTGATGCATTCTTCAACAAGTATGTATTATAGAGTTAGGGGCACTGCATCCACAGCAAACCAGGCCACTGTGGGAAGCCAGAGTCCCTGCAGGGCTGGGCTGGCATCTGAAACCAGCCTGGTACATCCTAACCAGAAGGACATGCTTGGCAGCTGGGGCCAGGTCCCAGGAGGAACCCAGGCCCTGGAAAAATGTGTCTCATTAGACATTATCCTCCTTTCCAGGGAAAAGGTAATTACAGGATCGACAAATACAGTTTCTCAGCATGAGCTTCCATTCCTCCCAAACCAAGGAGAAATGGCCAGCCAGCACCCTGGTTCATGGCCCCGTCACCAGCCCCAGGACAGACGAGGGGTAGCTGGAACTCAGTCAGCCTTGTCGGGTAGGCTGGGCCCTTCAAGAGCAGCTCCTGAGTTCAGGTCCTGACCTGGACACCTCCTGGGCTTGCAGATGTCATGTCACCTCCTGGAACCTCCCTGCCCCATGAAGTTAAATCATAATTCCTCTTGCACACTTATGGGGGAAATAAAAGGAGGTAATGTATCTAACACATGGGAGGCACTTTAAACAAACATGAGAGAAAAAATCCAACAGAGCTAACCAGGCCATGTACAAAGGTTGTAGAGGGAGTCACAACAAAGCAGTGCCAGATGGAAGGAAGGCAGGAGTCACATCTGTGTCCCAGTGCCTAGAACAGAGACTGGCATATATTAGGCTTTTCAAAAACTATCTGTAAATTTAGGGATGAATGAAAATTGTCGCTGTCATAGTGATACAAGAAGCCAATGGTGGACAAGCTCGTGGGTAAAACCTGAATCCTGAGGGCATGGGTCTAGTGCTAACACATGACTGTAGAATAAGAGAAAGGCCTTGATCGCCAACAGGTGGGATGTGCCTGGTTTTTATCTATGGGGCACTCGATTTGGCAGGCCTGGCTGCTGAGATGAATAGATGGGGCTCCCTGGAGCTCCCACCTGTCCTAGCCAAGCCCACTGCAGACAAGAACTAGGACCATTTCAGACATGCCCCATGTTTGGAACCATTTCTCTGGAACCTCTGGACCAATTTGGCAGAAAGACAATGACATCAAAAGCCAATCCTATGCCCTAAAAATAAAACCAAAAGTGTTGTATAGAGAAACATGGTGGATTCTAGATCTTGGACGGCAGGGGCTTAGGCTGCTGGCCTGCTTCTTGCCTCAGCCAGGCCTGGAACTTGGCAGGGCAGGGCTGGGGGAGGCCAGCCTGACCTCACGCCTGCCTCGCGCTCAGGCCAGAGTGCTGCGACCCATCTGCATTGCCACCCGCCTCTGCCTGAGCTCCCGTCAGGGTCTGAAACACTGTCATGATCCAGCATGATCCATGGCAGGCTACAATTAATTAATTAATCAGTTATACTCTATCAGCAAGTGCAGATCAGGAATGTTAAGTAAACAAATTACAGGCTGCGTTTCACCAAAGCTCAGCCCAATGAAATAATAATGAGGCAAAGTGAATGCTCTGAACAGAAGAACGAAGAATACACTGTAATGGAATATACCAGGGCGGTGATAGCCTAGAGAAACAGAGGGCTCTCTGCAGGGACCCTCCCGCCCCATGCTCTACCCGGGAAAGTGGTGGGCCCCCGACAGGGACTGCGGAGAGAGCAGGGCTCTGCAGTCGACACAGAGGGACCTGAGTCCCAGCTTGGCCACTTGCCAGCAAAAATCCATTCCCTCTTGACTGCTTATTAGGAAGTGCCTTAACTGCTTTGAGCCTCAGTTTCCTAACTTATAAAGAGGAGGAGGAGGAGAACAGCAGTTATCTCTGTCAGCGCCCACCCGCACCCCCTCTCAGCTCGTCCTCAGTTGCAGGAGTGCAGCTCTGCTCAGGGCAGGCCAGGGGTCTGAGGGGTTGACACCACTGGGGGAAGCTCTCCAGCTGCGTTGGGTGCGAGCTGGGGGTAGCGGGGGCGTCCGCTCCTCACCCTGCGATAGGACAGCTCCAAGGGCCCCAGAGCTCCCTGCTCCAAGCACACTGTGTCGTCTTCCTCCCTGCGCTGTCTCACTTCCCCAGCCTGACCATCCCCCAGATCAACCACGTGCAAACACAATCTGCTGCAGGGGGAAGCTGCCTGAGACGGTTCCTTAAACAGCTTTGAGGAGTTATGTACAACCATCGGGTCCCTTCCTCTTTTGGCCAGTCTGCAGCCCTGTTCATAGTAGCCACAGGGGGCGTCTAACCTTCTCCTCGGGCGATGGGCCCTGTTATCCTCCTGCCAGAATGGCTCAGAAGAATCGCCTTTATCATTGTTCTTCATGCAGCAGGTGTTTCCCAGGAGCTCCCACGTGCCAAGGCCCAGTCCAAGGGCTGCAGCTGCAGCTGTGAGAAGCTGATGCATCACACAGAGCAATGTGACGGTGGGACTCAAAAGCAGGGAGAAGCCGCCCTCACAGCACAGCTCCAGACGGGGGGCTTCCAGTTCTGACCTAGTACGTTCACTGCCTGCCCCAGGGAAGCCAGGCACACCTTGGCCCGACCCTCAGCATCCTCAGCCGTGAGGTGAAGCAGTTGAGACCCTGGTTGAAAATAAGCCAAGCGCTTTTGAATCTTTAAGAAGCTGGCTCCATCACCCTCTCAAAATCTGTGGTTACTCATCCAGGAACTGATATCTGGGCAATTTTCCAGCTTCACTGTTGGATGATAATGTTCTTTCCCAAGGCTTTATCTGTACGGAGGAGCATCTGTGGCCATCAGGAAAGGCCTCTATTTTTCTTCCTCTAGGGCCCTCTGTTCAGAGCCTGAGTGTAGCCCCTTCACCAGTACCTGGGGCAGCTGCTTCTCAATTCTCTCCTACCAACATGGGCCTGTAAGGCATCTTGTGGGGCTTCCTAAGCTCCTCTTCATGGAAGGGCCCAGCCCAAGGTTCTGGCAGAGAGAGGCAGACAGTGGTCTGAACGCCACGGGAAAAGGCCCCAGAGAAAGTTCTAACACTTGGAGCAGAGGCATCCAGGGGGCAGAGCCGAGCCATGAGCCAGGCACAGAGGTATTCGGCACCATCCCCACCAGCGCCTGAGAGTTTGTGGGGAGGATCCCAGCGGTGCGCAAACCAAGGAGACAGTAACCCTCTCAGGGCATGGCTTCCAAGGAGGGCCCTGCCCATGGTGCTGGTTTCCCTGCCAGTTACAGGTAAAAACCATAGCTGACAAATGGAGGGGGATTTCACTATGCCTGGACACAGATCCATCTGGCAAAAAATATTTGTATGCTCCTCTCATGTTCTCCCCACCACACACACACACACACACACACACACACACACACACACAATTTACCCTGCTTCACACTGGCTGACACCCCTTCTACCATTCCAGTAATGTGAGAACATCAGACCTCTCTACAATGTCATGGGATGGTTGTGTGATGGTCTTCACATCATCCATTAGGGTCTCCTGGATTTCTACTACCCTCCTGCACACCTTTCTTGCTGGGACCCAGACACTGTGCTCAGTTCTGCCCACATAGGATTAGGAGTAAAAATAATAGTAATGAGTATCACTGTTCATGCATATTCACAGGTTTACCTTGTGCCAGGCTGTGTCCTAAGTGCTTCCTTCCTGTGCATTAATCCAGGAGTTAGCGAACGACAGCCTGAGGGCTGACTCCACACTCCCCAACCTACTCATGTAACAAAAGTTTTATTGAAACAGTCACACCCATTTATTTATGTATACCTACGGCTGTGTTAGCAGTGCACAGCAGAGTTGAATAATTGAGACTAAACGTTGTGTGGTCCACACAGCCTCAGATATGTCCTATCCAGTCTTTTATGGAAAAATGTTTGCCCACCCTTGCATTAACTCAAATCATCCTTACCAAAGCCCTGTGACCTGGGGATCACTATAAAAATATTTTACATAAAAAGAAACTGGGATTCAGAAAGGTTAAGTACGTGGTCCAAGGACACACATCTTACAAGTCATAGAACTGGGACTGCAAGAGCACAAGGCACAAGTTCTTTTGCAAGTGACGCAGAGATAACAAACATGAAGGCCTGGCCAACGGAGGGCTAGGGAAGAGGAAGCGGGATTAGGGGGGCCATTGACTAATGAGATAATTTAATGAAAAGCCCCAGCGCAGTGGGAGGGACAAGGGCCCCCCAGGCGTTCTGAAACTGAAGAATTTGTTGTCCCTTCTCCCACCCCTGTGAACATTGAGTGGTTTGTGTTTGCCAGACTTATGATCAGATTCAACACCGTACAGAGCAATCTGTCGCCTGATCATGGATTTGCAGACCTTGTACCAGGGCCTGGTGAATTAGTGGATGCTTAAACTTATTTGCAAAGGTAGCCCTTATTCTTTTTAAGTCTCTTCTCCATAGTGGACAGAGAATGGGGCAATGCTGTCACAGTCCTAGAAATTCAGAATTTCTAAAGTGCCATAAGAGATAAGAAGTCACTCTCCTGAGCCCTCCCTCCTCCCTGGGAAGTCCCTACCTTAGTTTGCCCTGGCTCTCTGGGCCCATCCAGGACCCCTGGCTGAGCTTATGAAGGACAAGGTGGCCATACCTGGGTCCTCCCCATCCGCGTCCGCTGATTCCTAACTTCAGCTGCCTTCCAAGCCTGCAGAGCCTTGTGCAAACACATATGCCCCAGCCCCCTGCAGAGAGCCTGCTGCCCCAGGTCTGAAGTGGAACTTGAGTTTGTTTAAGTCCCACCAGGATTAGTGTGGCCTGAGAACTGGGGCTCTGATCTGTGATGTCTCAGCACATCACTGGTGTGCTGAGGGGTGGCTCTGCAAACCCTGGTTTCCTGAAAGGTCACATTAGTGTTGTTGGTACCCTCCTCCCAACAAAGACACATTGCAGCTCTAGGCTGTGATTGGAAATTTCCTCTAGTCAGAAAAATCATAGCTGAGCAGTTGGTCTGACCCAGAGGGGGTTCTCAGCTCCATGCAAGTTTACTATGAATTTGGCTAGACCAAAAAATGACAACTGAATGTTGTGGGTAGAAAGGGGCTCATAGCAAGCTTTATTCTCACGGTGGCAGGTCACGCACTAGAATCACATCCGACCACCCATGTCAGTCTCTGCCTCGGCTTCCAGCCTGTGCCCCTGGTGCTCCTGTGCTCTGTTCTCTAGACACCCTTCTCACTTCCTGGCACAGGGCTCTGCGCTTGGCACTGGAAGGAACTCTTCTTATAGCAACCCCGGCAGTAATGGCTTATTGCCAGTGGGTATGCAAGCATGTGCCTGTGAAGTAGGCTAAGTATTACCGCATGGCACACACACAATGGGTATCAGGTGAGGATCCTGGCCATGGAACTTTGATTTTCCCTACAGTTGGTATTAATTAACATAATGAAAACCCAGCATGAAAAGGATAACATTACAGTCTAGGAAGTTTGCCAAAATCTCTCTCAGTCCAGATAGGTCATCATTACTTAACTCCTGCATCTACAACAATTTCAGTAAGACTAATAATGACATTTAAATGGGTGATGGAGTTGAATTTTCCTTACTGCCTAGGAATAGAATTTGGAAACCAAAATAAATTTTGGCAAAGTTCTATTTTAAAAAAGAGGAACTGATGGTAGGAAGCTTTCAGTTAAGATCAACATTCAAACTCAGGCCCTGACATCTCCAAAATTTCATGGGCAAGTCCCTTAGTGTCCCCAAACCCAATGTCTTCATTAATAAAATGTGGACAGTGATATCCCAAGTAGTTAGAGGACAAGGACAAGACACTTACATAAATTCCTGGGACATGTTGGGTCCTCAATAAACACTTACTTAAGAGAAGTTTGCAACCTGGGAAGAGGAAAAAATCATCACAGAGATTTTGACCATGAGGACAGTGGGGAAGGCCAGCAGAAGAAAACAGGGAAAGAAGACTTCAGGAAGAAGTGTCTCATTTTAGTCTGGGAGGGACATATACTCAGATTGCAATATTTAAGACTGGGGAGAAAAGGCAAGCCTGGTAGAAGATGGCACAGGTGCACAGGGGCAGCAAAGGGCACAGGCTGACCAACTGCACTCACCGTGAGGTTCCAGCAATAAATGGGGAGGCTGGGCTGATGGAGCAAGCAATGTGGGGTGCATCCAGTTCCCCACAGGATAAACAGCAGCATCCTGGGGGCAGAGGAATAGGCAGAGGACATTTATCTCTAAGAACAGTTTGGAATTGAGGAGCCCTGATATCTATGCCCTTTCTGCAACCAGCCAGGGGGAGAGGCACCCCCAAAACCTAGAGGCAGAGAGGGCCAGGAGGAGGGGACTCGGAAAGCCAGGGAGCTGCCTGAGGCAGTGAGCACGGCCCAGACGAGGGGGAGCTTCACCAATACATGGCGGGAAAGCAAGGGGAGAGCCAGGCAAATGGTCTGATGCAGAAGGCATTCTACTTTCATGCAGTGTATGCTATTTACATCCACTTATGAAAAGGGAAACTCCAGGGGTATGGAGAATGGGTTTTTATACAATCTGCAGTTGTTGAACATTTCTCAGATGAGTTGCCTCAGCCTTTGCATGAAAAGGCACCTGTTGCCCAGCAAGGACACTGTGGCCAGCGGCACACTTAGCCCAATGTCCCCAAACTGTGCCAGGAGATCCTCAGAACAACAGTGCCCTGCCACATGGTCCAGTAAAAAGTCTCTGGAGGTCAAAAGTCTTTGCAAAAAGCTCATCCACACTTTCTTTGTGGCAGTGGGACCTCAGAGAGGTTGAGACATCGACACACATTAGGAATCTGCCAAGGAGAAGAGTGTGCAATCCAAGGTCATGCTACCAGAGGGCCCCTGCCCTGTTTTTCTCTCCGAGAGTCCCCCTGAGCAGCTCTGCTGTACTGGGGAGCCACAGAGCATCTTTGGATGGATGGAGACTGCACTATAAAGGAACATCACCACCTTGTGCACAGGAGCCGTCATGGGCAGGTGTGTTCATACACCTGTGCTCAGGTGACAGAATGAACCTTGTGCACAGGGGCCAACCTGGGCAGGTGTGTATACCTGTGCTCAGGTGACAGAACGAGACTGGGCTTCCTCCAGCCAGTCTCCTCAGCAGTCTATTCTGAGCTGCCTGGGGGCTCCTGGAGAACCAGCATTCACAGCAGGCTCCAGAGTGCCTGGCCCTGGGCTTCCTGATTTAATTTAATTAGCCTGGTACCAGGTCATTACCGCTGTTCCATAAAAGAGGAGACCTGAAAGGGCAGGGTAGGAATCCTGCTCCAAGTCCCACATTTACAAAAGGAAGCGCTGGGACCTGAATCACATCCACCACATCTGGGTGGGCATTTCAATGCTGTGACAGGGAGAGACACAGGGATACATGCTCATGGCTTCTCTGCAATTGAGGAGAGAAAACACTGGGTGCAGAAGGTAGGGCTCTGCAGCATAAAGCCAGGAGACACACCACGGCAGCCACCATCTGTCTGCCCACCAGCTGACTACACATGAGCGGACCAGGCAGGCTCGGGGTAGGTGCAGCCTGCAAAGCCAATGGACTCAACATGCTGTAATTACGCTGGGATGTCTAACTTTCCCACAGGCTCTGAGGCCTGGAGATGACCTCCAGTGGGTTTCTGGGTTCATTCTGTGTTATCAGATAATTATGTCCACAAATGTAAATTCAAGGAAGGTGAGCTCCTACCCACCAAAAGAATTGCTGGAAGTAATACAGGGTTTTTTCCCCTTGGATTTCATCATTTAGCCTTTTCTTACTCCCTCCATTGTCTCTGACTTACGAACTCCAGAATCTTCTATTCTACAACAGTTTCCTCATCTTCAGTGAATAACAGACTCAGAGCAAGAAAGAAAGAGGGATGGAAAGAGGCAGAGGAGGTTTCCACAAACTTCACTACAAAGAGATTGACAAGGGTCACCTGGTGAGAGTGCTGTCACGGGAATTTGCTTTTAGATGTCAATCACTAGAGCTTCTTCTGCTTCCAGGGAACTGGGGGCAGGGAGAAAAATGCAGTACCCTGTACCCATGCCCTTCTTTCAGGCTGGGCCTGGAGGCTGATATGGGTTGAACTGTGTCCTCTCAAAATACATATGTTGAAGTCTTAAATCCTAGAACCTCAGAGTGTGACCTTACCTGAATGGAGGATTTTCACAGAGGTGGCCGTATTAAAGTGAGGTCATTAGGATGGGCCCTCATCCAACATGACTGATATCCTTATAAGAAACTGCAATTTTGGACACCAACTGGTATAGAGTGAAGACAGTGTGAAGAAACAGAGAACACAGCCATGTACAAACCAAGGAGAGAGACCTGGAGCAGAACCTCCCCTCCCAGCCCTCAGAAGGAGCCAACCCAGCTGACATTTTGATTCGGACTTCCAGCCTCCAGAAGTGTGAGACACCATATTTCTGTTGTTTCACTCACCAAGTGTGTGGCAGCTCTGGCAAGTTGACACAAGGGCCAAAGCGGAAAGGGACAGGGTGGAATATTTGGCAGGACAACAGCTCAGAAGAAGGGTGCCCCCCAGCTAGGACAGACTGTGCACCTCTGAGCATCCAGAACTGGATGGGTCCCCCAGTACTGATGAAGTGTCCCCAGCACTTTAGTCAGGGTCTGCAGCAGTGCAAACAATGAAGAAGAGTTTTCAATAGGCAATGCCATTTGGGGACCAGGAAAAAACTAGTATCTACCAGTCTGTGACTCCTATGCGGAGTGCACACATTCTTGTTTGTGAAACTGATTGAGGCCGTTGGAATAGACATTTTTCCAAAGAAGATACACAAATGGACTATAAGTGCATGAACAAACACTTACCAACAATAATCCTTAGGAAAATGCAGATCAAAACCACAATGAGATACTGTTCACACCCATTAGGATGATGCCAAAAATAGAAAATAACAAATGTTGGTAAGGATATGGCAAAACTACTACCCTTGTGAGTTGGTGGCTTATAAATACAAAATGATGCACCCACTATGTAAAACAGTATGGCAATGCCTCAAAAAATTAAACATAAAATTACCATGTGATCCAACAATTATACACATCTGATAATATACTCAAAAGAACTGAAAGCAGGGACTCAGATACTTGCACACCCATGTTATAGCAGTATTATTCATATTAGCCAAAGGTGGAAACAACCCAGACATCCAGTGATAGATAAATGGATAAACAAAATGAAGTATCTACAGACAACAGAATATTGCTCACCCTTAAAAAGGTAGGAAGTTCTGGAAACAAGATGGCAGCATGAGAAGTGAGGCAGAAACCTCCTCACAAAACCACATATAACATGAAAATAAAGCAAATGCAACTAATCCTGAAAGAATGACCAGAAAGAAGACTGCAACAGATGGCCTACATCTAGGAAAAGAGAAGACCTCATGGAAAAAAGTAAAGAAGCAAAGCCAAGATCTGGTGGGACCCAAGCCCTCCTGCCCATGCCAGCTCACTGGAAGGAGGAAGAGAAACAGAGCAGTCAGGGAGTAGAAGCCCAGAACCGCTTAATACCCAGCCCTGGAGATCTGCTTCAGGAGCACAAACCCACAATACATGGTGCTCTGGAGATCAGAGGGGTGAGAAAGCAAAGACAGGCAGACTACTCAGAGAGACTGAGATTCCAGCCACCTGTGGAGAACAGCTACCCACAAATGGCCACTCCAGGACAAAAGAAATGCAGGCACATTGAAAGAGTTGCCAACAGCAAGAGGGCTGCTAAAGAGGCAAGGATTACACAGAGCTTGCTGCTAGCAGAAATGAAAGCTGAACAAAATTGCCCCAGCACACTCAGCCCAGCACGTTGGGAACTTTCAGGAGCTTCATGCACTCCATCCCCCTGGCTGGCAGCACAGCACCAAGGCACCCCACTGTGATACGCAGCCTGCTGCTCCTTCCTCCAGGCCAGCACTGATTCGCAAATCTGCTGCCTCCGCAATCATACCAGGCCAGCCAATGGGCAGCTCTGCCTTCAGCAGCTATAAGGGCACAGCATAGAGGCTCCTCCCTGCATGCTCAGCCCACTGGCCCTGGCAGTGGAGGCAGGCACTGCAGCCGGGAAGCAAGAAAGAAAGAGCTCTTTCCTCCAATAAGGCACTGGCGCTGCATGCCTGTGACCCCCACCATCACTCCAGGGGCGGGACAGATCCAGAGAGTAAAGCTTATGGGCACTAGAGGGCACCATTAACACAAAATTATTATGCCATACTAATCATTAGGAATATGAAATAGCAAAAGAATATGGTACAAATCAAAATCCCTCAAACACCAGAAAAAGGGCTAAGTGAAACAAAAACACCAATCTTCTTGATAAATATTTAAAAATAAAAATCACAAACATGTTCATGGAGTGACAGAAAATAATCAAGACCTCAGAGAGGACTTCAAGGAAGAGATAGAAACTTTGAAACATACAGTATCTGAAGTGAAACATATAATGGAGGGATTTGAACAGATTAGATGAGGTAGAGGAGAGGGTAAATGAAACAGAAATTAGAGAACAGCAATACAAAGAAGCTGAGGCACAGAGAGAAAAAAGGATCTCTAGGAATAAAAGAATATTAAGAGATATGTGTGACTAATCCAAATAGAACAATATTTGCATTATAGGGATAATAATAATAATAATGAAGGAGGAGGAGGAGGAGGAGGAGAAGAAGAGAGAAAAAGGAATAGAAAATGTCTTTGAGGAAATAATTGCTGAAAACTTCCCCAATTTGGGGAAGGAAATAGTCTCTCAGGCCATGGAAGTGCACAGATCTCCCAAAACAGGGGACTCCACAGGTGTCCTAGGAAGACAACACCAAGATATATAATAATTTAAGTGGGAAAGATCAAGGACAAAGACAGAGTATTAAATACAGCCAGAGAAAGAAAATAGATCAGGTACAAAGGAAAATCCATCAGGCTATCATCAGACTTCTCAGCAGAAATCATACAGGCCAGAAGAGAGTGCATGATACATTTAATTCAATAAAACAGAAGGGCCTCAAACCAAGAATACTTTACTCAGAAAGATTATTATTTAAATTTGAAGCAGGGCTTAAACAATTCCCAGATAAGGAAAAGTTGAGGGAATTCAGCTCCCACAAACCATCTCTACAGTGTATTTTGGAGGGACTGCTATAGATGGAAGTGTTCCTAAGGCTAAATAACTGTCACCAGAGAAAACAAAACCACAGCAAAGGAAGTAAATAAATTAATTACTAAGCAAATGCAAAATTAAATCAACCACCCACAAAGTCAGTCAAGGGAAACACAAAGATTACAGAATATGACACCAAATATATAAAGAGTGGAAGAAGAAGAAAAAGAAGGGAGAAAAAAAAAAGAACATTTAGATTGTGTTTGAAATAGTGTAATAAGTGAGTTAAAATAGACTGTTACCCTTGAACCTTTGGTAGCCATGAATCTAAAGCCTGAAATAGCAGGAAGTACATATCTATTGACAATCACCCTAAATGTAAATGGACTGAATGCACCAATCAAAAGACGTAGAGTGACAGAATGGATAAAAAAACAGGACCCATCTATATGCTGCCTACAAGAACCTCACTTCAACCCCAAGGACATACACAGACTAAAAGTGAAGGGATGGAAGAAGATATTTCATGCAAATAATAGGGAGAAAAAAGCAGGAGTTGCAATACTTTTATCAGACAAAATTGACTTCAAAACAAGGAAAGCAACAAGAGACACAGAAGGACATACATAATAATAAAGGAGTAAGTCCAACAAGAGGGCATAACCATCATAAATATCTAGGCATTCAACATAGGAGTACCTAATTATGTGAAACAAATATGAACAGAATTAATGGGGGAAATTGAATGCAAAACATTCATTTTAGGAGACTTCAACACACCACTCACTCCAAAGGACAGATCAACCAGACAAAAAATAAGTAAGGACACAGAGGCAAAGAACAACACATTAGAACAGATGGACCTAAAAGACATCTGTTAGAACAGAACACTCCACCCAAAAGCAGTAGGATAGACATTCTTCTAAATTGCACATGGAACGTTTTCCAGAACAGATCATATACTAGGACACAAAAAGAGCATCAGTAAATTCAAAATGATCGAAATTGTTCCAAGCTTCTCAGACCACAAAGGTATGAAACTAGAAATAAATTATGCAAAGAAAACAAAAAAACCCACAAACACATGCAGGCTTAACAACATGCTCCTAAACAGTCAATGGGTCAATGACCAAATAAAAACAGAGATTAAGCAATATATGGAGACAAATGAAAACAACAACTCAATACCCCAAAATCTGTGGGATGCAGTGAATGCAATTCTAAGAGGAAAGTATATAGCAATATAGGCCTACCTCAAGAAAGAACAACAATCCCAAATGAACAGTTTAAACTCACAACTAATGAAACTAGAAAACGAAGAACAAATTCAACATAGTACAAGAGTTCCTAGTCATGGCACTCAGACAACACAAAGAAATAAAAGGCATCTAGATTGGTAAGGAAGAAGTCAAACTGTCACTGTTTGCAGATGACATGATGTTGTACATAAAAAACCTTAAGAATCCACCCCAACACTACTAGAATAACTGAATTCATCATAGTTGCAGGATACAAAATTAATACACAGAAATCTGTGGCATTCCTATATACTAATAATGAACTAGCAGAAAGAGAAATCAGGAAAGCAATTCCATTCACAATTGCATCAAAAAGAATAAAATACCTAGAAATAATCCTAACCAAAGAGGTGAAAGACCTATACTCTGAAAACTACAAGACACTCTTGAGAGAAATTAAAGAAGATACCAATAAATGGAAATACATCCCATGCTCATGGATAGGGAGAATTAATACTGTCAAAATGGCCATACTGCCTAAAGCAATCTACAGATTCAATGCAGTTCCTATCAAAATAACAGCATTCTTCAATGAACTAGAGAAAATCATTCTAAAATTCATATGGAACCACAAAAGACCCCAAATAGCCAAAGCAATCCTGAGAAGGAAGAATAAAGTGGGGGTGGGGGGTGGATTACACTTGCCAACCTCAAGCTCTACTACAAAGTCACAGTAATCAAGGCAATTTGGTACTGGAACAAGAACAGACCCATAGATCAATGGAACAGAATAGAGAGCCCAGATATAAACCCAAGCATATATGGTCAATTCATGTACAATAAAGAAGCCATGGATATACAATGGGGAAATGATAGCATCTTCAACAACTGGTGTTGGCAAAACTGCACAGCTACATGTAAGAGAATGAAAATGGATTATTGTCTAACTCCATACACAAAAGTAAACTTGAAATAGATCAAAGACCTGAATGTAAGTCATGAAACCATAAAACTCTTAGATGAAAACATAGGCACAAATCTCTTGAACATAAACATGAGCAATTTTTTCCTGAACACATCCCCTTGGGCATGGGAAACAAAAGCAAAAGTGAATGAATGGAACTACATCAAACTAAAAAGCTTCTGTACAGCAAAGGACACCATCAGCAGAACAAAAAGGCATCCTACAGTATGAGAGAACATATTCGTAAATGACATATCTTATAAGGGGTTAACATCCAAAATATATAAAGAACTCATATGCCTCAACACCTAAAAATCAAATAACCTGGTTAAAAAATGGGCAGAGGATCTGAACAGACACTTCTCCAAAGAAGAAATTCAGATGGCCAACAGGCAAAGGAAAAGACACTCCACATCACTAATTATCAGGGAAATGCAAATTAAAACCACAATGAGATATCACCTCACACCAGTTAGGATGGCCAACATCCAAAAGACAAGGAACAACAAATGCTGGTGAGGAAGAGGAGAGAGGAGAACCCTTCTACACTGGTGGTGGGAATGTAAATTAGTTCAACTATTATGGAAAGCAATATGGAAGTTCCTCAAAAAACTAAAAATAGAAATACCATTTGATCCAAGAATTTCATCCACTTTTAGGAATTTACCCAAATAATACAAGATCCAAGGTTCAACAAGACAGATGCACCCCCCAAGTTTATTGCAGCACTATTTACAATAGCCAAGATATGGAAGCAACCTAAGTTTCATCAATAGATGAGTGGGTAAAGAAGAGGTGGTTCATAAACATAATGGAATATTATTCAGCCATAAGAAGAAAACAAATCCTACCATTTGCAAGAACATGGATGGAGCTAGAGGGTATTATGCTCAGTGAAATTAGCCAGGTGGAGAAAGACAAGTACCAAATGACTTCACTCATTTGTGGAGTAAAACAACAAAGCAAAACTGAAGGAACAAAACAGCAGCAGACTCACAGACTCCAAGAAGGAACTAGCGGTTACCAAAGGAAAGGAGGTAGTGAGGGTGGGTGGGGAGGGAAGGAGAGAGGTATTAAGGGGCATTATGATTAACACACATAATGTACAGGGGTCAGGGGGAAGGCAGTATAGCACAGAGAAATAGTGACTCTACAGCATCTTACTACACTGATGGACAGTGACTGCCCTGGTGTGCGTGGGGGGTACATTGATAATATGGGTGAATATAATAACCACAGTGTTGCTCATGTGAAACCCTTAAAGATTGTATATCAATGATACCTTAATTATAAAAAAAAGGCAGGAAGTTCTGACACTTGCTACAATGTGGATGAGCCTTTCAGACATTAACCTAGGTGAAGTAATCCAGACACAAAAGAATAAATACTGTATGATTCCACCTACATAAGATCCCTAGAAGACTGAAATACATAGGGCAGAAATTAGAAGAGTGGTTGTTGGGGTCTGGGAGGGGATTTAACGTTGAACAGGAACAGTGTTACAGTTTGAGAAGATGAAAAAGTTCTGGAGATGGATGGTAGCGATGGCTGCACAATGATACGAATGTACTTAATGTCACTGAACTTTAAAAATGCCACCTAAAAATGGGTAAAATGGTCAGTTTTATGGAGTGTATATTTTATCACAATAAAAAAAATAACTAAAGCATTTTTCGGGAGTAACAATTACAGCCCAGACACCATTTATCTGGTGCTTATGCATGTGTGAATGCCCCGTATGGAGGCATTATCATCCCCACTTACAAATGAGGAAATCGAGACACATGAGTATGTAGAGATTTGCCAAAGCTACACATCAGTGAAGACAATTAGGTCGGAAGGAATCCTGCTTGTTCTGACTCCCAACCCACAAGGGTCCATATTGCTGGTATCTGCGTGGATTGGGTCACCGTCTGCCCTCTCCCTGCGGAAGGCTCTGGGGCGGCAGCAAGTGACCTGTCTCCAAGTAAAGGAATCTGATGAGAAAATGTGTCCACCTGCAGGGCACCAGACCCTCTAGCAGGGTCCTGTCTTTTTTTGGTGGTGGCGGGGGGCGGGTGCGTTCTGTCTTTTTAACCAAACCTGGTATGGGTTTTCCCAGTTCACATTTGACAATTGTGAACTTAGCAACTCATTTTTCTAAGTACTAACTGTTGAGGAAGCAGGACACTTTCTGTGCCCAGAGTGACATTCATTAGCTATTAGAGACAAAGAAAGCCCAGAGACTTACATTAGAGGCTGTATTCCATCCAGTGGTAGAAACTTCCCCAACTCAGTAGCCCATGGGAAGTTAGGCAGAGGACCCTGCCCGCCTCTCCATGAGATGGGGCTTTCAGGAAGCACAAGCCCAGCACACTCCACAGACTAGCCTCCATGGTTGCCAGCCAGCCCTAAGCCAGCTGGGAGGCCTGGGAGCTGCCAGTGGCCAGCTGGGCAGCTCTGCATGTAGGTAATGAGCTGCTACTCTTGCTGGATCCATGCTCGTGAGGAACCAAGAAAAACTGCCAATCACAGGTGTCACCTCACGACATGAGGAAGATGTTCCTACTCTTCCTACACCCCAGAATCCAAGCAAGGGCCAGGGGAGTGGTTGAACAGACTTGTTAAAATGAAAAGAGTAATTACAGCAGGTAAGCTTCCTTGAGGTCCTATTGTGTGCTCTGCACAGGCTGAGCATTAGTCCCTAAAAAACTCCCAATAATCCTGTGAGCAGGGGTCTGGGATCCATCTGCCTCTGGAATCTGAGGACAGGTTGGATGGGGTTAAGGAGCTCCTCCAAGGTCCACAATGCCTCCAAGGATGAAGTTTCTCCCAGCCCCCACAGGCCCCCCTCTTACCATGGCAGCTGGACTTGAACTCTGAGCAGGCAGATCCAGGGTTGAATTCCAGGGCCAGCATTTGCTAAGCCATGGGATTTGGGGCAAGTTACTGTAACTTTCCATTCCTCTTGCTCTGTAAATGGGCATCTTCAGAGTGGCTGCAAGGGTGGAAAAAGGAGGAGTTATACATAAAAGGATCCAGACCAGGGTCAGGTCTAGCCACAGGAAGGATATTATAGAAAAAGCTCGATCTTTGCAGGTACGGTGGGCATTTGACTCTGAATCCTTGTCTGTCTGCTCTCTTGAGCATCCACCCCATCCTCTTCCTGGGCATCATCAGCCCTCAGTGGGCACCGTTCCTTTTCTCCGTGGTGAGGACAGAGTCAGCTCTCAGGTCCTCAGGCTGGGCCTAGTGTCCAGGGTAGACTCAGGACTCCCTGGTGTGTCATGTGGCGGCAAGGAGGTAACAGAGGGGCAGCCCTAGGGAGTGTCTGGCACAGAGCAGGTGTGTGATAACAAATGGTGTGAAATGAAAATAAACCAAGGATTGGCATGAGGCTTTGTTCCTGAGGAGACAGATGGCTAGGCTGTTCTGCCTTCATTTACCAAAACTTTTTAGTGAAGGATCTGGAATCGAGGTTGGAGCACGATTAGTATTTCACTGGATACACTCGCGTCCCTTGGGTCCCTTGGCTGTCTTCCTCTACCTACACAGTCACATGAGCCAAGTACCCAGACCCTCTGAGCTTATGAAACTCTTCCCCTGGAAGATCTGGCAAAGACAGGCCAACAGTCACCTCCTCAGCTAGAATTATTGGACAAGAATTGTCTGTCATCTCAATCCTTCAAGATAAATTCCTTTAAATTCCAACCAGCCCAGCCCCTGCCTGTTTGAGCCAGGCTCCTAAGAGAAGCCAGAAGTCTGGGATACTCTTTCAGTGCCCTGGGGGAAGGTATAACTCCCCAGTGTACACACCTACTGGGGGACCAACACTTCCAGGGCTGGAGGTAAGAATATCATTTGCTCACATGGCCATTGTGTTACTCCCTGGTGGTCCAAGGATGCAAGACAAGCTTCCTGACTTCAGTTGCTGGGGGCGCTGTGGAGCACATGCAGTATAGGGTCAGGTGCACGGAAGGATGAGGGGACTCTGAGTTGTACATGCAGAGAACTGGGGGCAAAAATGCCTCTGGTAGAGTCAGCAAAGACGGGGAGCAGGGGGCGTCAAGTGAGACATCAACTCCTACGAAACAGCCAAGGGGGGTTGATGGGAGTCCTGAATTGGGGGACATGAGGCCAGGTTGGTAAGGATCTGAAATTCCACGCTAAAGCTTGGCTTTTTGCTCTAAAGATAAAGAATCACCACCAAAGGATATTAGACCTAAAGATGACATGAGAGGATTCTTTTGACAATCTGACAAGTTATTTGGAGACAGGGTAAGAATTCCAGAGAATTTGTTGGAAGAACCAGTATTTTTAACTAAGCTGAAATCCCTTGGTTTTTTTTTTTCACTAAGCTAAAATCCCAGGTGTGTCCCAATTCTCCCAGTCAGGGATAGGATCACCCATCTCCAGGCCCCATGTCGCTCTGCCCCTAAAATCACGGCATTATATTAAAATTCCTGGTGACAGGTTATCAGTCCACTATTAGCCTGAAAATGGCTAACAGATAAGCCAACCTTATCATTCCTGCTTCATTAACTGATCCTTCTGCATTAAAAATTTTTAATAAGTGGGTCTTCTTCAAGTGCTGTATGTTCAGGCTTTAGCTTCCTTCTAACTCCTAATTTTATCCTCCTACAACATCTCATAGCTGGACCTCTCGCCTCTTCCCTAAGAATAAGCCCCGTGACTGCTCATGGCCCACAACATACACCAGCGGGAACCTGAAAGCACAGCTATGTCCAGAATCCATATTTATTGCCAGACAGGGGCAGACTCAGGGTGCAGCTGATTTCCTTACAGGTGGCTTATTTACTGTCCAACTGTAAATGATGTAATGTAGCCTTCTTCCTCATCATGTAATTAAAATCACACCCCAGAGTCGGGCTCTTGGTCAGATCATGCATCTTGCTCTTGGTTTTAGGACATAAAACATAAACTCTTGGTTCTCTCTATCAGAGAGAAAATAAATGTTTTCTGAACTGAGCTGGTCAGGACAGAATTCAAAGGAAAGGAGATGAAACAGCATTATGAGCACCAGATTTCAGAGTCTTAGACTGTAGGCAGAAGAGCGAGAACACCGGTGGGAACCCTGAGATGAATCTGAGCTCTGAGCGGACAGTGTGACAGCAACTCCTATGGTAATTCTGATTTAAGGCGAGGAGAAGAGACCTCTCCTGGGGGAGTTCTCACTTCAAATCTTCTATTGCGCTTACGTGGACACAGAAGGTTGCATGGAAGCATGTATGTCGCTTTGATGAATTTAGCCTCTTACTCAATTATAACATTCATAGTTATTTTCCAGCCTAGAGGCCCCAGCAAGGGTGACTGAATGTGAATATGACCCCTGCCCTGGACTCAGCAGTGGGGTGTAAGAGATAGTGTGGGGAAGCAGCGCTTTGTAGTCACTAAGGCCAGAAAGATTATGGGGGGCCATAATCTTAGCTCAGCCTCTTGCCAGCTGGTTGACATGGAGTTACCTAAGAGTACTGATTCCACGGCTAGCCCAAATATTCATCGATCTCTTTCTCACTGAACTGTTCCAACCTTAAAACCATCAACTCTGTAACTGACATTTCCACTTGGCCTTCAAATACTCCTCTCAAATTCAGAGATTTCTAAGCCAACCTTTGATCATCGTCTCATAGTAAAAGCCCCTTGTCCCCGGGGCCTCCAGCTCTAAAAGGCAAAACCATCCACCTTGTGCTTAGGCTGAATTCCAGGATTTAATGTTTATCCTTCTCTTTCTCTCACCCTCCCATCCAGGCCACCATCTTCCTTAAGACCCTGTTGTATAATCAGTTTAATGGGGATAATATCTCCCTTTCTCAGATGATGTGAGGATTAGATATAATATATATATATATATAATGCCAGGCACCCTGAAAGTACTCAAGTGATATCTATTTTCATTACTGTGCTCCATGCACTGAACAAAAGCCCCCATTCCTGAATAGACACTAGGCTCTGAATATGTGCTTTAAAAAATGAATTGGAAGAAGATGCATCCTAGACAAGGTTTGGAGGAGACAAATGCTAAAGGCTTTGGGATGAATGCTAAGAGCGTGAGGGTGAGATTCACAATGCATTAAATGATGGCTCTCTCAATTTAGTGTGCTCCAAAGCAGCCCTCTAATAAACCATGATCATAACAGATAAATGGAGATTTAACAAAAAGAAGAAGGAAAAAAGAAAAGGAAAACAAATGTGCAATTCAATCAAAAGGCATTTGGCGGCACTTAGGCAATTTAAAGTTCAGGATCAGGCATTATGCTTATTTTCACCCCTCGTAACTAATACATTACTTTGCTGATAGATGCAACTATTATGGGAAAAACAAAATTCAATTCACTGGCATTTGTCATCAGAGGTTGTATCTGCTATACAAAGATAGGAGATTGAAATGAAAGATACCTCTTATTGCATTTTAATTTTCAGAAAATGTGATCAGTTTCTGGGTCTTGTGCAGACAGTCAGCCAGATGGTTTGAAGAAGGCTCAGGATGCTCAGCATATAATCCATGTCTTTGGCACCAAAACACATTCTGTTTAGGCACATCTATACCCTGGCCCTGCCCTTTCCTATATTTATAGCTCAAGATCTTTGGTCTTACTTATTTGTAAACTGTTGAGGCAGATGTTTACCCAGAATGACCTGAAGAGCCCCCAAAAACTCAAATAAGGCATTCCCCCACACCCAACCCAGTCACAGCTCCTGCAGCCCCCCACCCTCTGGGAAGATGCTCGCTCTTATATGGGTCTTTCTTCAGGGGCAATGTCGGGGCTAATCTGTTACTATATGGGCTTCATTAAAACCAAACACTGTATCAAATTATTTTGCTGTTGCACAACATAGAAAAAGATCACCTATTCTTTGGCCTTACCCTCATGGCAAGGATGAAACATGCCCTAGAGGGAACCATACGTGTTGGTAATGGTGGAACAACAGGGAGGAGATGAAAGGTTATACGGGAAGTTCTTCTTAATTTTGTCTGAAAAACATCAGTAACAGGTTGGAGTCAAGGAGATGTGAATTTCAATCTTTGCTTTCCCTCTGGCTTACCCTGTGATGTGGGGCAAGTCCAATTCCTTGTTGTCCATAAAACTGGGGTGAGGACATTCATCCCTCTGGGAGTCAGGGGGTGAGGATGGGGTGGGGTGGAGGGAAGTGCTGCAGTACAGGACCCGGCCCAGGGTCTGGCAGAGACAGCTCTCCCTTCCTAGGCACAGCTGACACTGGGTTCTTACTTTTTTTGGCTGTTATTTGAACCTCCATCCCCTCTCTGTGCCTGAGAAACTCTCTACCTTCTGAGTCAGGGCCAGCCTCCCAATACAGAATGTGAAAATGCAAGATGCCTCCCTTCTCATCCCTCTTGCATCTGGAGTGAGATGCACAACCTAGGAGGCCCCTGAAAGGACCTGGGAGGTGTTGATGCAGAGATCTGGGGACTGTAGAGACTCCATTCTGGTCGTGGGCAGCAACAGTGCTGGAGTCAATGTAGAGTTTCTAGGGACAGTGGCAGAAACGGGGAAGCAAGGTCTGGTGTCTGGTGGTGGCAGGGGGCCTCCCGTTACCTCTGGGGGTCACCTGGCCTCCTCTGCTCTTGTCCCTTGCCTGGTCCCTTCCTTGCTTCCTTTCCCCACTTACAAAATATTTTTAATTTACCATAAAGTATTAAGGTAAAATGATAGACAGCTGGTTTACAATCACCCAGCTTGATAAAATCTTAACATTTTTCTAAGAAATAAAATACAACAAATAAATTTGAAGCCTCTGTGTATCCCTCTCTAATCCTGTTTCCCTTTCTGCCTTCCAGAGGTTAAACTCTATCCTCAGTATGATGATTATCATGCAAAGGCATAGTTTTAGTATATAAAATTTACTAATTTTATAAAATTTAATAAAATTTCTCTGTGAATATGTACACACACACAAATAACACATGGGTGACTTCTGTCCAGCCTGTTTGGCAAAAAGATATTCTGAGAAACTCTCTCATTATCAAATACATAGGGCAAAGACGCTTTTCAATAAATAGACTACCACATAAAAAAGTAAAGGAAATCAGTAGACCAAATAAAGCAGATTGTCCTCCCTAATGTGGGTGGGCCTCATTCGATCAGTTGAAGACCTAGGTACAACATAAAGCTGAGTAAAAAGGAACTGACCGATTACATCTGTTGTTTTCCTGTCCCTGGACTGGGACTTACACCATTAGCTTACCTGGTTCCCGGGCTTTTGGACTTGGACTGGAACTAATCACCAGCTCTCCTGGGCCTCCAGTTTGCCAACTGAGATGCTGGGACTTCTCAGCCCCCAAAACCACCTGAGTCTGTTTCCTATAATAAATATCTTTATAGATTGATAGATCATATCAGTTCTGTTTCTCTGGAGAACCCTGACTAATACAGATTTGGGTACCAAGAGTGGTTCTAAAGGAACAGAATTTTAAGATGACTTTTCTGAATTGGTTCTGGGGTTTCTGGAATGAACTCTCTAATCGGATTAGATTGAAAGACACTGATGATTCTGTTTCCAGTAGTGATGAGAGCACCGATAGTCCCTGGCATGATGTGGCAGCAGAGACAGATACAAAAAATATCAGCCCTGCCTACTCCTAATGAACCACTTATCAGAAGCACAAGGCTGGGTAACGGTGTGTATACTTTGGAACATTTTTGGCAACTAAGAAAATAATGATGTTAGCTGGTTGCTCCTAATGTCACTGGACAAAATACAAAAGAAATAAGAGTAGAGAAAAGAGATGAGCTCAGGGATTCAAATCCCAGCCAGTGCCAATAAATGAGAATCCTGGTTAATACAGTATGCAAGAGGGGGGGACAGACGACACTCGTGGACCTGTCTGGTGGAGGCTCTGAGGTGATGACGGGCTGGAGGAGTGGTGGTGATGAGAAATGCACAAGGTGATGGGACAGCAGAAGGCCGCACATCAAAAACTGGGCAAGGGTCTCTGCACCCCTGTCAGGGCCCAGAGACCCAGGATCCAAGTTCTCTTCTATTGCTTTCTTTCTTGTTTTCTTTCAATGATTAAATAAACTATGTAAAGCCCCAGCTTAGAGAACAACATTTCTTTTTCCCCTTGAGGAAGAAGAAATAGGGATGGAACCAACAGGATGAAGCCTTTGGGAATGGGGGTCCCCAAGATAGAGAGATGGTCATCTCAGCTTCAAGGACACAGTGTGCTCCATGGAAGTAATATCTTGCTTTCTGGGCATGGAAAAAAGAACAACTTTGGTTAAATATTACTGTAAAGTAACACAGGCTCAGGGAAGAAAATGTTCAGAGTAAAGACAAGGAAATTAGAGCTAGAAAAGCCATCCATAGACTCAGCTCCCAAAGACATTTACTTTTGCTAACATTTCAGGGTGCTTCTTTTCAGATAAAGAATGCACGTTTTAGGGATGTGAAATTCCATCCATCAGCAGAGAGCTGTGACCACAGGGGACACCCGCTCCCTAACTCTGTCACACTGAAGACTTTCCCATCACCTGGGCTGGGGCAGCAGACCTGGGGAGGCCAGCAAAGCCCCTTGAGCCCTGGATACAACCTCCAATAAGCCCCAGGATTTGGCTCCAAGATATCCACGGGTGTGGAGATGATGGGCTGGTCCCCGGCCCCCAGGGGCTGGGTTCCCAGGCCCTAAAACAGGCCTGAGCCTTAGCTCCAGCTCACATTCCAGCCTGGAGTACGTCCAAGTGAAGTGCGTGACACGTTTTGGCTTCCCAGGATGGAGGCCAGGCCCGGGGACAGATAGCAGGGAGAGGTGCTTATAAACAGCATGTGGGAGGTCCTGTCACCAGGGCAAGCCTTATCTCCTCCTGCCCGGCTCCCAGCCCTGATCCCTGGCGAGATCAGCAGCGGCTGGTGTCTGTGTGTGTCACCCGGAGCCAGGGCTGTCCCTGCCCAGCCTGCACTCCTGCCTGACTGCAGAAGTCTCCCTGGTGGGAGGCATGCAGCGCTGGCCTCCAGGAAGTCCCTGTCGATTGGGAGGGACAAAGGTGGAGGCAAGTGGTGAATTTGGGAATGAAAAGCTCACTCTTGGCCAGGCCACTGTCACCTTACCAGCACTTCTCCAGGTTCAGGTCAGAGCTCAATGAATCTTTTTTATTGTTCCACACTAACGGGCTGGGAGAAGAGTGGCCCATTTTCCCCTGACTCCAGAGGATGCAGACTACCTTTCCCTCCGTGGAATTCCATTTAGACAGGAAGCCCTGATACTAAAGACTTCTGACTGCAGGACCCTCCACAAGCCTCTGTCTCGGGGTCTCAGTTTCCCATCTGGCAAATAGGGAAGGGGCGCTATACTAGTGAGCGAGCTACCTGTAGCATATTATCAAGACTGAGAGGGATACATAAGGGATGAGGATTTGCTCATGATCCAGGTTTGAATCCTGGCTACCCCGTGGGACATGAGGTCAAAGATCTCACATCCCATGTGATTTACAAAATTAGGACAAGAGTTCCTCCTTCACCAGAGGGGCATGTGACACTGAATAAGGGCTCTCGGTACAGAGAAATACAGGCACATCTGGCCGAGAAGCCATTTCTCCTTCCCAAGGAGAGAGCTTGAGCTGCTCCTGTCACACTCTGAGGCTGTCACTGCAACATTTTATGCCCACTTGTAACCAGTTACCCGTGCTCCTGGAAGCCTTGACCTTCGGGTGCATCAAAAACCTTCACAGAGAGGACAGCTGGGCAGGGCTGGGGCCAGGCTGCCCCTGCTGGTGTCCTGGCCACGGCACAGCCATGAGCAGTGCCCTCCCACAGAAACAAAATGTGAGCCACATTTGTAGTGTAAAATTTTCTAGAAGTTACATTTTTTTAAAGTAAAAGGAAACCATTGAAATTCATATCAATATAGCCTATTTAACCCACTCTATCCAATACTTTTACAACATTGATGGATATAAGTATAACTGAGTTTCATTTTTCTGTTTTTTCATCCTAAATTTTCAAACTCTGGAATGCTTTCATAATTACCGACTATCTCAATTCAGATGGTAAATTTTTATTAGAAATACCCAATCTACATTTAGAGGTCACTTCACTGCGAGCACCTTTATTCAGTGATTTCTCAGAACTCAGAAGAACAGACCCAGTGTGTAGGTTGCAGAGCATAGGGCAGAAGAGCGATTGTTGCCCTCCTTCCTGGAAGCATCCTTGGTCCGGGCCACCAGCACCTAATTCTGAATTTTTGCTTATCGCTTGCCTGCTGCCCTGAGTAACCTCCTGCTCCGGTCCACCTCCTCAAAGCTCACACCTTTCAGGCCCCAGGGCTGCGTCTTCTTCCTCTATGCCTTTCCCCATGCACATGGCTCTTCATGTGTCTAGGGTGCCTACCACACTCTGCACATCATTTATTCAGCCCTGGAAAAATTTGTTTCCTATTTGCATCACTGCATTTTCCCCTTCCAACTAAACCTGATGAAAACTGGAACCTGTTCAGTGCTTCACTTTACCTCCTGAGAAGCCTGCAATGCCTCAGATCCTCGCCAACACCTCACAAGTGCCCGGTGGGGCAGATGCGCCACATGAAACGTGTACTGAGACTCAGTCTCTGTTCTCAAGGGGATGGCATTCGGCCAAATGCCTTGCCCCTAAGAATACAGACGTTAACAGTCACTCACTTTAATAGCACTTGAAAGTTTTAAAAACACTTCTACATGTCAGTTTGATAATAAGCCTCAAGCAGTTGTAACTCCTCGCCTCCTTGGAAAGCCTTCCCAGACCACCTGCCTAACATCCCCTGCCCAGTACGCTCTTTCTCAGACCCTTAGCTCTCTCTTCCACAGCACGTAACCATGATTTTGCATTATTTTATTTTTTCGTTTTGTCTGTCTCTCCCACTGGAATACAAGTCCCTTGAGGACAGGGAGCACTGTATCTCCCTCTATAAGCCCTGCGTCCATCTCTAGGAAGCACCCAATACATTTGTAATGAATGTATGAATGACTGAGTTCATTAATATGAGCCATGCTTGGGGCAGGCTTTCTCTATATCACACACTCCAACAGAAATAGGATGTGAGCCATGTTTGTCATTTAAAATTTTCAGTAGTTATGTCTACAAAATGTAAAAAGCAGGTGAAAGTAATGTTACTATATTTTATTTAATCCAATATATTCAAATGCCATTATTCCAGCATATAATGAATATAAAATATACTGAGTGTTTTTAACCTTAATATTTTCACCCTATATTTTAGAAATCTGAAATGTCTTTTACAATTTCAGCGCATCTCAATTTAGACTGCAAATTTTTACTGGAAATACTTGATTTATATTTAGATCTCATAATTGTACAGTTGAAAAAGAGGAATCACATACCCAAGTTGTTCCAAACACACTTAAAAGTCTTCCAATCACTGAATGGAGCAATGATTTTTTAATTTAAATTTAAATTAATTCAAATGAAGTAAAATGGAAAATTCATTCCCTTGGCCTCATCAGCCTTATTTCCAGGGGTCTGCAGTTCCCATGTGAGGAAGTGGAAGTCCAGATAATATGGTTAAGCCTGAGTCAGACTGTGTTGTTTCTGTGTTCGTAATTCTCCAATAGTTCCCCATCATACCCAGAGCCAAAGTTACAGTCCTAACAAGGGTCCCCAAGCCTCTGCCATCCGCCCCTGCCTGTGCCTCCATCTCATCTCTTGCTTCTCTCCTCCTCAACAACTCTGCTACGGCTACCTCACCTTCTCAGGATTTCTCAGACCCTCCAGGCCTCCTCATATCTCAAGTTCTTCAGCCTTGCTGGTCCCTCTGCTGGGATGTCCCCACCTGCCACCTCCATATTATCACACGCTGCTTCCTCACGTCCTTCAGGTCTTTATTCAAATGCCACCTCAGCGAGTCCTTGCCTGGCCACTCCATTCTGAACTGATGCCCCCACCCATGCTTAGACTCCTTCCCTGAACCATTCTGCCCCTTGTCAGCTGCCACTCTCTTACAAACCTCTGTGTTTTATTTTGGCGAGGTGTTTACTATCTCGCCTCCTCCCCCGACAGAATGTGAGCTCTCTGAGGGTAAAAGCTGTGTCTGTTTCTCTCATGGCTAGATTCCCAGCCCTTGGTACTTCATTTGTTGAATGAATGAGTGTATCAACATACATTTATGGCACCTGATATTGTTGTTTCCATCTTACAGATACAGAAACAGGATCCAGGTAGTGAAATGATGAGCCCAAAGGTAAAGAAATAGAAAACAGTCAACTAGAATGCAGGTTTTATGCCAAATTCTATGTCTTTCCCATTGTGTGTGCTGCTTTTATCATGTATTTTCAGAACAGAGTTTAGAATTTCATAGAATACTAGAAAAATTACAAAAACTTCAAACACCAGGTCAACCAGCCAATCAATGACTGTTAAGGTATTCACATGAGGCTAAATCCATTCTCTGGGTTTGGACATTCTAAACAAGTACTTGACTATCATAAAAAGAAATGTGGGACAGCTCTGCTTTGAACTGCCCCTGCTGGACTCTTCCTCTAACCCGTGTGATGGTGGTCAACTGCCCTATTTACCCTTCCCATCAGCCATGTAGCCCAAATCCCACATTTGTAGTCACACAGTTGAATTTATCAATATTTGTATGAATGGCAAATTTTCTTTTGGCTCTAATAAGAACAGTAAAAAGATAGTTTAAAATGAAGTAACTATCAATTATTGGATGCCAGGTCTTTAAGCACACAATATCAAATGTAATCCCCACACAACCCTATCAAGGTAAGTATTACCATCATGCCCATTTGACAGATGAGAAAACTGAGATTCAGGAAAGTAACTGGGCCACAGTCACACCATAAGTAAGTGACAGAGTCAGGACTTAACTCCAGGCCTGTCTGTTATCTTGCCAACAGTAAACTACTTCATCACCCTACAAGCTCTTAGAAATCCATAAGTGAAACACCTCCTGAAAACATGATAGAACTTTTCTAACAACCCAAGTTAAAATCCATTTGTTTCCAAATAAATTAACAAATTCATTTATAAACATGTAGTATCTTATAGCAATTAGATTGCCTTAATTTTGCTTTATGAATGACAATTCAGCAAAGCAGAAATGTAGCTCAAAGAAGTTTTAACATTTTTCTCTCTATAAATCTACCAGTGTGTCAAATTAAAAACAAATCATTAATAAAAAAAAAAAAACCACCCTCCTGAATCTGCACATTTAGGTCCTGACCTTGGAATCCATAAAGCCTGGCATAAACACATTGCCACAAGCTTCCCTTTGCATCAACTGTGACAACCTGTGTGAGACTAATTCAGCCCGGGCACTATGTTGACAATCATTTGTTTTTAAGTGACACACATATTTCATATTCTTAATGCACTATCGACCTGCTTAAGTGTTGCCATTAATATTCACAATGTGGCTGAAACAAAGAGAAGCATGTTGACAGGGCCTTTTGCATTTTGAGTTTTTCCAGGGAAAAAGACCTGGATGTTGCTCAGTAAAGACCCTACTGGTAACACATAACGAAAACTTCCTTCAAATGAGCTCAAGTGGAAAAGGAAATTCATTGCAATGACACAGTCATAACTCAAGAACAGCCGAAAAGAGAACTACAAGACCAGTTAGGAACACAGGCCACTGCACCCCCCCACCTTGACTTCTTCCTAAATGGTGCCTATGCCCTCACGCCCCCGTCTCTCTAAAACAGCTCCCTTGGCTCAGCTGCTCCCACACAGAATGGCCACCAGAGCTCTGCAGTTCATGTGTTTCCAGTTTGAACAACCTTCGAACAACTGCTAAGTCCAAATTCTCAGAGAATGAATTGAGAAGGCCCAGTTTTGTTCATGTGACCTTCCATGGTCCCATGAGACAGCATCCTAGAGCGTATCCGTGGGATAAGATCAGTGTGAGAAACGTGTTTGGGCTGCACAGGACCAACACTTAAGGTATCCATGACCAGTGCGACTGCTCTTAGTTAGTTCGTAATTGGCAGTAGGTCTCCCAAAATCAATTGCATTTCTCAGTACTCACTCATTCAATGAACACTTACTGAACGGCCACTAAGCGCCAAGCCATCAGCCCTACCCAAAGGAACGTGGGATCGAGAAGGAAAGCCTAGCTGGTGAGTATAAAGCTGGGTGGAAGTTAGTATAACAGGAAAAATAATGGGATGTTATGAATGAACATATAATTCAGCCTGAGGAGGGGAAGAGTGGGGAGGGGAGGGTGACTGGAGTGGGGTGAGTCGGGACAGGATATTTCCCAGAGGAGGGAAACTGACATTTGGAGGATGAATCAGCAATAACTAGGTATGAAAGAGCAGAGTGATTCTGGAAAAAGGAACGCAGATGCAATGGCACCAAGTTGTCAGGAAGCAAGAAACATAGGGATTTGAGCTGGTGAGATAAGCAGGGGTCAGATCATGAAGCAGCATGTGTGGCAAACTAAGGAAATCGGAAACACTTCAATAACTCGAAATATTAACTCAATACAACCAAAGACAGCCTGCCAAGGAAGTAAGGTTAGTAAATGCTGATTTCCTATCACCCTTTTGGAGAATTATAATTCACATCAGCATTACTAAAAGCTCTGATAAGTCCTGTGACACACACGCGCACACACACACACACACACACACACACACACACACACACACACACACAAATACCTGGTTAATTTAATTTAACCAAGGGTTCCCCAAACGTATTACACTATGAACCTCATTCCTAGCCCATACCCTATGAAACACTCATTAATCCAGTGTGAGAGATGCTGCTTTGAGGCAACAGGGAGCCTGTTGGAGGGTTTTAAAGTGCAGAGTGAAATGATTCAATTTGTGCTTTAGAAATGGCCTAGTGCTTACTGCAGAGAATGGAATTAAGAAGTGTAGGCCAAAATGCTAGGAGACTTGTTAGGAGCTTCTGTCATTACCCATGGGAGAGATGACGGGGACGGGAACTGAGGCAGTGCAGTGGGGACACTGTGGCTGGGAACAGTCCTGGTTGCCTAAGATCCTAACACAAATGGCTGCTCCATGGCAGGCCCCATTTAGGAAGATAAAAAATGAGCATGAGACTGAACTTTATTATGGGAGCCAAGAATGGAAGCAGTAGCAGGGGGCAGGGCAATTACGGAGCAGTGACTGTAACTCTCCAGCTTATAAAGGATCTGGCATTTCAAAAGGGACAATGCTATGCCCCTTTGCTATGGCACTGCACACTGCCCTCTAGGAAGGACTGCCCTGGCCCAGACAGCCAACCTGCTTTGCAGATCAATCTAGTTCAACAGACAGATTCTCTTATTACAATGGCAGGCTGCAGCAGAATCCTAGGGGAATCTGAATGCCAGGCTACAGAATTTACCTCTTCATCCTCATGCACATTTTAATTAGGTGCCTAGAGCGTGCTAAATTTATCCCAGGACTTTAAACTTTCATTTCTGCTAATCACCTCTTGCTGGATATAACAAGCCATCCCAAAACTTAGTGTCTTAAAACAACAAAGATTTATTATTTCTCATGATCCAATGGGTTGGCAGAGCTCACTGGGTGGTCTTTCTCTCCACTTGGTGCCAACAAGGGTCACTGTCATCTGGAGGCTGGGCGGGGGCCAGATCAGCCACGATGATCTCTGCATGCAGCAGTTGGTGCTGGCTGTCAACTTGGGGTTCATCTGGGGCTCTTTTGGGGGATGCTTCCATTCTCTTCTATGCAGCCTCTCCTATGGCTAGCTTGGGCTTCCTCATACAATGCCAGCCAGAGTCCAAGAGGACAAACCCCAAATGACAAGTGCTTAGCAAGGCCTGCTTGTGTCATGCTTGCCAAAGGCCCACTGGCACGTCACATGGCCAAGTCTAGGGTCCATGCAAGAGAGGGCTATGCAAGCCCATGACTACTGGGAAATGGTTCACTGGGGCCAGGACTCTAATAATACACCACACTTTGAAAATTATATATAGTACGTATAATAAGTTCTCTGATATATTTTCATATCTATCCACATTGTTGTAATATGAAATAAGGTCTAGTTGGAAACAAGTTCTCAACAGAAACCAGTACCAAAGGCATACACATAGGAAAAGAATTTTTGAATAATTAATTTTAAAAAGTACAGATTTGGGGGTCAATAAGACAAGGTTCATTCCAAAGTCTGCTTCATCTTTTCTTAGATGCGTGATTTAGTACCATATTTGTACCTGTTTCCTCATGTGAATAACAGAGGTAATAAAAGTTGCCCTGAAAACTAGTAGGGGGACTTAAAATGCAGAGAGCTATGCATGTACATAAAATAAATGTAGTGTCACCAGTGTAACAAAGCAGAAATATTAATGTGTTTTTGTTCCTTCCTAATCTTTAGGCCTATATGTAATTCATAGCTTTAATCAAAGTGTGCACTAAATTGTATTTTAATATATTTACTTTAAATTAGTCCACATTTCTACACAGGCTTTGCCTTAAGCCTTTTTAATTGCTATGAAATATTCCATTTTGTTGATGTATTATAATTTATGTAATACTTCTATTTTTGTGCACTTAGGTTCCTTCTTGTTTCTACTTTTGTAAATTAAATTGATGCCTCTATTTAAATTATTCCTCTTTAAAAATCATTCACTTGTAGGAATTCTTAGAACTGATATTTTAGGATAAATATATGTGAAAATATGACTTTCTGTGCCCTGCTAAATAGTCCTCGTCCTCCAAAGCCTATTTCATCACACTGTCACCAACACTGGGCTTTTATGATTTCCTTTGTTCTATTTTGATTTTTGTTTGACAGGAATAAAATATATGCCCTGCCTTCTAAGGATCAAGTTGCCTGTATTCTATCAGGCTGCTACAACATGAGAGCTTGCTGTACACATGCACTGTGATAAACATTTTTTTTGGAGAATTTTAGAGATAAAGAGGCTTTTAATGATAGCTTTTAATGATAAAGAAATTCAAGAATTTTAAGTACTGAAGGAGTCTGGCCAAGTCTAGACTAGCTTTGAGATAAAGATACTGAGGGTGTTTTTTAACAGAGAAGCACACATTTTCCCTTTACAAACTGTCACCCTGAGAAGTTAATAACTTTATTCATTCAGAAAAAGAAATGACTTATAATGGCAGTCATGTGTAAGGCCCTGGACTACGTGCTAGATTATTAGGAATGGTAACAATATACAGGCCTAACACATGTGTTTACATTTATTGCAACAGCATTGTCATTTCTGATATCTGAGACTTACCTAGGAATCTAAAATCTTAATTGAACCTGTTTCTATTTACAAACCATGGTTCCACATGCTGGGAATGTTCGAGGTGGATAGGATGCCTCCCTGGAAGAGGATGTAGGAAGCAAAGAGCAGGTAATAAGGGGGCCTACTATGTGCCTAACACAGGGTCAGGCCAGGAACTTTCCTGGAGCCCTCCCTCCATGGACAATGATAATTCCATGAATATTCATATGAGAAAGATCAGAAGGCTCATGGGCATGAGGTTGTCCCTTGCTGGGGTAAGAAACTGTTTTATGGAATGAAAGAAGCTTGAGCCGGTCCTTAAGCAACAGAAGGACTCAGGCTTGCTGAGGTGAGAGGCGAGAACAAGTGCTGAGCTGGGGAGGTGCCGGAGCCCATGTGTTAGCTTGGCAAGACGCTCCCTCTCCCCTGAGCACAGACGTAGCCACGTGACACCAGCCACCTGCCTAGGACCATCCCCACTCTTGGGGCAATTCCGAGTTCAGCCCTGTTGCCTGGACCTCTAAGGTGCTTCCGTGCTATGGAAAAATTGCTTGGAGAAAATACCCAAGAACAGAATGTGGAGCTAATCAGGTGGACTTGACTCTCAATCAGCTTTCCCAAACTTGGATAAAAACCACCTGAAGCACTTAGCTTTGACCCACTCACCCTAGAGATTTTGATTCAGTAGGTCTGGGGAGGATTCCAGGAGCCCCATGTCTTCACTTAGGCCAGTATGCACATCTCTTAAGCCAGTGGTTCTCAACGTGTGCCCTGACCGGCCATAATCACCAAGGCCCCTAGCAAACCATGCACAAATGCTGGCTTCCCAGCCCAGAATGTCTGCTTCTGCGGCTCTGCCGTCACACTGTAAAGGAGTCCCCCCTGGGAATGCCCGTGCAGCCTAACCCAACATTTGAAAACCACTGCTCTGAATGTCAAGTGATCTTCCAGAAGAGTGAGGACATCAAAGTATAGCAGACACAGCTGCAGGGGCTCCAGCTTCTCCCTGGGGCAATGTGAGGCCTCTCTAAGCCTCAGTTTCCCCATCCATAAAAGGAAAAAAACGGATCCAACCACCCAGAGTTGCTGGCGTGAAGAATGAAGTGCTGACTGTTGAGGCTCTAAATCTGTGCCAAGTTCTCAGGTCCTGGTGGGCAGGAGCAGAGAGGTAAGGGCCTCCTGAAAGAGGGGGCTTGCGATGGCCTTGAAGGGGTGCAATATTTTAATAAGAAAAAGGGAGTACATGGGGCATTCCAGGGATGGGAGTGCAAGGAGCTGGAGTGGAGCAAAGATCCAGGATTAAACATGAGCAAAGGATACCCCAGCCACAAGAAAAGAGGGCAGTCATGGGGCCTGGACCTTGCCAAGGCATGCACCGCGCACGGGGCAGTCTGGATTTCCTGACACACAGGAGGGACCTCCAGGCAGCAAGCTCAGCACGAGGACACCGTGTGCCCGGCAGCACACAGGGCAGCCTCCACCGTCCTGCTTTCAGCTCTGCTGGGCTCCACTTCCTTCTCCAGGCTCAAACGGCTGTTGGGGACGCATTCCTCTGTGCGGGTTGTACACCCATGTCCCTAACCACTGGTCGTCTTCCAGCCTCCTCAGGAGTCCATCGGCTGACCTGGAACTTACCTGCTTCCTTACTTGGTACCTGACTGCTGACCAATTAAAGTTGCACCATCTGGCACCTTCACCAGTCTGGACTCCCACATCGGAACAGGAAGATAGATGGTGGCGATTTTGTCCCCCTCCTGATGGAGGCAGAGTCAGGAAGTTGTGTGGAGGGAGTGACCCCGAGAGATGCTGAACTACAGAAATCTAGCTGAAACTCAAGTGTCTAGTTCTAAGCGGCTCCAAAGCCAGCTTTGGCACCTGCCCTGCCAATAGTTTGATTATTTAAGGTCCACTAGGCTCTGAGCTCTATGATGACAGGGATTTCCATCAGTTGTTATAACTGCTGTGCCCCCAGCATGTAAAATGATGCCAGGCAGATAGTAGATAATAAGTCAGATTTATTCTCTACTACCTTCAGCCAAAGCAGCCTAATACTCAGTTCCTACCAGCAGTATTCCCAAATCAGGAGCATTTTCTATCATGCTTGAATGCTAGAATCAATGTTTTCCTTCCAGCCTGGCCCCTGGTGTGACCTGGAGGGCATTCTGCACGTGATATGGCCAGGGAGCCCCCACGGTCTTCCCCTTGCCTCTGGGTGAAGCCAGTCTGCACTGCCAGAAATAAGGCTTGGATGCCTCAGGGATGGCATTAAACTGAAGACCCTGCAGGGGTGCAAGCCCACTACACATCAGTCCTGCGATTCCTGGGCTTGGAGGGGCCTCTAGACAGAAGGGACAAATGGGAATGCTCTTCTTTCCTGTTATCTTTGAGCTCCTGCTCAAAGACCCTGATTCTGGCTTCTGGTTTTTGTTTCCTGGTTCTGTTTTTTATTGGGTTTTTACATATTTGGTTTAAAAAACAGGTTTGGGTTTGACACTGACCCTAATCTGTAGGAATTTAGAATGCCTGCAGGTTAAGAGAGAGAAAGGTGTGGCTGTGTCTATCTTTAGCGGAGTCCCGTCCACCCTTCATTACTTCCCCAGCACGGAAACGAAGACAGTGACCCAGCAGATGCTCTGGGAAGCAGGTCCTGTCTCTGCTGCCCAGTGGTGAAGACAGGGTGAAGCCATGTTCCTGCTTCTGGGCATGGCCACCCTGCCCTGTTCTGGCAGTCAGGATGGGATGGGGAGAGGTGGGCCTGGCATAGAAAGAGGGGCATGTATGTCCATTCCCCAGCAAGAAGCCCTGGCTGAACTGGCTGTCCCTGGGCTCTTCCCCAACACAACCAACCAGCTCCTACAGCCTGCGCCTTCCCACACACAGGTCAGTTCCCTCTCCCCACCCCCAGTAGGTGGGCGCATAGCCCTCACCAAGGGCTTCTGAGTAGAAAATGAGAGCACTCATGGGACATCGCTTTGAACGTGAACGACCTGGGATAAAGAGGTAAAGGGATTTCCCCAAGGGCTTACAGCCAGGCCCCAGCACGACAACCCTGAGCCGGCAGCACAAGGCCACAGTCTCTTCCCACAGAACCCTGTTATTGAAAAGCCATACTGGGGTGTTGTCCAAGGAACTGGGGCACAAGGATGTTGCAAACTAAGTATGAATTTTATTTTGAGAAGGGTACGTGAACTTCTGCAGCCTGGATATGCGGTTGGGCATTGCCTGGAACATGCGTATGTCCTCCCAGAGAGGAGAATGAAGCTTTTCCAAGGACAGGAACCTGGTACTCCCTAAAGGCAAGGCCACTCCCTGGACCACGTTTCCTGTTATTAATAACAAGATGCAAGGTTTGATGAGTTGCCCCTCCAGACCTGATAACCCAGCAGCATGGAGGGACTGCCTTAAAGCATGCGTAGTTCAAAGAGCCCGTGTGTGGGACACAAGAGGCTGGGGACTGGCTGATGGGTCCCCCAGGCATGTGCAGGAGAAGCACGTTTCTTGGGGATGGACACAGAGAGGGAAAGGCAGAGAGAGAAGTGGGGGGAGAGAAATGGGAGAGAGAAAGGAGAAGAGGAGGGGAAGGGAGGGAAGGAACAGAAGACGCTTTCAGGCTGTGTATTTCTTCCTAAGCCACATCCCTTTCAGAATTTACTTCCTGACAAAGAGGAGGCGCAATCAGAGAAGACAAAATCTCCTTTTCTAGAGTCATCGCTGCACTGAGTACGCCCCGACTGACTTCCCACCGCACACCAGGCCTCGTGCTGGGTTTGGGGGTTCAGAAGGGCCGCAAGGCAGCCATTGATCCCAGGCTTCGGAGGAAGACAACCCTTGTGGCAGGCTCATGAACAGGGTTCGCCACACACATTGTCACCCACCTCTGTCACGCAGAGGGCAGAAATCTAGCATCTTTCTCAGACTCCCCTTGCCCTGGAGATTCAGGTGTAAATTTTTTTTTCTGCTCATCACATGCATAGCATCAGAACTCAGTCTTACTGGGCAGAGGCAGGCTGCCAGGCAGCAGGCATTTTGCTGGTGTGGATCAAGGCAAAGCTGGCTGCTGGGCTTCCATGAGCAGAGTGACTTCCTGATTACACGAGCAGCCTCCCAGGTCTACAGTTTCCTGATGGTGGCAGGGGCTACAGTGGCCTTAGGGCCTCAATTCTGTGCTGATACTTTGAGAATCACCCCTGGAAGCTGAGACCATCATGTTTCTGCAGCCTCTTAATGATCTTGTAAGTCATTTAATACCCTGGCTGATAAGGCATATGATAAATTGCAATGGAGTGAGTAACAGACATGGTCAGTGCCCTGCTGGTAGCAACCCAGCCAGGGTTGTTGGTAAATGTTTAATCACCTGTTCTTTGGAGAGAAAAAAATCCCTGATAGCATTTGCTATTCCCATGGTGTAAATATTCCCTGACTGGCTGATGTGTATACACATCATCATATTGTATTTTCACCATATGAATCTGAGATCCTCAAGAGCATAGAGAATAATAAAGTATAGTAAAATAATTAGATGTATTTGTCACCTTTGTCTTTCATATAATTTACTTAATTATAAGTCTGTAAGATGTAATTTTTAATAATGGCTGTGCTTCACGACCAGCTAGCAACAATTCTTGAAAAGGTGACAGCTGGCTCAGTGGCGCTGACTGCAGCGTATCACTGATTCCCAGCCACCCCAGAGGTCCCGGGAAGGTAGCTCCTGATCTTCCAATGGCCTTCTGTGTCCCTCGGCATAAAGGTTTTTCCTGGCTAAGGCAGCTTGCCTTCCTGCACCACAGGTGCCAGAGCTCATGCCCAGAAGAGGCCCTCCATCACCTAGGGATGGGAGGCAGTGAATCAAAACACCCAGCTGCCCCCAACAGTGGTACAAATTTGAGATGTGCTCCTCGGTTCTCCAGCGAGCCCCAAGGGAATGTGCCTCAGGTGCCAATGGCAGTGACCTGTTCATTAATGCCCCCGGAATTGTTTTTCCCCTTCCCTGTCTCACTTCCCTGCTCACACATCACACTTCCTGTGACCACTCCCCAGATAAACTATTTGCATCCAAATTCTCTCCCCAGAGTCTGCTTTGGGGAAAGTCATACATCCAAGGTGTGATTCATGCTACAATATAAGCCAAGTGCCTAGTACATGGCAGGCACCAGAAAGAATATAATCAAACATGTGTTATCTTTCTCTGTGAGCAAATACTTATAGGGTACGATAACTGCTGAGGCCTCTGTTACGTGTCAGCTGTGTGTCTGACCCTCTGTATATCATGTGTGACATCAGCATCACCACAAGGTGTGGGCAGGTGGAAGAATGTGGCTGGGCCCCTCACAAGTAAGAACAACAGGTGTGAGGGCTGTTTCAAGGACCCTACAAGATCTCAATCGGTGCCTGTAGTTGTCAATGAAGGAAACTGAGACATGAGGAGAGAAAGACATTTTCCAAGGCTCCCTTTGAAAATCAGCAGTGGAGCTAGAACTGATCTCCCGGTTGCCAGGGGTGTCCCTGTCACTGGTCAGCTCAGCATCCCGGCCCAGAAGCATTCCTCCTGGAAAGATGTGAAGGCACTGCTCATATGTCCACCAGGGGCTCCCGATCCCCTTCCCCGGTGCCGTGGAATCAGCTCAGCTCGTGGGTTTGCTAAGTGACAGTTCCCAGGCAGTGCTGTGAGAAATTCTGAAGCTGGAACCATGACCCCTAACGAGACCAGCTGCAGTGAGAGCCCAGGACCAACGGAAGGCAGCTCGGAATCAGCACCTCACACGGCAGCTCCTGTGCAGCCTCCAAAGGAGCAGGACTCACATCAAAGAGCAGCTTCCACCCCCTGAACCTCGGGCTCATTGACTCCCAGGGGGAAATCATTCTTACACTTCAGTGGAGGCAGCAGAAGCAACTTCCCTAACCATCAGCAAGTTTATAATGGGGCGAAGAAGGACACTCAGCTTATCATGCCACAGGGGGAAAGGGCCCTGCCTCACCCAGGATCCTACCACAGCCCCAGAGAGTGGGTGTTACTATCCTCATTCTAAATGAGGCTCAAGAGAGTTCAGCATTATGCCTGAGGTCACACAGATGCTACTAAACTGGGCTTTGAACCCACTTCTGATTGTGGAATCTGAATTTGGAAGATACTCATAGCTCCATGGAGGCCCCCACAAAGAGCACTGGAATAGTACAGTAAGGCAAGAAGGTCAAGTTTATGGGGCACACAAGAACTACAGCTGATACTGCGGGGAACCAGGAGCAAGAATGGCTTGGCTTGGTGAGAGGTCATGGTGTGAAGAGCCTTGAAAACCCAGCTAATAGGCTTGGTGTTGGCTGACTGAGTGGCGAGGGCCATACGCTGACACAGGAAGAGCCCCCTCACCGAGCTGAGGGGGACCCAGAGCCCACACCTGTCACTGATGACACGATAGTATCCGGGGCATGCAGGACAGAGAGAATTATTCAGGAGGGTCCAGAGTCTTAGAGGTCAAGCCAAAAGTCAGAGATTAGAACCAGAGATTCAAATCAGGATTTGGGGCTGAGGGATAGACAGATGCCAGACCACAGATTGGAAAAAGAGTAGAGAACAGATACTTGGTGGGCAGGAACATTGAGGAAAAGGGCACAAAGGGAAGCTGAGATGAAGGCTCAGGGCCCCAACTGTTAACAGGACAAGGATGTCACCAGCCCCTTTCTGTTGGCTGTTGGCTATAGGTTATGAAGCCAGGTTAACTGGTCAAGAGACTGGATGAGCGTTAAGTTGAGAGTGGCTTATCTGCTGTTTATGAGCTTTTCTGGGGGGTTCAAGTGGTCAAAGGGCTATGGATATGGAATGGCATGGGAAGTGGGGATGGAGATTCAGCCCAGGCTGTGAAAGCTGTCCAAGCAGGACTCAGAATGGGAACTTAGTGTGCTCTGAGCCCCAACAGATCACAGCTCCGTGACAATATGCAGATGGGGTTGACCCTCCTGGGGTGTCTTTATGGCCTGATACTCAAGACTATAGGACGCAACCTTGAGTGCCATCCAGAACCATGACCATACATCCTTGGCTGAGCACCTCTATTTGGGTGAAACTGCGCTTTTTCCATCTGATAAATGTAGCTCCTGGTGGTCTGGCACCTGCCCCAGTGAATCTTACCACCAGGCAATCTGGGCAATGTGTAGTCTCCTATGCCCCTTCCTAGAAAATTCCCTAGGCACTTCCAATGCCTCCTGCCTGGCTTTTGAAGGATGCAGAGGATTTGAACAGGAAGCAATAGAGGTGGGGACAGGGGTCAAGGCTGGGGAAAAAGCAGGAGCAAAGCAATGTGATGGAAAGTACTTCACGCTTCCTGGGGCAAGTAAGCTGACAGGTGAGCCTGCTGGGCATGGCAGTGCGGGAGGAAAGCAGGGAAGAAAGGGGCGAGTTTAGGCATGTGCGCACAGATTGTCAATAGCCTTGATGATTACATTCCAGAATGAAACGGGCTTACTGAGCAATCGATGGCGAAGTTTTGGGCAGGCCCAGATGTGCCCTGGAAGAACATTCCTGTAGCTGTTTGGCGAGAGGTTGTGGGGGATGGTCAGAAATGGACCAGAAGTAGCCCCAAAAGCTGTGTGGGGTCCAGCCAGGAGGCTGCTGCAATAATGTGGTTAAGAAATAGTGTGTCCAGGACAACAAGATGCTCTTTCTTGCTATAGTTCATGTATTCTGAGTCCATATGCTAAGTATTCTGAGTCCATATGCTAAACCCTGGTAGTTACTCCACAGAAATCAAACAGAGAGACGTCCTAGAACATCCTCTGCCAGACAGAGATTTCAGGTGAAAAGGAATTTAAACCTCTTTTCTTTTACATATATTGCCTGTTGAAAAATGCCTGTCCAGCCTACACTCAATTTCTGTCTTTTTAATTCAAGTGCAAATGGATCGAAGGCTCAGATAACAACATAAAATTGGTTAATCAACTTTCATCCCATATTTATATTGCAACAGGGAGATTTTACAGTTTTCTGCAGCTCAGCCTGGCATTCTGTGAAAGCCAGCCAGCATTTTATGTCCCCTTAAAATTGCAAACCAGAGGCCCCTCTGCTGTCAGTGACCTGCCGCCCCTCCTGCTAACCACCTCCCTCGTCTGTCTGGACAGGGCAGTGGGCTCCGTTTTCATTCTGAGCACATAAGGCCCTGCAGGAATAGGTTTTATGTTTTATTTGAGAAATGAAAATCACTTTTTGCTCCCATCAACACATCACAAAGGAGGGATGCCAGTGAAGTCATGGTATGAAAATATTTTAAACTCAATTTTCTGTGTCAGGCAGACCCACACCATGCTCATTGTCGGCCTGGTTAAATCTCTGTCTCGGCTTCCTATTGTTCACAGAATAAAGTCTAAAGCTCACAGCCTGGCATGTGAGGCCCTCTGGAACCTGGCCCCTTCATCTGTTTTCTCAAGCAGTGATTTTTCGGCACCTGAGAGGTGCCCATCAAGGTGTCAGGTACTGGGTACAAAGCTGGGAGCAGGACAAGCAGCATCCATCCTCCAGTGGAGGGAGCATCCTAATGAAGAGGACGGGCCAGCAGACATACAGGTCTAAATGAAAGCAATAGCTACAGCCTGTATGTAGGCTGGGGTAAAAAAGAAAACCAAGGATTCAAGAACAGGTGGTGGAGAGGATGGGGGAGGGAAGAGGAATGTGCTTATTTTAGAAAGTGGTGAGTTAACCAGGCAATGGGAACAGCATGTGCAAAGGCTCAGAGGAGAGAACAAGGACAGCAGGTTTAAGACCAAAGAGGGCAGTGTGGTGGGAGCTTGGGGAGAGAGAACATAATTGGCAGGATCTGAGGGCTGAGAGGTTGGCAGAAGCCAGCTCTCGTAGCTTCTTTGTGGATCCTGCATATTTGGACTTTGTCCCGAGGAGGAAGGGCAACGACATGCTATGACTGGGGTTTCAGAAAGATCCTCTTTGACTGCAGTGTAGAAGACAGATTAGGAAAAGGCAGGGGTGGAGTGGGGAGGCCTAGGCTTAGGCTTCTGCTCTGGTTTAAGAGGAGAGATGATGGCTACTTCTGGTTTCCGGACAGCCCACTCTCCACCCTTCCTGAGAACATACTTCTGCTTTGCTTAATCAACTCCTGCTGTTTAAAACTATCCTAAAAAATAATAAAAAAACTTTTAAAAGATGAGAGATAATAACAGGCAGAAGAGGCTGTCATTGAGATGAGTGAACAAACAACAAGCATTTTGCCTCTCCAGTGTTATTCTCCCACGAGCCTTGTTTTCCAGCCTCCTGAGCTTCATTCACTCTGTCCCCTGAATGTCTCATGCTCTTTCCTGATTCAAACCATGTCTACCATTGCAGTCTGTGAACTCCTATTTATCTGTCAAAACCCAATACAAAGTTCCCTGTTCCGTGTCCTCACCCCTGGAGAGGCTCACTTTCCTTCTGTGTGACCCTGTCACCTTATATCATCACTGACCTTAATTTACATGATTATAATATATCTCAGGACAGTTAAATCATTTAAAAAATAATTTTCATGTATATCTCCCTTGCTAAAATGTTAATGGAAGGAAGAAGACTTCCAAATTTCTGGGTTCCTAGCATACTCACCTTTAAGGAAGTTTCCTTAATCAACAGGGAATGAAAAAAAACTGTAGCCAGGGAAATGAAACAAATGACCTGTCTTCAGAAAGGATCTGGAAGCATCATACTGAGAAATGACCATTTTTGTATGACTTTTCCTCCCAGCACAGGCTGCCTTGATATATGGGAAATAAATGCTCAAATACTTAAATGAAAGAAGAAAAGGTCTTCTAACTCTAGTATCCATTCCTTTGGCTTAAGAGCCATTTATGGAAATTATGACCGACACTAACATAATAATTAAAACCAAATTGAATACCCATTCGCGAGGGCTCAGACTTAGCAGGAGCAAAGAGGGATCCGGCACATATCCAAGCTGCCCTAATTGCGTGGTGCTCCTTGTAATCAACATTTCTTTTCCTGGTTACATTTCACAGTTAATTTGTTTTCCCACACAAATCGAATTCTATACCAGAGATGCAAAGTTTATTGTATTACTACACTTTTTTTTAAGGTTCTAGTTAGAAAATACAATCCCACAAGTACAATTAATTTTAAAAAATGAAATTCTCCCCACGTAAGTTTAAGATTAATTACATTTGTTTATTATTGGATGATCTGCCTTCAATATGTGGCATGAATAAGAATTGGCTCCTAATCTTAATGTATTTATTTTCATAAGCCAAATAGCTATAAACAACATCAAATGTAATTCTCCAGAATGGTAACAGGTTATTAACTTCTTAAGCCATTCCCTAATGGGTTTTAAATCTCTAAGAAACAGCGCGTTCTAAAGCAAAGGAGACGTGGTGAAATTCCTGTCTGCCTTGGAAAACCAGCTGGCGCTGGGTTCCCCAGCACCTGCAGCAGGGCTGGCGTGGGGTTGCTTTCTGCAGCTCCTCCAGGATGCCAGTCTGAATGACTTCCTTCCCAGACCTCTCCCTATGCCTGCATTTCCCACCTCTTTTCCCTGGTGAAGATGGAGTTGGATTCCACTAAGTCTTGGGTCATTATGAGCATGACCCAGAAGCCAGGGGTCTGCCTCCAGCCCCGATCCCCAGTGTCCAACAGCAAACCTTCTACACAGACTGAGTCTCAAGATGGGACATCCAACGATCTAACATCCACCCTCGGGGGGAACAGCCCTCTGCATACAGAATGGGCCGCCAGGCCACTGCCCATGATGCTTAGAAGGGCCTGGTGAAGAGTGAAGAACTAAGGTGGCCAGTGGGGAGAGGGGACAGAGTGGAAGCACCAGTTGCTTTTAGTCAGATGGGAGAGAATGATCTTTGATAAAACATCTGCTCTCTACAAGCCTGTTTCTAGGCATTCTGTGCATTTTTCTTGCACTCTCTCCCCCGCCTCTCTCTCTCTTTCTCAAGCATCAAGGAGAGAAAGCTCTTGTCTCTGTTGAATAGAAGGGAAATGGGCTGTCTTTTGCTGGTCAGCAGGAAGGGGAGGCAAAACTCTCCTGGATCCACCTGACTGCACTTTCCATAAATGCCACATGCTCCAGCTTCTTCGAACGAAGGACCCAGTCCCAGCCTTGCAAAGGCTGATCCCCTTTCTCCCTCACTCCCTGTGTCTCAATGCTCTTCTTTTTTCTTGGACCTGCTCAGCCTTCAAGCCCAAGTTCACAGTGTTCTTCAGGGTCTGGCATCAGGGAGTCATTAGATCCAGAGGCAGGCTGGGACACGGAGATCCTGGTAGGACCAGGTAGAGATGAAATCCTGAGATGAGGAGGCCAGGGCAGGGAAGGTGAAATCAGTATGATATTCCGGGACAGCTATTCGGCTGGTCACTATCTGGAGTGACTTCTGACCCTCTCCTGGCTCAGCCCTACAGGAAGGCTTCCCAGGGTCTTTAGTTCTGTTCAACCAGTTTTTCCACATCATCTGGGGGGGCTTAGTGAGCAAACATACCTCTGGGCACCCTGTTAGAACCATGAATATGTCTATGGAGGGTGGGGTCCAAGAAGATGCTATTTTATGAGCTCCACAGATGCCCTGAAACACCGTTATCAGGTAAGGCCCTTATTCTATAGGAGAAATTGCCCAGGGCTAGGAATTGACCACCTCAGTTTAAAGACATACCAATGTCTTTCTAGTGCCCAGCCTTGGACCCCACTGGGCTTCTGGCTTATAATCTACAAAATGCAGACTGATTTATTTAGAAGGCTATTACATGCAGGCACTTAAGTGAGTTAGCAAATGGAGAGTCAGTGAGCCCTGAGCCTGGCACAAAACGGACATCCAACCAATACAAGCCTCTCCTGAAAAGAAGGAAGCCGGCCTCTGACCTGAGTCACTAGGCAGGATATAGCAAGCGTTCAAAGCCAATCGAAGCCATATTCCACAGCGACAAAAAGAGAAAAGAAAAAGGAAGGTAATTCCCACAATTTGTAGCCATAGTCAGTCATATCTAAATAGTGACACTGGTCTGAAGATAGGGCCAACCTGACTCTCAGGTATAACTGTCATAACTTTTTTTTTCTGGGATCACATTTAAATAATTGTTTAAAATGTTTCCGGTTTGAAGTCCCTACCCAGGCCATGAACTACGGTGCAGACCATCGGAGGGTCAATGATCCCTTGGCATCAGAACAAATTTAGAGCAGTGGCAAGAGAGGCTAAGCTCCTCTGTCTCCTCAATGGGACACTGCAAAGGACTTTGCACTTAGCTCAGGCTCCACATTTTCATCCAGAGAGGCAGGCAGAGCAGATAAAACCCCAACTCTCATCTGACCCCCATCTCCATTCTTCAGAACTGGCAACTGAGACCTAGTTCAAAACTCATAAAGACCATTCAATATTAGGGACTAAAATATTACATCAGAGGTATAATATAATTTAAGCCTTTTAAAGGGAAAACATTCTGAGATGCTTGTATTTTGGGGGGAAGGAAAGAGATACAGTTTAGCCTTAGTCCTTGTTAACTAAGCACACATGTTCAACCTCTAAGGGTAATGTATCCACCACAGGAATAAAATAGAAGAATTTATAAACTCAAAGGGTAAAAATAAATAGAATTTGAGCAACTCAATACAAAGCAGGAAAAGAGGGGGGAAAAAATCCAAACCCAAAAAATCAGGGTAGATGGAAAATATAAAATAAAATGGTGGGAAAAAAGTCAATATATATCAGTGTTCATGAACAGATTTACTTTCTTCTAAAAAGGCAGATGTCCTCAGATTGAGTTGAAAAACTCTAGCTATATACTTTTTATAAGAGTCACACAGAATGTTTAGAAGTAAGGGGCTAGAACAAGGATGCCAAACAAATACCATTAATTCTCATTATTCCCAACTGTTATGTTTTATAAATATTTTTATGTTTTATAAAGTCACCACAAACACTGAATTAGCAAACAGGGGACCACTGCTCACAGGGGAAAGGCAGGGATAAGTTCCTGCAAGCCTCAGCTCACAACACTTCCATCAACTGATCAATATATAACCTTGTCGTGTATGTGTGTGACTGTTTAAGGACACCTAATTTAATATATCCATATTGTTGATTCATTAACGTTGAACTCCTGACCAAAGCACTGTAATTGCACGTCTGAAGGAAGCTTATCTAACACATGTATTTTCTCCATAAGGCGTATCCCAGTCTTTCTGCAGTTAGGAACACTAGTCAGCACTTCAGCACTAGGCTTAGGGACCATTATAAATAGCGAAATAGCCAATAGAGTGCACAAAAATGCAAAAAAAAAAAGACTCCAGAAGGACACCTGCTTACAGCAGAAGACCTACAACAGGAAAAGCAGAGCATCGCCTTGTGTGACCTGAGCCGGGATCACCATGCATGACTCAGGTTTCTGCCACTCTGCACACATCTGTGAAGGTGCCAGGAGGGTTGATTTGGGGGTTACAAATAGATTTTAGAGAGCAGGCATATTCCAAAATATAGAATCCATGAGCAATGAGGATCAACTATATCAGTGATAAAAGAAAAGTGGTGTCACTATATTAATACCCCAGTGGGGAAAGGATGATGGCCAATAGACGACGCTGGGACAGCTGGCCATCCCTACGAGAATAAAGTTACAACAGAATAAAATTAGATGCCAACTTCATGATGCACATGCAAAAGGAAGTCCAGATGGTTTCCAATAAAAACCCCAAATGGTTCTGTGTGTGTGTGTGTGTGTGTGTGTGTGTGTGTGTGTGTGTGTGTGTGCGTGTGTCTTGACAGGTTAATTACAAACCAGAAAGAGGAAGATATGAAGATCCAGGAAGATGGAAGACACCTTTGAAGAAGAATAAAGGGGAGAATCCCCTTTGCCAAGTCTCAGGACAGATGACAAGCTTTACCAATTAAGGCAGTGTGCTACGGAGGCACAAATACACAGACCAGCCAGGGGCCCACGTGTATACTGACACTTGATTTATGATAAAGATGTCATGACAGAGTCCTGGAAAAAGGACAGTGTTTTCAATGAGTGGTTGTGGGAGAACTGGGTATCCACAGAGAAATAAAGGAAATGGACTTCTCTCTATCCCATCTTCCAAACTGGAAATTATCCAAATGCCCACCAATGGCAGAATGGAGAAACACGCTGTGGTATATTCATCCAATGACATAATATACCATCCTGAAGATGGACAAACTGTAGCTGTACCTTCCGTGAACTAATAAACTCAGACTGAATCTGACAAACAGAAGCCAGGCGTGAAAGATTACATGCTATATTATCCCACTTATACACAGTTTTTAAAATAAAAGCAAAATTAAACAACAGAGTTGAAGGATACATACTTAGGTAATAAAACTAATGAAAAACAATACAATTTGCCATCATGGTTAAAATACTAATTAATATGAGTGTTAATTAATTAAGGTAAAATTACTATAATTGACAGGAGGCATATGAAGGGTTTCTCTGATCCTGATTCTTTATTTCTTGACAAATCATGGTTTTATTGTGTTTGCCTTATAACAGTTAAGCTGTAAAGTTTAATTTCATGGACTTTTCAAAGTTAAAAAAGAAAGTTTTGATTTTTTAATCCACTTGAGTTAGGGACTTAAATGTAGAAATAAAACTTTAAATTTTTTGGAGGAAAATATTGGAGAATATATTTATGGCCCCAGGACAGGGAGGATTCCTTAAACAAAATGTAAAAAGCACAACTGCACCAAAGGAAATAGATACAAATATCTCTAAGACAGAGGTTGCTGAAAACAGCATTAAAAGATAAACCAGACATTGGGAGAAAATTTTTTCAATACATATAAGCAACAAATATAAATAACTTACACATATTAATATGTGAAAACATAATAATCTTCTCTATTAATCAGAGACATAAACCAAAACCTCAGTGAGATACTGTTTCATGCTCATAAAAAATTGCAATGTGTGATAATGGCAAATGGGGTCTGTTACCTTGTTGATAGGAGTGAAAATGTGTACAAACCAATTCCAGAACATGCAGTGAAACTTAAAACTGACATTTCCAGAGACCCAGGTAATCTGCCTCTGAAACATGACCAAGAGAAATGCTCACAAATGTGTGAGGAGACACAGGGAAGGACGTTTTCTGCAGCAACTCATACGTCCATCCAAAGGAGAATGCATAAACAAATCACAATATTTTCAAACAAAGGAATATTTTCTAGGTTAAAATGAAAGAGCCAGATTCCACATAATCCATATGGATAAATCTTAAAGACTTACTATTTTTAAAAAATTTTTATATTGCAATTCATATAATGAAATGTACAGATATTAGTATTTAAAAACTGGTATTGAGAGAGGAAAAAAGGTAAATTGTAAATACATGTATTATGCTACACACACACAGGATAAACACCTATCAACTTCAAAATAGTGTTTACTTCTAGGTAAAGAAAGAGGGAAGGAAATGTAATCCGTAAGGGCTACAGAGATGACTTCAACAGTGCAATGTTTTATTTCCTTTAAAGAAAATATGAATTAAATGTGGCAAAATAATTGCTTAAATCTGTCTGGCATACATGTGTGTGTTTGTCTCATCATTTCCTGTAGATTTCTGTATAATTTAAATATTTCAGAATTCCAATAAAAATACAGTAAAATAAAAAAGAGATTATGCCATTCCCTGAAATGTGGAGACACAACTGCCTAACGCAACCTCTTACACACATCAGAGCTTCAATATTTTATTTTTTTAAGTCCCTTGTCTCTGTCTCCACTGGGAACAAGTCTGAGCTAACAAGTAGAGGCTGTAAGGCCCAGTGGTCTGCACCTACACACAGCCTGCACGTCCGTGAACTGCAGTGCCAGCACACGCGTGCCTGCCTCTGGTTAGCTTCCCACCTTTGTCACCTCCCTTCTCTGGCCTGGGCAGTCAGGGGTTGTGTGTTCTCCTCCCAGACCCCACGACGCACCACCCTCCAGAGTGACGGGTATCTCACTGTGTGGTAATTGCTGTTCATGAGTCTGCACCCCCGCACCACAGCCCTCAGACTGGGAACCCCAGGGTAGCGGCAGAGTCTTGTCCGTCCACTGACACCAGGAGGTGACAAGCTCAGGCTGAACTGCAAAGCACATGGAACATCAGCCCCCAGGACATAGGGGACCTGGGTAAGCTGGGAGACTGGTCCTGGGGCTGTTCTGCACCTCTGCCCCTAGGGACCTGCTGGGGGCCCTGGGTGGGTCTCGTCTAAGTGGGTCTTCCTGTGAGTCCAGGGGAGTATGCCCTCTGAGGAGGAAGGAACAGAGCAGAGTCTGCACTCTGGGCCCTCTCTCTACGCATCACTCCAAGTGGTGTGAACACAAACTCTGACGCTGCTCACGTTTACAAATACTTCTGTTCAGAGACCCAAGGGGACCCTACCAATATGAAAATAGTCATTGCATCAAACTGGGGAAATTATACTTTACACCCTATTTTCCAAGCTTTCTGAAATTTGGTTTTATTGTCCTAATAAAAACTTACAAAGAATATAAAAAACTGTATTTCACCTAAGAATGGCAAGGGTTTCAGTGTTTCAAAAGACTTAATTCCTTACCCTCTAAATATTCCCTTTGAAATGACCGATAAACATATAATTAGAATACACATAAAGATAGAATATATATGCATATCTATATCATTAAAATAAATACCTTATTAATGTAGACAATGGTGTAGTACCATGGATAAGCCAAACATTAAGTGCTATTCCTATAAGAAATCCTGCAGACAGGATTAGAAAGATAGATTTCAGGTTTTCATACTCAGAGGGGAGGCCAGGAATCTGCATGTCTACCCCAGGTAATTCTGATCTGTTCACAGTTTCAGGAAACCCCGAGACATAAGAACGAGTAAGTCATGGGTTCTGTACTTAAGATGTGATACACATGTATAGAATCTGAAAATCCGAGAGACAAGGGATAAAGATGAACAGAGGGGACACAAAGGTGGTGGAGGCCCACAGCGTGGCTGGGAGGGGCTTGACCTCGGGCATCCCTGACAAAGAGGGGTACTACAAGCAAGAAGATACTCAGGGGAAAGTGAAGAGGGGTCTATCTATAGTGGGAGGGACAGAGGACGGAAGCAGTGCCCCAGGCCACCTCCACAAAATGTGGAAAAGCCATCACCATCTCCACCCCAGGATGTCCCTGACCCCACCACCTGGACAGAAGGCAGGTCCCCAGGCAAGTCAGGATCCACCTCAAGAAATGCAGTTTCCCATTATTCTTGGGCCCAAGTACTTGAACAAGGATGTACTCAAACTCTGCCAGAATTCATTCTCCCAACAGACGAACAGACCTCTTCAAGAAGGAGAAATAGGAGAAATCAATGGACTTGTGAGGGTATTCAGTAGTTTATAAGACAAGGATCATTCTGAGATGTAATCCCAGTGATACAAACAATATCAAAAGAGAGAAAGAGAATTCAAGAAAACTCCTAATTTACATCTGCACTAGGTTGTTTAGCAATTGCATGGCTCATAGGAAAGAGGGTCAAGAAGTATTGCTTTTCCATGAGAACATGTTACTGAAATAAAATGTAAAACTGGGCACTGGGTGAGCAGATTGCACAATACTGAAAATCCTACTGGTCAGTTTATCCACCTGAGAAACTCTCCTTTGAGTTCTCTGCCCCAAGGTTTATACCCATCCATCCCATACCAAATATGGTTAATCAGACTAAACCTAGCTTTCATCAAGCCACACTCTTGAAAATAGTAATTGGCACCCAAATGCCACTGGGCCCTAACACTGGAGGATGACACTCACGGACCTCCTTGCACAACTGAGCGAAGTTGCTCAAACTCAACAGAACTCTTTGCTATTCCTTATAACTAAGCCATGTTTCCCCACCTCTGTGAATTGGCTTATGCTGGTCCCTCCCCATAAAAAGTCCTTTCCTCTCATCACTATCTAATAATTAAGACATTCATTGAACCCTTCCATACTAAGTAATTTAACTATGTAAATGCCACTGAGTATGACTATGTACATAAAACAAAAACAAAAACCATCATCCTGTTGGGGCACTTGTTTAAGTACTAGAGAAAAAGCAGGGAACGAACACTTTTCTAGGAGGGGACAGTTAATAAATAACAGAACAAACATAAATATATGTATAACTAATTCACATCCCCCAAACTCTCATGTTAAAAGCCTAACTCCTAGGTGACTTATATCCCACTGTGGAGACATGGTCTTTAGAAGATTATTAAGGTCAGGAGATCATAAGGATGTGGCCCTAAACAAATACATTGGCGCCCTTTTAAGAGGACGAGGAGAGAAGGTAATTTGAAGACTCAATGAGAAAGTGGTTGCCCACAAGCCAAGGAAATAGAAACTGAACCCTATCAGACCTGGATCTTGGACTTTCCGGCCTTCAGAACTGTGAGAAATAACTTTCTCATGTTTAAGCCCCAGTCCACAGACTGTTACTCTGTTGTGGCAGCGCCAACAGACTGAATATAATTATAACATATATGATAATTATGTGTATATTTATTTATATCATATATATATATAGTTAGTCTGCTGACTAATAAAAGGTATATAAACCTAACAAATCTTTCAGAAGTATGTCACAAGATTTTAGGTGCTACAAAGAACCCTAGGCAGCATAAGAGCAATGGGGTAAGGTTAGGTCAGGGGTAGGAATGCACACATGTGTGAGCAGAAACCTAAAGAAAATAAAGGATCAATCTTGCATATTTCTGGAGAAAAAGAGTTCCAGCTATTGCAAATGCAAAGATGCAAAAGGCATCTTTACCTAGTAGTTACAGAGGGGTGACAGGGACAACAGTCCGGCTGGAGCAGAGGACAGAGACACAAGTAGACAACTTGTGTGAGGAATCTGTTCTAAAGGAAGGCAGGAGAATGGGGTAGCTGAGCAGGGAATGTGGTTTCAAGGACAGGCTTTTGTTTGGTTTTGTTTTAACTGGACGTATTTTGACATGCAGGTGTGCTGATGGGCATGACCAAGGAAAGAAAGAATGGCTGGCTAATTGCAGGAGAAAGGACAACTGTAGAATATTTTAGCCAGTTTTACAGTGGAGGAAGGTTTAGAGAGGTGAAGTGATTTCACAAAGGCCACACAGCCAGTCAGCTGTGGATCAGGATTCAGAGCAGGTCTTCCTGGATGAAATCTGTGTTCTTAATGATTTCCTCTACCTGATTCAAATCCTCTCCCAATTCAAGTTAACTCGTCCGTCATGTAGCTTTCTTCAAATAAGCAAGCTAGAAGTGATCTCTGCTGCTTCTCCTTGACTCCTTACACCCTGATCTTGATTTTTTTATTACAACTATTCATTTTCTGTCTCCTACCATATTGTAAGTGTCTTGAAGGCATAGAATATGCATTGTAAACCTTTTTATCTTTCCCACCCCCTAACACTGTGCTGAGTGCGTGGTAGGACTTCGATCAACGTTTGCTCCAGGCAGCCAGGTGGGAGGGAGAAAGGATAGCCGGGAAGAGCAGTGGGGGATGCCTTTTTCCCAAAGACTCCTCACAGGTTTGACACCTCATACGATAAGGCCTGTTTTTTTCTGCCCCAGACTAAGGAACTGTATTTACTTTAAACTTCCCTCCTAGGAATTACTGCCTCTTTACCCATGTCTCTAGCTGTTTTCTGGATATGCTCCAGACCCACCACTTCCTGTTAATAATAAATCAGACATTCAAATGTTCTGCAAAGGGGAAAGCCTACCACGTATGCACCTGTTAGGTCAAGAACCACCTGGAGAGGAGTTTTACCATCTGCTAATTGCAACTGCGAAGAAGCTGCAGACGGAGCCCTTGCATTTCAGTTCATAAGCCCCTGTAGATCTCCTGCTCAGAGCCAGACCCTGTGCTGGGCAGAGGGATAATAAGAGGAGCAAGATACTTCTTGCCTTCACCTAGCTCATGATCTCATGGGAAGGTGATGGGTAACAGCAGAGCCTGCCATGTGCTCTGATGGGAAGTGCTGGCCCCTGTGGGAATAAAGACAGGAGCTGAGCATTACCACCAGGGCTGGGGGTGGTCAGGGATGGCCCGTGAAGATGAGCTTGTTCTCCAGCCAGCTATCCCTCCCTGCAGTGTGAGCTCCAGACCCACACCTGCTATAGCTCAAAGTATGTGGCCCTCCAGTCATAGTCAACCCCAGACACCCATTTCCTAAGATCATCAGGCTGGCCAGGACCACTGCCAGGCTGAAGTCACCGCAACCTTTTACCTGGTCTCTTCTCTCCATTGTCATTCCCTCCTATCATCAATTCATGATGCACGCAGAGGGTATCTTCTAAAATGCTCTTCCTCTCAAAAAAGGGCAGAGCTCCCTAATTTTTACCTACTAAGAAGCCATCAGGTTGAATGGCTAACCCACAGGCTTTGGAGTCTAACAGGCCTGCCTTCTAATCCAGCTTCAACTATTTACTTTACGGGTGAGTTTGGACAAGCTAATTAACCGTGCTAAGCTGCCACTTCTCATCTGTAATATGTCCGTTAAGGGTCCTGCACAATGCCAGGCACATGATACTGAGTGCCTACGATGGTGGCCACATCCTTGGCTAAACAGCAAGGGGAGTCCTGACCCAGAGGTGAGGCTGCCCACAGCTTCCACCAGGTCCAAAACAAAAGAGAATTGTTTTCTTTGTGAAGTTTTAACTTGCAACAGACAGAACCCTTACTGCAAAGTAATTTATTTGCTGCCTCGGGGCTCATGTTTGGAAGGGCTCCCTGCTCTGTTCCAGGCTGATTTTCCAAACATTAACATATGTCAAGAGCTCACACAAAGCCAAGGATGCAAAATCACTCTTTGGAGAAGGAAGGGTGAGGGCAGTTCGCAAAGCCAGGGAAGAGATGGGAGGCCACAGACTTGAGCAGTCAGGGCGGGATCAGGCTGCAGAGTAAGCTCAGCTCAGAGCCCGGGGTGGGAGGTAGGGGGCGGGGCCGCCCAGGATGAGTTTGGATCTGACCAGTGAGAATGGCAGCAGTTATTTTTCAGAAACTACCTATGAGGGGCTATCTTCTTTATACACACTCCATTTAATCTTCATGTGAGGCTGGTATTACCCATTTTACAGAACATGGAACTGAAGCTCATAGATTTAATTTGTGTAAATTCACACAGGTAACATGGGGCAGAATGGGGATCAAATGGGGATCTGTCTGATTCCAGACACCACACCCTTTTCCCCAGACCTCTCCTCCCTGGAGCCTTCTACACTGTCTGAAGAGGAAGGGTCCTGATTCAACTGTCTTTTAACACACTGAGAAACTGAGGCATATAAAGATTAAGCAAACTTCTCAGCAGCAGCTCCAGGAGCAGGGGATTCCCTGCCCAGGGCAAGTTCGGTATCAATTTGATGAGACCAAAGGAAGACAAGGGTGAAAGGCTGGGAATGAAAGGGCTTATTCTCACGGCTCAGTCTCTCCTCGCTCAGAACCCTGGCTGCTCAGCTCTCTCCTGCCGCACTCCCCACTGGCACTGGGCCACACTACCACACCACGGGGAACTCTGTGGTCGGGGCCCTGGTGATGGGCAGGTCCCCAGTGACTGGCAGGTGCCTGACGAAATACATACCAGGAACAGAAGGGAGGAGAGAATGCCAGTCCCCTGGACTGGCAGCCCCGTGACTGCAAATATGCCCTTATATACACAATAGGCACTATTAAGGCCAGGCAGGAATCCTGGTCATAAAGTTCCATCTTTCCCACACCAGCTCACAGGGTGATCAGGGGTGGAGACATGACAGGGACCTGACTCAGAAGGCTCCCATAGACCCAGATCTTCATGTCTGTCCTCAGTGAAAATCTGGCTTGTGGCTCCTACCCACCTTTCTGCCTGTCTGTCCATCCCATCACCAAGTCTGAGATCTCTGCCTTCATACCACCCTCAGCTTACTTGACCTCTTGGACTCTGACAGCCATGTTGGGCCTGTTTCCCCAGTTCAGACCTAAGAGCAGGTGACACCTTTGTCCACCCACTATGATCCCAGTCTGATAGGTCCCTCCTCACCGCCTTCATACTTAACAGCTACTCATTCATTCACAACTAACGGTCCAGATACAACCTCAACAGCAGACACTGTGTGAGGTTGCTGGGAATATGAAGATAAATAACAGAATCCTTGCCCTCAATGAGCTTGAATTCTACCAGGAGGCAAAACATGGGGAGATGATCACAGAACAATGGGTTCTGTTGGCTTCCTCATACTGCTTCCACCACTTGAAGGACTCTCTGCCCTTCTTGCAGACAAGGTGAGATGTTTGCGTTTTCAAAAAACCTTGCTGGCTGTGCTGTGGAAAGAGGATTAGAGGGGATACAGAAAGTGCTGCCAGGCCATTTACGAAGCTAAGAGAATGAGGCAGGCAACAGCAGATGAGCAACCCGGCAAAGGGAAGCAGAGCAGGGATAGAGGGAGGACAATGAGGATGGGAGGCATTAAGATCGAAGGAAGAGTGAATAGAGCTTGGCGACTAGCTGGCGGAGGTGAGAGGTCACGTAACAAACTGGTAGTAGTGACGGGCTTGGTGGCTACACTCAGGTTTGGGCCTGGGACATAGAAGGTGAGCTGAATTATATGCAGAGCACTAAGCCTTCAGCAAATGCAGAACTTTGACCAGCTAATAGGAATCTACTGAAAAGAAAAAGAAATAATTACCACGAAGCTGCCGTTGAATACATCCTGGGCTCATTGCTCTGACTGGCCTGACCCCTGAGATGCAAGACACTGTCATTGTAAGTGAGAAGGAGGAGGTTACTCTGGGATTAAGAGTCACACAATCCGAATGTTTCAGGCTTTTGTCAAAGACAAAAGAAAAGGGCGTACTTAGTGTTTAACTAGAATTGTATTAAATTTCTTTTTAAACACAAAAACCATGCATCTCAAAATATAATGACACCTAAGAAACAGGTTGCTGCTGCCTCGAAGTGCAGAGACTGACAGGTTACAAACACTTGTGCACAGATGGAGCATCATGAGAACCTTCAAAAGCCCTTTCATGCTTGCAGGAGGAGCCATGTGTCCAGCCTGTTTCCCTCCAGTTTGGACCTAAATGGAGAAAGTCTTTGTTCACCTTCTGGGATCCCCATCTGATGGATTCCTATTCACCACCTTCCACACTTAACTGCTTCTCCCTTGTTCACAGCTAGATGTCCATATAAAACCTCTGTAGCTGATACCGTGTGGGCTGCTGCTTCAACTCCTCTAAGCCTCCCCCTTCACATCTGTTAAATGGGAACACACTAGTGCCTCCCTTTCCCGCAGGGGGGCTGTGACGAGTCAATGGGATTAAGCATGCAAAGCCTTTTCTACAGCAGCTCATGTGCAGTAAAAACACAGCAAGCACTGTACTCATTGTTTCCAGCCCCCTGCAGCCTCCTGATGGTAAGCCCAGCCTTAATTCATGGTGGACGTAGTCTTGAGAGGATGGGCAAGGAGGGTGCCTGCTCTAAGGAGTCTCATAAGCAGCAACAATGCAACATGTGCACCAGGGCCCAGGTGAATTTCTGCATGGGGAGGAATACAGCAGAGAAGAGAAAGGGTCAGCAAAGAAGAAAAGAGCAACGCTCTCTAGCAAGGGAATTGTTAGGTCTCTTCAGACACCCTCTCAGGGAAGGGAGGCAAAGACTGTCTACACACTCAGAGGCACATACACAGACCAGAGGCCAGGGCTCTACCAATGACCCTTGTAAGCTTCATCTCAGAAAGTGAGCCGGTGTCACTCTGAGGTTGTCAGCTTATCTACTGCTGTGTAAACCACCCCAAAACCTAGTAGCAAAGTCCACAACTAGTTAACATTCTCACAGATTCTGGGGGTAAGGAACACAGATGGGGCACAGAGGGGATGGCTTGTTTAGGCTCCATGATGTATGCAACTTCATGCTGGGAAGTTTCAAATGGCCAGAAGTGACTTAGAATCATCTGAAGCCTTCTTTTCTTCACATGTCTGCACCTTGATGGGGATGATTGGGTGGCTGGGCTCATCTGGGATGTGCAGCAGGGGGCCTTTGCAGCAAGCTAGATACAGGATTCTAGCTGAGAAGATGGAAGCCACATGGCCATTATGATCGAGTTTCAAAAGTCACATGGTGTCACTTCTGCCATATTCAATTTGTTGAAATAGTCCCAAACTGATCCAGATTCAAGGCTCAAGGACATAGACTGCATCATCTCTAGATGGGGGAAATGTCAAAGAATTTACATCTTGTTTTGAAACCTCCGTAGAGGGGCTGTTCTAAATGCCTCTCAAGGAGCTCAACAATCTTTGAAGTGGGGTTGGCTGAATCTTCCAAATGCCACGGAATTTAAGAACTCAGAGGATGTTCGGGGACTTTGTCCCTCTACACTTGAGAGCTGATGGCTCTAAGACCGAGGAGAGAGGTGAGGAAGTGAGCTTGCTTGCTTAGAACAGATAGGGATATTGAGGCCGTGAGCAAAGGCACACCCCATAGATAATGGGACACTTGGGTTTGCAAGCATTCATGATACTAAGGAGAATGTGGATCCCCGAAGTACATGGATAAAATGCACAACTCACTTTAGCCTTTTGTTTTAATCTTTTCACCCTCTTTCTTGTCATTAGTTGTAGGATACAGTCAGGGGCCAACAGACAATGAAAAACAAAGTGATGTGAAAAGGGTGTGGACCAGCTCAGCTCTGGGACATTCTCATTGCTACTCCTTTTAAAAGTGACCCCAGGGTCCACAGAGAAGGGATTGCTCATGAAACCAGACCCAAACTCAGGCTCTTTGTAGCATACTGACCAAGAGAGACAGATGGCTATGTTTAAGTTAATTTGAGGTAAATTTCATAAAGTGAATTGAATCCACTTCAACTAATACTTGTGTTTCTCTTAGAAAAGTCTAATTAATAAACACCTCTAGATACGCTGAGGAGGGTAGACAGACAGCTTGGACATTCGGAATCAAGATACTGGTGACCAGGGCTTGCAAGCCAAGCAAGGTGTTCCACATGGGTCCTAAAGAGAGCTTTTCCTTGTTCAAGCAGGCTGCCCTTTATACCGCAAACTAGAGAGGGACTAAGGAAAGTCTTCATAAACCATTTAGTGTTGTTAGTTCTCAGAACTACAGTGAGGTTCATCTTCCTTAGAGATGAGGATCCTGGCTTATTCTAGAAGTTACATAAGAGGGATTATATGCTCTATAGTCTTGCAATATCTCCCTAGCCTTCACCATTCCTAGAAGATCCTAACTACCAGCATCCCCATCAGACCACATGATCTTGAGGGCTGATTCCGGGCCATTCATTCATCACTGATCCCCACAGAGTTTGACAAAGGGACAGACACACAGGAGGAGCTGGATTGAGCAAAATGTCTTTGCTGGGTGATTGAATGTGAAAGTTCCTGGCACAGTGGGTAATCAGTGACAGGGAGTTGAACCCGAGTATTCATTTACTGATGGAATCCTTGCATTTTGAGTTATAAAAGGCATTTATACTTTTAAGGGGTAACCTGGACAAAGACGGGGTGGGCCAGAAGAGGAAAGAGGAAGCTAGAATAATGAGCCCAACCTTGCAATTCTCTCACTACTAAGGCAGAAGCCCCAGGAGGCAGGCAGTGCAGGAAAAAGAGCTTGCCTTAGTGTTTTGGGAGAGAAAAGTTTAAATGCCAATAATTATCCTCTAGAGGCTGAATGTCCCCAGTCTAAGGGCGCCAGGGGAGAATATCCCAGTCTTTCCCTAAGTACAGAGGGAACACTTTGGTTTTGCGTTACAGACTTTGAGGCTATAGTCATTAAAGTCTCTATTTAACTCTTTCTGTAGCTCCAGAAAATACCGGTTTCTGATTTAGTTTTCTGTATGGAAGAGCAATTCTCATCCCATCTCTTCCTATCGGTATTAAAATTTTCTAAACAGGGAAAATAATCGAAAAACATGGAATGATGTGCATGTGTGTGTGCATACATCTACACAGACACATATACGTACACACACATGCACAGGATATTACATCCTGGCAATGGCTGTATTTATAATCTTCCCTGAGTGGACATAGGGATTCTTACATCTATGCATTCCTTCAGTAGATTTGGCTAAGCACTGACTACATTCGAGCTATAATGTCACCTGCTAGGGTGACAGAGATGAAGACATAGTACCTGACCTACAAGGGGTTTCCGATTGGAAGTGAAAATAAAAAGGAAATTGGAAAACATGGAAATGTGTGTAGGTTCATGGGGAGAAAATCCTTGAGTGTTTCCAGAGGTCATAAAGCTCACATGGCTCTTTCCTGTGTCCCAAGAACTCAGGAAAGTTGTGTTGAGAGTGAAGTGGCATCACTTCTGGTAATTTTGTTGCCACCAACGGTGTCACGTAAGCTGAGTGTGGCCCCTACACTCAATAGAAATACAACTCCTTTCTTCACCTTCCACCCTGATTCTACAACCTGGTTAGATAAAGCACTCTTGGTGCTAAGCCTAAAGCACAGAGGAAAGAAGTAAGTTTGCAGCCATGTAGACCTTCCTTCATGTTATTCTACCCACTGGAGCCTCAACAGAGAATTTGAACTCTGAATCTCAGTTTCAACAACCTGAAAATAACAATACCAACCTCATGGGATTGCTGAATTAGATACAAACATATACCAGTGCCTGAGGCCCAGTGTGTGTTTAGTCATGTTAATTGGCTATTTTCCATTTATAAATGTTAGTCTTATTATTGCATTTTTTTTATAATTATATGATGCCCAAAATGTCAATGAGTTGAAAATAAAGGTATTAGACTAAACAGACAACAGAAAACATAGCGAAATGAGTTCCAGCCTGAAACCTTAAAGGCATCCTGGGCTCAGCTTCCTGGGTAAAGAGATCAGCTATCAATAGTCATTTGTGATTAAAAATTGAATCACTTGCAAAACAATCGGTAAAAGGGTGATAATTTTTCATGCTCAGGAAAGATGACCCATTTGGGGCTTCAAAATTAACAGCAAGAAATAGTGCTGTCAATATGATACCAACACAGCCTATAATTAATCAGATCCCAACCCCTTTGTCTGCCGGGAAATCTCTGAAGTGTGTTCTAGGCACCTTAAAAGATAAAGGTTGACCTTGCCCCACTTGCCTAATAATAATTTATAGATGTGTAAACATTTACCACAACAATTACAGGTCAGCCTAATGAAATTCCAGGAGCACAAGTCACGAAAGACCTGAGTGTGCATCATAAATTCAGAATCAATCCTGCAGGCTGGGTTCTGCAAATAAATTAAAGTCAAGGCAAATCCTTTCAAGAGCAGACCCTTTCCCAGGGCCAGAGGATTGGGGGTTTTGTGGTCTGACTTCCTTAAAGAATATGGACATGTGTGTGCCAGGTTTTGAGTGCTAACTCTGCAATGTTCTTATCTTGGAATCCCTTAACCTTTATGAACCTCTGTTTTCTCATCTATAAAATGGGTGGGTGAGAGAGGAGCTTCCTTGAACAGTTGTTGCTGTGAATATAAACAATCCATTCATTCATTCATTGACAAGTACTTACTCATTACCTTCCATATTCTAGAAATCCAGTGTATAACACAGTAGCTGACTCTTGGTAGACATGAAATATATGGTGGCTGTGATGTACTCGATTTATCACTAACAACTAGCATAATCATTATTGGAAATTTATTCCTTAGGGGTTTTATTAGGACTGTAACAAGTTTACTCCTTAGGAAGTTAGAGGACTAGAAGACAAATATGATTCTGAGAAGTAGGAAGTTACTAGTACCTATCCTGAATCCCCAGGAGACTGGTGCTGGTGTTTAAGCAAGGAAGGACACGAAGAAAAGTTCTCTCTTGGTTCACACAAATGGAATTGGTGAGCGGGAAGAGGCTGACAGGAGCTGATGGTTTCTCCCATGCCAGTCCTTTGCTCCAGATGCACATAAACCACATCACTCGCGCCTCACAATAATCCCATTGAGCTCACTATTGTTATCCCCATTGAACTAGCAGGCAATTGAGATTAAGAGGTTAAAACCAAAGAAATAGCAATAAACAAAAAAGGCTTTTTGTTATAAACTAACGAATTTTGGGGTTAGCTATGAGGACAAACAACCCCCAAATTCGACTCTCAAGTCCCAAGGGCTCTGTGACGACAGGAGAAAGATTCCAGTGTGCATAAAGACCCAGAGCCCAGAGCTAGGGAGAGTGTGTGAGCCATCCTGGCAAGGACATCCCCCTCTGAGAGCAGGACAGGGCCAGCACCTGCTGACCTCCTCTCCGAGGCTCTGGGTGGGACAGAGCCCAGAGCACAAAAGCTACCCTGCCTGTTTCTCCCCCCTGCAGTGCACTCAGATGTCACCCTAAATCATGAGCAGGAATATTCAGGAAAATAACTGCCTCATCTAACACCTCATGGGCTGCCCTTGTGTCTGCTTTTAGCAAAACCTGATCCTATTTTTTTTTTAAAAAAGCAAATACAAGTGCCCAGAATGCCACACTCAAGTAACACTTTGTCTCTGATTAATTCTAAATGTGACTATTCAGTATGTATACGTTTCTTTTCCTTAAGTATAAACCCCATTTGTGAAAGATTTGTTCTGGCTGATTGCTTGGCTACAAATATCATCTGTGATTTTTTTCATCCTCCCTTGTTACATAAAAGAATCAAGTTCAGACCTCTAATTCTGAAGATACTTTGGGGTACAGAATCTATGCTCTGATCAGTTGATCTATGTCCTAGGTAATCCATACCTATTTCAAGCTACCCAGATTTAGGGTAAAGGAAATGTCCCCCAGTTTAGACCAGTGGTAAAAAGTCAAGTTTATGAGGCAGACCTCCAGAGATAAAACTCCAATAAGTCCACTGGCTTCTTGTGTGATCGTTGACGAGTTGCTGACCTCTTTGTGCTCCAGTCACTCATACATCATCAGAGTTGTGAGGATTTAAATTAAGTATTTATACAGAGCACTTAAAACAGTGCCTGACACATATTAAGTCCCCAGTAGATATTAGCTAGAACGATCACTGCCCTTGCAGAAGAGGGGGGAGGCAGCTCACGTGTCTTCCTCGGCAGTTTGCTCAGCTCTTCTCCTAAGCTGTTGGCACCCATCTCTGTTTCTCAACCTGTTATACTGAAACAAAGGCTGAGCACCTCCTAAGTGTCAGGTACCCTGCTATGAACTTTACAAGCAATGTCTCACAATAGCGCTCAGGAAGGGGCACAGCTGTGTGATTCCCATCACACAGGGAGGCACAAAGAGGTGACTGGGCAGGTCTAGAGCCTAAACGGCTCAGCCCCCGGCTCTGCAGACTCTGAACCACTACTTTGCAAATACCCTGCCAAGCCTCCATCCCCTCTGACCCAGTTCAGGCAGGCTGCTGACATATGGGGAAAACTTAGAGAAGTGACATGCTTCCCCCACTCAGGCACAGTGAGTCCCCAGGAAGGAATAGGGAGAAGAGAGTCCTGGAAGGCTGCCCTGTTTCCTCCAGGGCAAAGGGAAAGCAGATGATGGGAGCCAGCAAAAAAACAGTGATAGACCCCTGTGTGGTTCACTGTTGTTATCCCCATTGAACTAGCAGGCAATTGAGATTAAGAGGTTAAAACCAAAGAAATAGCAATAGTTCAGACCTCTAATTTTGAAGATACTTTGGGGTACAGAATCTATGCTCTGATCAGTTGATCCATGTCCTGGGTAACCCATACCTATTTTAAGCTACCCCGATTTAGGGTAAAGGAAATGTCCCCCAGTTTAGACCAGTGGTAAACTGTGTGGTTCCATTTATAAGAGGTTCACAAACAAGGCAAACATCATTGGAACAGAGTTAGCCCATGGATAGCAGAGACTGAATGGAAAGAGACGGACAGAAGTTTCTGGAGGGATGAAAATGAAAATGTGCTTTATCTTATTGGGGCATTGGCTGCGTGGTGATTTGTCAACAATCATTGAATTTCGTTTCACTGTGTATGAAGTTTAACCTCAACTAATAATAGTTTTTAAAAAGAGGCAGAGCTGAGAAGGGTACAGTGGGGAGAGGATGGCAGGAGACCATTGGAGGGAGGCAGCAGGGATGGGGGTGGTGGGCGTACATGGCTGCGCCACTGGACGGCCTGTCTGGCTGGAAGCCCCGGGAGGACTCAGCCCAGCTGTCTGACAGCCTGTGCTTTGGGGGTCTCTAGTTGCTCATGCTGCCTCATCAGCACCCTCTCTCACTCCCTGGTCCAGCCCCCGGTCATATCACCTTGGCAGAGCTGAAGGGGAACTCCCACAAGTGTGCAGAAGAGGCCCAGCGCATGGATTCCCCTCAATGTCTCCCTTTGTTAGCTGACGCCCATGTTATGGGAGGGGCCCCCAGAAGCTACACAAGAGGCAGGGCAGAGCGCCACCTGTCTTCCCTGCAACCTAAGGACCAGGACTGCACCCTCCCGGGTGGGTTTTCTGGTCAAACTGGGACAAGATGATGTTGATACCAGCCCCCCTCCATCATCATTTACACCATCAAAGGATCTCTGGAGACCTCTTGAGTGCTCAATTTATTTCCACTGTGATTTTAAGTCATTTAACATATATTGTCCTCTACCTCCAAGGCCTCACCCAGCCACCTGTGTCTAGCCACGCTTGTCACGGGGAGTCATGGAACCAAAGCCTGTGAAGCCCCGCCTCACCTCCATGCTTCTGCATCTGCTGTTCCTGTGCCTACGGTATGTTTCTTCCTCATCTGCCCAGAAATTTCCTGATTCATTTCAAGACTGGTATCCCAGTGTTTGCAAACGCACCCAACGGTGCTGACCGCTGCTTCCCGTCCTCCCAGCTTGTCTGCTCCACCCAGCAGGACAGAAATAATCCTTCTCATCTTACCCTCCAACATGAAGGGATGCGGTGAGTAACCAGTACATGTTTGTTATGGACAGAGGACACATGCATACAAATAAATAAAATGGTGCTGGTAAAGATCTTCCTAATTCCGGGTCTGGGGCCCCTCCTAGGAACACCCTCCTGGCTGGGGTCGGGGCAAGTGCACATCCCCTCATCACATGGCTGCCATCCCCCAGGCCGCCGGGGCTGCTGAGGGCAAGACCTCTTGACCCCACAGGGGCTCGGAGCAGGCCAGCCTGGTCCTCCAACGGCAGCAGCTGCAAAGAGCAGGATAATGATCTCATGGGGGGAAAGGCAGTCTTTCTTCCGTCTGCAGTTTACATGGCTACATTTCTCTGTCAGGACTTTTTTCTACTTTCTTTCTTTATATTAATTCTAAACTCCTACATAGAGAGGGGACCAGAGTGAGCGGTGACCTTGTTAAACACTGGAATTCTAGGCCTGTGCTGGGGACCTGGAGCAAATAAATAGGCTGACCCAGAGGGTACACGCCCCACCTCCAAGTGCAGGGCCTGCTGCCCAGGATACCAGGAAGGCCTTGAGGCAGGGTTGCCATGGCAACGGAGCTGTCACTGGCCCAGGGCCTTGCTGGGTAAGCACAAATGGATGGTTTGCAAGATCCCTCTTTCCATTTGACGATTACCACTAATTTGCAATTAGCTGGAGGAAAATTGGAGATGGAGGAAAAGGAATTGCTCCTTTCAGCAAACAACCACAACCACAGAAAACTGACTCTCCTGAGTTATGGCAGAGAGGAAAGACAACTTGTCACTGTAAAAGATCACAGGCTTTGGAGCTGGATAGAAGGACTGAACTCTGGTTCTCTCATTTCCTGGCTGTGTGACCTCGGGGAAGTCTCTTAACCTCTCTGGCTTTGCTTTCTTCAGCTATATACCTCAGCTGCGAATCCACACCTGCATAGTTAGTGGGAAGGTTAAGTGAAATAATAGCAGTGAAGTCCAAGGCACATGCAAGCACTTGCCATTCTCTTTAATTATCCAACTCACTCATTTCACTGATATATTTGTTAGGTACCTCTCTGTAGCTCCTCACATCAGAAGCCCATAAGCAGCCATCAATTGCAGTCCTGTCTGCCTACAGCCCCATGGGGCCCCTCAAATTGGCCACCTTCTCCAGGAAGCTTCCCAGGTCCCATCATCACCTTCCTCTCTGCATTCCTGCCAACTGGTGTCAAGTCTCTCTCTTGACCCTCGGTGTCAGATCACCCTCATTCCTCGCTAAGTCTAGGTGTCCCTGAGCTCTGAGTTCTTCCAGAACAGGGCCTGGGCCACTCATCTCTGAGGTCCCACCCCAGGACTACCGTGTAGAGTGGGCACCAGATCACTGACCCGCCAGGGCAAACAGGCTTGGGCGTCTGGAAGAGAGTGAGCTGCTGCCTCTGCCTTGAGGGCTCTCCTCCCCCTTGCTGAGGAGGCTACCCACACATCAGCATTCAAGTCCACGTCCACAGTGCACATACATGGGAGAGGGTTCCTCTCTTGCTTTCTCTTTCTGTGTGTCCAACCCATTCCAAACCATGAGAAAGCAGAGAGCTAGTCCAGAGGAGAGAGGCGCTGGAGGGTGTCTAACAAGCCTGTTACCCCTCAACCCCCGAGTGTATGTCATCGCCCTAGCAGCATGGACTACGCCCAAGCCCTGCCTTTCACTAACCATGTGATCTTGCACAAATTGTTTCTTGAAGCTGCAGTTTATTCATTTGCAAAACTGAATAATGATGATTTTGGTATTTCTAAGGTACATCTCTACTGTCCAAATCTGACCTGCAGGGCCAGGAGTCAAAACTCTTCTCTTTCAAAAATCGAGACACGAACCAGCAGGTGCAGCAGGAGCTTCACAAGGACAGAGAGGAGAGCCCAAGCCTCCTGGCCTGCATGAGCCGGACAGTAAACCAGGAGGAACCCGGCCCATCATGCTGTAGACCACGTTGGCAGCAGGAACAATGTGTCTGGCAATGTTTCCAGCTCACCTTCTCATTAGGATGGATGGTGTTGGCTAATGAGGAATTATTCCCCCAACTTGTAAGCTACAAGTAATTATGAATTCCATTACCCAGCAACTTGGCCGGGATGCCTCCTGGCTCACCCTCAGACAAGCAAAGTCCCACCCAGCAACAGAGGCACCTGGGAAAGAGAACAGTTAATTGGGATGGAAGGCTGGCTAATTAAGTCTCTCACCAGTACCAAGCTACGCTCCCACCAGCATGCCTTACTCCTCTGTGGTGTGAGAGTGGCAGGGTGGGAAGAGGGCAGAAAGGCACCACCATGCTGCAACAACTGCTCCACTGTGGGGCCCTGGAGAGGTGACTCAATCTCTCTGAGCTCCATTCACCTCCCCTATCAAATGGGAATGATACTACTGTATGGGAAGAAATGTGCGGAAGCAGCTAGAGAGGGCATCTGCCCAGTACTCCTGAAGATGGACACTGGCCACCATCATTGACAATGACCTGTCATCATCCCCATAGCAGCAGTTCCCAGTCCACCAATCTTGGAGGCTTACCATTCACCATTTCATTTAATCCTCAAAATAATGGATGAAGTATTCTTATAAGCCCTCATGATGCTCAGGATTGCCAATGATTATGCCACTTCTTAAACGCTCAAGAAAGACAACATCTGGATGCAGCCCTTCCAGCCCCAGAGCCTGTATTCCTAACCCCACCCCACACTGCTTCCATTCATCTAGACCACTTACCGAATCTGAGGAACCCTTGGGGGGCCTTGGAGGTGCATTTTATGGTAATAATTTAATAGCATTACAGATTAGGTACTATAAGTCCTACTTTAGATTGTTTTCTTTTAATCAAGATCACAGGGTATAGGGCATATGAAGGAGTATTTTGTACATGTCACACCAGGGTGTGACCAATCTCTGATTAATGCTGAGGGTTTAGCTAAAGTTGACTCTCCTAAATAATTCAGCTGCCACTAGAATTCTTTCATCAATACCTCTCACCACTGAGCACCAACTAATAATGGCATTTCCGTCCAGGTGTGGCTGTCTAAAGTCGAGCAACCATTGATGAAATGGGTTGGGCCTAGAAATGTGGTCTCCCTACTCACGGCTTATGAGCAAACCTTCTCTCCCATCGCACTTCACCTCAGCCTTCTAACAAAGAGTCAAGCTTCGCGGGCCACGATGGTTCACTATCAAGGCATAGGTTTTAAGATTCACGCTTCCTAGAAGAACCCTCAACTATACAGTTTGCTCTTTAACGAACATATACTTATTAAACACCTGCCATAACCATGCTCTTCCACCCTAACTGGGCCTGTAGAATCACCCAGCAAGCAGATATAAGTGAGTAGCTAAATGCCAGCCCTGTTCTTTTCAATCAAAATCTCAGAGACGAAGTCTGAACATGCTTTTAAAGAGTAGGTGCTCAATAAATATTTGTTTAATGAATCTATAGCAACAACAGCTGCTGCTTCTTGGGGTAAGACTGCCTGATACTGCATAGATCCTGGCTCCACTACTTACGAGTGCTATGTGACCTTGGATATGTTTCTTGAGCTCTCCGTACCTTAGTTTACTCCTTTGTAACAAGGGCAGGGTAATAATACCAGATTAACGTTTTTTGAAATATAATTCACATATCTTATGATTCATCCATTCAAAATGTACAGTTTAATGTCTTAGTATAATCACAGAATTATACATCCATCACAATTTTAGAATGTTTTCATTACCCTAAAAAGAGACCCCATATCCCTTAGCTATCACTTCCCCAGCCATTACTTTCCCAGCCCACTCCCATTCTTCCAACCACTAATCTATTTTCTTCTGTACAGATTTGCTTATTCTGGACATTTCACATAAATTGGAGTCATGTAATATGTTGTCCTTTGTGATTGGCTTCTTTTTTCCATGTTGTATTACTGAATATATTCCATTATATGAACATACCATACTTTGTTTATCCATTCATTGGTTGATGGATATTTGGCATTCTTTTATGTACTTAACTGACCATTTATATCTGTCTATTATATTTAAATGTCTTTCAGATCTTTTGCCCATTTTTAATTGGGCTGTTTGTCCTTTTGCATCTTAGTTGTAATCATTCTTTATATATTTTAATGACAAGTCCCTTTTAATTTTGATGTATCCAGTTCATGTATTTTTTTCTTTTGTTACTTGTGTTTTGTGTGTCATACCTAAAAATCCACTGCTTGAACCAAGCTCATGGAGATTTACAGCTATATTTTCTTCAAAGAATTTTATAGTTTTAGTTCTTACTTAATCTATTTGAGTTAATTTTTGTATATGGTGTGAAGGAGGAGTGTCCAACTTCATTCTTTTGCATGTGGATATCCTGTTTTCCCTGAACCATTTATTGAAAAGACTATTCTTCATCCCACTGAATGGTCTTGGAATCCTTTTATAAACCAAGTGACCATAAATGAAAGAGTTTATTCTGGACTTTCAATTCTCTTCCATTGATTTGAATGTCCATTCTTATGCCAATTCCACACTGTCATGATTACCACAGCTTTATGGTAAGATTTACACTTGGGAAGTACAGGTCCTCCAACTTCATTATTTTTCAAAATTCTTTTGGCTACTCTGGGTACCCTGAATTTCCATATGAATTTTAGGATTAACTTGTCACTTTCTGTAGAGAAGTCAGCTGAGATTTTAATAGGAATTGCATTGACTCTGTTGATTACTTTGTGTAGTATTGCCATCTTAAAAATATTAAGTCTTTTGATCTTTGAACACAGGATTTCCATTGATTTAGGTCTGTAATTTGTTCCCACAATGTCTTCTTGTTTCCAGAGTATAAGTTTTGTACTTTTTGCTCTATTTATTCCTATTTCATTCTTTTTTGATGAATGAAATCTGTTCTTAAGCACAATGTTGTATAGACGCGGTACGAGAAGACATCCTTGTCTTTTTCCTGCTTTTAGGGAACACAGTCTTTTACTATAAGAACTTAACTGTGGGTTCTGCAAAGATGTCCTTTATCAGGTTGAGGAAGTTACCTTCTGTTCCTAGTTTGTTGAGTGCTTTTATCAAAAAGTGGTGTTGAATTTTGTCAAACACTTTCTCTGAATCTTTGGAGATAATTGTGTGGTTTCTGTCATTTATTCTATTATTTGGTGTATTAAATGCACTGACTTTAGATGTTGAAATAACCTTGCATTCCTGGGATAAATCCAACTTAGTCATAGTGTACAATCCTTTTTATACACTGTTGGGTTTGATTTGATAGTATTTTATTGATGATTTTTACATCTATAATCATAAGATAGTGGTCTATAGTTTTCTTTTCTTGCGTGGTTTCAGTATCCAGGTAATACTCAACTGATAGAATGAGTTAGAAAGTGTGCCCACTGCCTCTAATTGTTGAAAAAGTATGTGAATAATTGTTACAAATTCATCTTTAAATGTCTGCTAGAATTTACCAGTGAAGGATGTTCCATCTAAAATCCTATGCTTCTCTTTGTGGGACAGTTTTGATTATTAATTCAATCTCTTTACTTGGTAGAGATCTGTTTAAACCTTTTTATTTCTTCTTGAGTCAGTTTTAGTAGTTTGTATCTTTATAGGAATTTGTCCATTTACTCTAAGTTACCTAGTTTATTAGGACACGGTTGTACAGACTCTTCCCTTATACTTTATTTTTATATTTCTGTAAGGTTAGTAGTAATAGCCTGCCATTCATTTTTTTATTTTCATCTTCTTTTTTCTTAGTTAGCCTACTTAGTAGTTGGTCAATTTTGTTGATCATTTTGAAGAACCAACATTTGGTTTCATTGGTTTTTCTCTACTATTTTACTATTCTGTTTAATCAGTGTCCACTTTTTACTCCTTACAAGTCCCTTCTTTCTGCTTGCTATGAGTTTAGTTTGCTCTTCATTCTTCAGTGTCTTAAGATGGAAGGTTACATTGTTAATTTGAGGTCTTCCCTTTAAAAATAGGCATTTACAGCTACAAATTTTCCTCTAAGCCCTGACTTGGCTGTATCCCCTAGGTTTTAGTATGTTGTATCTTCATTTTCATTTATTTCAAAGTAATATCCCTTGGGATTTCTTCTTTGAGCTACTGGTTATTTAGTTGCATGCTGTTTAATTTCCACATATTTGTGACTTTCCCAAATTGATTTCTGTTATAAATTTCCAATTCCATTCCATTATGGCCAAAGACCATACTTTGTATAATTTCACTGCTTTTTTAACTTATTGAAGATTGTTTATCTTCCAAATCGTGTGGTATATTCTGGATATCTGTGTGTACTTCAGAAGAATGTATTCTGCTGTTACTGAGTAGAGGGTTCTATAAATATCTGTTACCTTAACTTTATAGTCAAACTGAAGACAAATTGCAATGGTCAAGAACAGGTACTTAGAGCTCATAAAAGTCTAAAGTAAATCTTGCAACCACTATTCACTGGCTGGAGTCCTTCAACAAGTTCTGAACCTCCGCATGGTCTGTAACATGGTGATTATGATGGTTTCTCCTCCAAAACATCATTATGAGGATTAACTGCAATAATGCCAGTAAATTTCCTGGCACCCAGGGATTAGTCAGTAAAAGTTAGCTGTTGTTAATGCTATAATGATAATTATTCCTATGGTTAGCTAAAGGGAGAAGATGTGTATTAACATATTTACTAGGGAATGCAGTAATGCACAGGAAGACAAGATCCCCTGACTCGAGGGCCGCCAGAGGCTTCCTGGGAAGTGTGACATTTCCACAGGACCTTGAGAAAGGCAGAAAGAAGGCAGATGGGCAGGGCATGACTGGCCTAGTGAAAGCAGCACCAAGGCAGGCAAGTGCTTAAACACAAGTAATGGGAAATGTGCCACAGTTCCCTCGTCAGTGCAGCTCTGGCTGCCTTTGACATGTACGCTAAACTCAAAGCCCTGTAAAACTGAAAGTACCTCAATAAAGGACGAACAGATGGCTGCAGGTACAACAGAAAGGAGCTCTTTCACAAGGCAAGAAGCTACATTCCCCCCTCCCACCCCACCACTGAAGAGTTTATTTAGAGCCCATCTGCCTGAAGCTAAAGCTCTGTAGGGGGCACGGGGTTGGGTTGGGCAGGTAACATCCCGTGAAACTAAAAGCTCTCTTTAGTTCTGTGCTAAGGCAAGAATAGAGATTTCCTCAGCCCAAGGCTGCCATGGCATCCCGTGGGTCTGGACTAGTGGCAAAGGAGTGCACAACAGAGCTAAGCTCTAGGGGAAGGGGCAGGAAGGTGCTAGGACCCCACATCCTTCAGCACTGCCCTGGGGAATGGTGGACTGTTAGATATGGTCTCCTGCCGCACCTTATCAACTCTGCTGCTGTGATCACCCTCAAAGAGCACCCTAACCTCCCAGGTGAGGAAGATAAGGGAATCAGAATGAGAGGCACCTGCATATGCACCCACCTTCTGAGACAACCCCCCCTCCAGCCTACTCTGCACTGGGTTTGATGCTCAGCAGTTTCACAACCAGGACACACCCATGTCTTTGTTTCCTCCTCCTAAAAGTCTATATGATGGTCATTCTTTTCCAGGATTTATAGAATCCAGCTGAGGCTCAAAGAAGCAAGCTTACCTGCCTAGGGTCACAAGGTCATAAGTGAGAGAGCCTAAAGGTACACCCCTACAGCACTGTCCATACTTTTCATTTAGGAACATGGGCCACTAGGCTGCTCAATGGGACTCCTGGAACACAGCAGGTGTGGCAAAGCAGAATCTCAGGAGCCATGTATGGCCTGTTGGCCTCAGATCATAGGCCCCCCCTTCAGAGTAATGGGGGAAATAAAGGGAAGGAGGCAGGGGTGGGAGGAAAAGGCCAGTGGCATGTGGCAAGTCTCACCAACAACCTCCAAGGAGCTGGGTAAGCAAAGCAGGGCCATCTTTAATGCCAGATCAGGATGGGGATGGTGCCTTGTCTCTATCCCTCTAAGGGGAGAGCCCAGTCACCAAGAATCTAGCTCCATGGAGTCAGAGGAAAGACTCAGGCTTGGGTTTAAGGCTCCAATCCACAAGAGGGGACTGGCAAAACCAAGAGGGTAGGATCAACATTAATTTGGCATCAACTATTCGGCAGAAGCTCTCATACCTTTCATTTCCCTATAGCCCCTGCTGCAACCCAGTAAGGGGTGATCTGCACCCCTATTTTATGCATGAAGGTGCTGCAGCTGTGATAAGCTAGTTGCCCAGAAGTTCCATGTCCCCTCCTTCTGTGGCACACTGGTGTACAATACTTCCCAGCACTGGACTTTTTGGCCACATGACAGCTCTAGCTGATGAAACTGGGCAAAAGGCATATAGGTCTCACACATACCCACAGTACCCTGTGTGGCGCCGCCAGCAGAGCTCAGGACATTTACAGGATTCCCAGCACGGTCGGTGATGAGTTGGTTCGTTTTCACCTCCAACAGGTGTGGCCGCCTTAGCTCCAGGGAAGTCAGCAGGATGACTCAAACCCCAGCCGCCTCCTGTGGGCCGCACAGTTCAGCATCTCTGGAGGCACCAGCCTAAGAGATACTTGTCTTCCTGCCTGCCTGCCTGCCTGGACACCCACTACAGGGCAGTGACATTTCATTTTGCACCGAGGCTCACAGCCAGCTGCACCGCACTGCAGGCCCCAGAGACCTGCCAAAGCAGTGGAAAAAGCGACAGCTGCCTGCTCAGGACCCTGAAGGCCATTTCTGCCACCAGAGTCCCAAACAGAGGACACGCCTGGCTTCCTAAAGCCCTCCCTAGGTTATTTGTTGGAGGTGTTATTTCTCTCCCTCTCGTGTGTCTCTGTCTCCCTCCCGTTGAGTATCTGTCTTTACCACTCACTCTCTAGAGGCGTTTGTCTGCTGGGAAAATAGCAGCTGACAGCAAAGGTCACGGTGACCAGTTCTGACTCGCTGCATACAAATGTGCCGTTTAGCGGTGGGACGGCAAAGAAGGACCGGCTCCTATTATTGATAAATCCTTGAATAGACTCTAATGTATCTTCATTTCAGGGAAAACAACTGCCTTCAAGGTTGCACCAAGAAAATAACGCAGGCGGCCTGGTGACGGATTCGAGAAGCTGGCATTTTCCCCAAGATTAAAAGATAATAACACTTCTATTAGGATCACTCCGCCACGCTGTATTGATCTCATCAGGGAAGCCACTGCAGGTCTAATATGAACAGACCGCGTTCTGGAATTAATCATGGGGGGTGTTATTACGGTTCATAGGGCGTTTCGTTCAAGCTGCATCGTTTGCAATATTTATGGCCCCGCTCCCCGGCCGTTATTAAGTGTGTGTGGGCCGCATGGAGCTCGGCCTGCTGGGTTAGAACACAAAGTCATTCTTCAAAAGTAAATCTTATCTAAACTGTGCACACAAAGCCAATTATGTTTTGATTTACATTTTAATTCTGCTGCAGAGGCCCGTGCTGGAGTGGGAGGGGCCAGAGACGGAGATCCGGAAGGACCTGCTCCAACGCGGGCCACCCCGCCGGGGACGCAGCCGCGGCCAAGCGCCTTCCCTTCGCCGATCCTCAGCCTCTGCATCTGCAAAGCGAGGGTGGTAGGACCAACCTGCCGGCGTGAGCATCAAGGGGACGATGATGCCAAGTATCCGACGTCAGACCTCCTAGGAAGGAGCAGGCAAAAATCTGTACCGCTCTTCTTCCGGAGACCAGCAGTGTTTCTTCTTTTCGGGAAGAACTTACCTAAAATTCCGTAGAGACCCATCTAGCTGAAGAAATCCAATAAAAAAAGCTGGACGTCTTTGTGATCCCAAACTTAAGATAAACACGTGAATATGCTTCATGGTCCATGGACACCAGTTCCTAGTTCACCAGTTCCCACCATCACCCATAGATCAGGGCCTGTATTTACACCACGATGTGGGGCAAACCACCAGCTTCTGGATGAAGAAGACTGTGTTGCACATCTCACTGAACTGTGGAAGTGAAATAGGGTTTGGAAGAGCTTGGTCCAGGGCCCACACAGCAGGGCACTCAGAAACTCAGGGCTTTATCATGAGGAGCTGGGGGAGGAGGAGCAAACAGTGGTCAACATACTAGTGATCACAGGAGGAGGATGGACCGGTAGCACTGGTAGCAAAACTAGCAGTCACATAAGTAAGAAGAACCACTAGCCCTAATGGTAGTAATAGCAGCAGTACCAGTACTGGCAGAGACAACAGGACTAACAGTGGTGGCGATGAAGGTAGTAAGGAAGTGTCCCAGCCCTGGTTATTACCACTTTTGTGATGCCAACCAAGTCCTTTTCGCCTCTCTGAGCCACAGACTCCCCATCTGTAAAATGGCCGTAAACACCTCTAACTCTCATGCCCTCGCCCCTATACAGTCAGATGTTGTAGCTGAAGCTCTGCCTGCCCACAGCAGGCTCAGAGAACGTGAGATTCTTTCCCCATCAGCCTCCGCCTGTTTCTAATCCCTTGCTTACTCCCAGCCCTGAGCTTCTGTCTCTGGCACTTCACGACCACGTGTCTGGAATTTGTCTTTGTGAATTGTTATAATGGGAAGAGCACTAGACCAGGAGTCTGAGTGGGGTTTGGTGCCAGATCAGAGCCCTGATACTTGTACCTTCACCCCAGGGCTGATGGAAAGACGAAATAAGGAGATGCAGTAAGTGCCCCACACAGGTCTGGCCACCACAGGCACTCAGTCCCAGAGGCTGCGAGAGAAAGGCTCTTCACACTGCAGGCCTCAGTTTCCCCATCTACACAATAGGAATCATATATGCTTTTTCTGTTTAACAGTGGCCACCAAATTAAAGAATTTGTTACCTTCTTGAGGACAGAGGGCTTCACAGTCTCTCCATTCACAGAGCTGATCTAATCCCTTGCATACAATAGGCATCCCATTAACCATTATTGTGTCAGTGAGGCCATTTAAGAATTACTTTCCACAGCATCCCGATTAGGAGGTCATGTGATGTCTTCCCCATGAATATCTGTAACATCAAAGAGTTCATCTTCCCAAGATTTAGCCCATTTCTTTCTTAAACAACTATATTTTCCTGATATGGAATTGAAATCTACATCTCTGTAACTGCTACCCTTTAATCCAGGCCAGGCCTTTGAAATTACATGAAACACTTTGATATGTTCCCCATTAGATTCCCTCTGTCTTCTTTTCCACTGGCTAGACAATACCTGTTTTTCAACTGTTATGCTCATGACACAGTTCATTCACTTACTGACCAGTTATGGGTGCAATTCAACAGGCTGCCCTGGAACCTGGGAACACAGCCATGGGTGACAGCAAGCCCTACTCTCAGAGCTCACGCCCCTGCTTACGAGTGAAGGGTCTTTAAGGACTTGGCCACCTTCTCAGCATACATCCTGGCTTCCCCTTTTAAAGTCCAGGCCCTGGACCTGAGCCCCAGCTACAAGCAGTCTGACCAGGGAGACACCCGGGCCCCGAGCCCAGCAACAGTATATAGAAAATATCCAGGAAGGTGTGTTGAAGGGATGTTCCCTAACTGGATATCACCTTCTTTCTTCTAAATATAGATGGTCACAAATGTCCTGGACTTGTAGGGAAAGCCAAGGGAGCAGCTGACCTGGACTGGGTCCCGCAGAACAGAAGCCAGGAGTTTAAGCGTCCAGACCAGTGACTAAGCTGGACCTGGAAGTGGGCCAAGCCAGGACACAGGAGGGCAAAGGCAAGGCCTGCTGGCCAGAGAGGAGACCGATGGGTGTCTGACCCCAGAAGGGCAGCTTGAGGCAGAAGGCCCTGGCAGGAGGCTGATGCCAGAACCCTAGGGTGGAGTAGCAGGTGGCCTGCTCTTGGAGCAGCTGGGGACAGGGCCAAAGAGCTAGTAAGGAGAGAGCAGAGAGTGCAAATCAAGTGTCCAAGCTGGAGGGAGAGGCTAAACCGGTAACTGGGATCCGGGTGGAATATGTAATGCAGGCCCGTGTTGTGGGTGAAAAGCCAGAGGAGAGGTCTGCAGCAGCCACCACCTGTGCTTCCTGAAACAAATAAGGGAACAGGAAAGAAAAGAACAAGTGAGGGGAGGGGGAGGAGGAGGGAAGAGGGCAGAAGGGAGGGTGGGCGGGAGGGAGGTGAACGATGGCACAATGCAATGTTGAGCATCAACCTTGCAAGCCCTTTAATAAACGTGTTATATTGATTAAGTCATCTTTACCATAAAATAGATTTGCATTTCCCTCCAGCCCAGGCTCCCAGCTCTGCAGCTTGAGAAACACCTTATAAATCCACAGCTCCTGTTGGCTTCCTAGGAAGCCCAGATAGCACTTCCCAGAGAACCTGTGTCTGGAAGACCAGCCACTTCCTGAGGTCCCCTGCTCTGGCCAGAACAGTCCCTCCGTGCAAGAAAAGTGTGCTCATCACATGTTCATTTTTTAGCTGAAAAAAACCACCAATTCAAAGTGCTTTACTACTTTGAACTACATATAGCATTATGGATTTTGAAGAACCGCGCAAGAAAACATCACTTAAACACACATAACGCTGGCCTCTCCCACCCTCCCACCCGACAGGGAAATAGCTGGCTAAGGGCCCAGAGACCAGAAGGGTTTTCCAACATATCATTAGAAGCACACAGGGGCTACCATTAAGACCAGTCCATTTTCTGTGATGCTAAATCCAGAGGCTAATTTTCAAGAGTTTATAAAAAAATATTTTATTGATTCACAGGCTCTCATATTGGCTCAACTTTAGTATACATTTACTAAAGCTCCAATCTTCCCCATTAAAATCTAAGACACACTTTAAATTGCATATGGATATATATTGAATATATACACACATACATATGTGTATACATACATATAGATGTACGAATGAAATAAAGGTAGGCATTCCGTCTGCACACCCTGCCGAGTTTGGAGTGCAGGCTGAATTCTGTGCAAGGCGAACATGAAGAGAATGCTATGCCATTGCAATGCAGCACAAATATAGTGATGTGGTCTCACTGTTGGCTGTTTTGATTTATGAATTCATCCAGGGAAAACCCACAACATTAATTCATAGAGGTTAAACATAAATCCCCAGAGAAATGCAAATGATCAATCCACATAAGAAAAACTGCTCAATCTTTTCGAAAATTAAAAAAATTACTCTGAACTGATAATGGTTGTCTTTTACTTTGGCAAAGACTAATAAAACAATAATAATACTCAAAGCTGGCAAGGCTGTGGTGAGACAATTCCTCTTACTCGTTGAAAAGGCAAATGTAAACAGGCACACACTGCAGCTGGGGTGGTCTGCCAATAGCCTTGAACCCAGTTAGCGGCGGTAAAGAGAAGCTTTTGTCTTTGTAAAACTGCAGACAGTCTGGCAACTCCCCAGGACCAGATGTTCCAACGTGAGGCATGGGAAAGAAGAGAACCCGGGAATGAGAAGAACTGGACCAGTGGAAGAAGAGCACCTGACCAGTCGAGAGAAGAGACATTCCCACAAATGCTGCTGCCTAACAGTTTTATCAGTTGCCCCATGAAGAGGGATCAGAATGAAGACTAGAAGCATCCTGTGAGTCACCCATCATGGCGGGCTTAGCATGACACAGAAACCCCTATCAACACTGTGCCTTGGTGGGGATCCAGGCAGGCTCAGCCAGTCATGAGGTAAAGGAAAACCTTCAGGGAACACAGTAAAGCACCGAAGCAAGCCGACTCCGTGGAGGGTGTGGGACCGAGAGGGGAGGACAGGATAGCACTGAAAGCTTCTGAGGGTGCCCAAGCCCACGGGGGCTTGCTGCCATCTGCGATGGCACTGCGCTGTGTGTGGACTTCTCAGAAGGCCAGCTAAAGCCTTTACAGTTGCCAGCCTGGTCCTCAGCCGTGGTCACTGTCACCAACGCCCGGCAATGTCTAGTATCTCAAGTGCCACCAGACTCACACTTTTCCCTCAGAAACCATCTTCTGCAAACCAGACACAAAGGCAATTTTGACAAGGGAAGATGTGTCAGGAGTGATTTCAAGGTGCCAAGCAACTCTCATACCTGTGCCAGTCCCTGGTTTTGTCCTCTACGGGTTGTAAGGTTTTCTTGTCTTTGCTTGATACCAAAAATAAAAAAAAAAGCTCAGATTTTAAAAGCTCCCAATAATGGCTGAATAATATTCACACTTGACATGAACATTTTAAGAGTTTTCTAATATTATTTGGTCAGAGGCTATCCAGGGACTTCCTCCTTGAAGAAGCCATGCACGTCCCCTCCATCCCTGGTCCTCCCCTCAGTGGTGTGCCAGGGCCAAAGGGGTGAAATAGAAAAGCTCACCTAAACAGAAATTAGCCATCCAAGAGCCTCAAGTTCCTGCAACTTACTTCTAGATTTCAAAGTGCTGAGAAAGCGCTGAACCAATTTAATGTATTCATTCAACAAATATTTATTATGCTCTCACCAGGCACTGTTCTGGATGCTGGGGAGCAAGCAGGGAAGCAAAGAAAACACCCCCGCCTCACACAGATTCTGCACTTCAGTGAGAACGTCAGAGAAGTGAAATACATCACACATAAGTCAGGACTCAGGGCTTGCTTGTTTCCTAAACTCTTTATATCTCCTCACCCCCAGTGGGAGACACGAGACCATCACCTCCACTCAAGACCGTCCACTTCACTCCAGGGCCGACAGTCACCACCGGCTCAGTCAGACCCCAGAGAAAGCATTACGTCTGTACCCAGGGCCCTGCATCCAGGCAGCCTGACTTCTGTCTTACTCTGATATTGTAGGGTCTGGTAACAGGGTCCTGGCTTGGTAAGGGAATCTGGTAGTAAAACTGAGACACATGCCATCAACTTGGCCCCAGAAGCCAGGCTAGAGCCACATTACCAGGCCCTGAAAGAAAAAAAAAAAAAGCATCCTGAGAGAATGCAGAGTTTGGTTTCAGACATACTGTATTGTGGGTGCTGGGCATGCAGGCTGGGGTGTCCACTGGGTTGTGAGCCAAGACCCCAGTTCTAAAGGTGAGGGCTTAGTGTGGGAATGGAGGGTCCAGCCACATGGAGGTCTTTCTTGAAACCCAGAGATAAGATCAATCAAGGAAGCGATGCAGAGAAAGAGAAGAGGACCAAAGATGTTCCGGGGAAACTGGGCTTTTAAGCAAGTGAAGGAAGGGGAAAGATAAGAGCGCAGATGCAGTTACAGCCCAATGGGCTGTAAACACAGCAGAAGGAAAAGCTAAGGGGAGAAGTAGGGAAGCGAAGAAACCCAGGTCAGGGGACTGAAATGGATCCATTAGGTTTGCCTACTTGGCCCCTGCTAAAGACTTTCAAGAAAGGTTCCAGTGGAGGGTCATATTACGAGAGCAGAGGGGCCAAGGACGCAAGTGTGCAAGTCCACTTGGTAGGTCTGGGGTAAGAAAGGAGCAGGGAGGCGGCCTGGGAGAATGGACATGAGGACAACCCACACAAGGTTAAGGGGGATTCCGGGCTGAGATCTGGAACAAGCACCAGAGGAAAGACTGCCCGTGATGGAGATGCCATGGAAGGCAAGCACTGCCTGGCAGAAGAGCTCAGCAGCTTTCAGCTGCAAGTAACAAAATGTCCCACAAAAGTGGATGAAACAAAAGAGCCTTATTTTTTACACATAAAGTACAAGGTGTCAGCCCCATGTTTCAGGAAGCTCCAGAAGCACTAGAACAAGAAGTATTTTTCATATATTCCAGATCTAGGTGACATCAAATGTACACAGTTGGCATGGGAACTGGAAAGCTTGAGGGACTTGATTTTCAAAATTCATTGTACAACTGTCTCTGCATTTTGCGTAGGTGTGGACGCTAATGGTGATGCTTAGGCCAGTGCAGGGCCAAACACATACTTCTTAATGAGTTTCCTAATACTTTCTTCACTGGATTATCAGCGCTCGTGTTTTTGGCCATCAAATGTATTTATGCAAATCACTTTTCCATCCAAGCATAACCTGTAAGTGTTGCTAAGTGACAGCTTTACCGCTGAAAGGCCCATTTTTTTGTGTGCAGGGGCATCCAGAGAAATGATGTGCCTGAGGTCCCATGTATATTCCCACTCTCCCCCTCCCCAGACAGCCCTGGCCATTGCCAGGGGGTCTCATTCCAATATCTGGGGCCAACAATACTTTGCTTGAAGTGATGAATCACGCTCATTAAATTAGGGTTGGTCACCTTCATGTGACTATTTATTTTGCCCTGTGTCTATCGATTGTAGAACTTTATTGATTACTAATTTCAGTTAAGACAGACCTCAAGCATTACAGATTCTGGCTCACTCCACCAATCCTGCGGGACAGAAAGGGAACAAATGCATGGAAGGTATGGATGGGAACGACTTCCTAAAAGTCAGAATGAAACCCCAGAATGGGACCCGTGATCTCGAGAGGAAGCAGTACCTCATTCCTAGATATGTCTGAACATTTGAATGTTTTCCTAGTGGGTCCTAAAACCCTTGGAGCCAAGGCAGATGCAAGGACTCAGAGGTAGCTCTTGTGTAAAGTTTGTGTTCCCAGGTGGCCTCGAGCAATCGCCATCACTGGAAACCTTAGTCTACCTGACTCCAATGCACTTGCCAGCCCTGACTTCTGTGGCCCAGCCAACCAGATCTCACTGTCCCGTCCCCCACTGAGAACCACTGTCCAGGCATTGCACCACGAAGCCACCACTTTTAAAGCTCCCCAGGTGATTCTGATGAACATGCAAGTTCAAACCACTTGTCCTCACGACAAATGAGAAACTCTACAGGCAGCGTTGTGGTCCCCAGTGACCTGGGACCTACCTGAGGGTTCCGTCTCATCTCCTGATGCTCTGCTGTCTTCAACTTCCAGCAGCACGAAACAGTTCGCATTTCTCCATGTATACCTGGTGGCCAGAGAGGAGGAAATCTGAGACTTGGCTTTGGATATGGGAGACGCTGGGACAAGGTAGGCTCCAGAACTTGCTTTCATGTGACTCCTTAAGATGTTAGGAAATAGGGCGCTCAACAGGGCTCAGCCTGACTTCCTGGGTCTTCTCTGCCCAGTCAACAAAACAGTGTTACCCTGCAGCTTTTGCTTCCTTCCCTTGTACGTGTGCCTTGCACAGACCTTACAGGGCCCTTGTGGGGAAGGGGTAGCTGTGGGCCTGAGCCATCCATGGCATTCTTCAGTTCGCTGATCATAAGCCACTTTTGTGTCTGCCTCCTGCAGGAAGCTGAGCTCTTCAAGGGTAGGCCCATATTATTCTGCTTTCTTTTTTTCCAGTTCTCAGCATGGTACTTGGCATATAGGAAGTGCTCAAAGAATTACTTATTCATAAGAAATTAATATATGAGGAGTGTACCTTCCCAGAGCCTGTGTGGGATGGAGGCAGGACAAAGGGAAGTATTTTTAGTTTCCATGACAAATCTGAGAAATATGGGTTTTACTCCCCATTACATAGACTCATGGGCTCAGGGGGAAGGAATTTAAACACAACAGAACCTGGCAAAGGACTTCAAGGTCTCACAATGTTCCCTCCAGTTGGCTGCCTCCTCTCCAGGTGAGAACTGACTCAAACCCACATATGAACATTGTAGGCCACACCAATGGGTATCATCATGACAATTATATTTGCAAGTTTCAGGATCAGTTGTGCAATTTCCCAAACTTCATTAAAGAAGTACTCTAGAAATCTGTTGACTTATGGGCCATTTGACTGTCTGAGATAGAATATAGAATGTTCCTGAGAATGGGCCCAGGGTCTAACAGATCCCTTTGTCCAGATAGCATCAGCATTCGGCTTGTGGGTAACTCCCATCATCCTTTTCTATACTATAGCATCCCTTTGGAACATCACCAGAATAGGATGTCACAACACCATCAACCAGGCCTTGAACAAATTCTGTTGGGGAGCTCCTAGTTCAGATCTAACCTTGTGTAACCTGGGCCTTCTTCTCCTACCCTCCCAGACCTGCCCCTTCATGCTCAACCTAAATCCACCCCTGGTACTTCCCAAACCAGATTAGAATGCACAATCCGAAGGGGAGAGTGACAGGCCACATTGCCCAGGAAGGAAACACTGAGATGTTGAGTGTGCCAGATGTATATTTAGAGCACCCTTCAGAGGAAAACCTGGGGAGGGAAAGGGAACAGTGGTAGGGAGCATAGGGACACATT